>NW_021604788.1:344902-403740 GCF_004785775.1 Grammomys surdaster | reverse complement strand
GAGAGAGAGAGAGAGAGTTGGGAGTAGGGGAGAGGAGAGAAAGCACATTTAGGAGATAAGTCATTTACATTTGAGCTCCAACTCTGTCACTTATATGGTTTATCACTTGATGAAATTTACTTAGCCATTCTTAGTCTCCCTTTTAGAAGTTATAATAGGGTAACTTGATATTTTCCATTTAAAATCGAGTGAAATGGGACATAATAACACTTCATAATGTATCAGGAATATATTTTTCCTTAATTATTTATTAAATCCCAATATAAACCAGGTACTGTTCTACATACTACAGATGAAGAAGTTACTTATATTATTTCAAAATTCATCATGGAATCAATGTATTTCAAAAGATAATATATTACTGCCTGAATAATTCACTGCCCCCTATTTGTTTTGAGACCTGTTATTCTAGGCAGACAATAATTTTACTCCTTGGTTTCTTGTTGCTGGTAAACCTTTATACTCCATTTCTCTGTATTCTTTTGCAATAAACCTTAGCAAAAGAAAACATAGCACAGCAGTACTAATTGCTAAGTAAAATGTGATCTGCATGTAAGGTATTCAGCATGTAAATACCTGATTGGCGAATTTTAAATTTAACATGAGGCTTCCAGGTATAAAGTAGTGGTTATTTCTGACACTGAAGCAAAAGATTGATGCACGCATGCACATGTACACACACACAGACACACACACACACACACACACACACACTCCCTTAATTTAATAGTATGGGCTCAAGATTCTATTAATGACAACATGTATAGGAAATGATGCACACGAACACCACCGGTGACAAAAGCAGAGATAGTGAAAAGGTCTTTGCAATATCAGCCACCACTGGCATCTGCTTCAAGCACTATTCATTTTATTCAGACATTATCAAAGTCTTGATTCTGACACAGGAGAAGCATAGAGGCTGGTCTACTCCTTCTGCCTCAATATATTTAATTTTTTTCCCATAAAACTGTGTTTGTGGATATCTTTTCTATAAAACTAAACTCAGCATAAGGATGAAAAATAATGTAGTAGGTATTTTAAATGTCAATTAAACGTTTATGTTTGCCAATACGGATGTGTGGTTATTTTGAAATGCTAAAATATCCTGCCACATTCCCGCTCAACAATGTTTTTCACTTCAGAAGCAGCAGCGCCATCTTCTGGAATAAGTGGAATAAGAAATAATTGTCATATTTTCAAAACGCAGAATCCCGAGGAAAATTGACTATGCATTTGTGCACCAAAATGAAAGTTTAAAGATGCATGTTAGTTACTAATTACCAGGAAGAAGTAACAGGGAGCTAGTTCCTGATGTTAACCAGCAAATGTTCAAGGACCACAACCCCTCTTCCAGCACAGCAATTCTGTGGCTCATGATGCCACTATAGAATTTCTTAATGTAAAAATTAGATTCAACATGTGGATTACAGAAAAGTGCATTTCTGAAAAAGTAGATAAAAAGAGACTCTGCTGTAAATACAAAGCAAAAAAAGGTGGATAAAAATTAAACAGAAGCTATAAGTCTTTCTACCTGTCACTAAATATGCATGTTTACTTTTTCTGAAAGAGCTTTTGATGATGGGTAAATGGAATACATGGAGTCAGCAATAGGACAGGAGAATTCTGGAGTGGGACAGAGAATGTGAAGTCCTCCAGGGATGTGATTTGTATGTCAAGCAGAATTCTAAGATGTCCCATCCAAGGTTCTTAATCCCTGATATTTATTTATTCAATCAAATGCTATCCTAGGCACTACTATAAACAGATTTTGCAGTAACTTTACTTTCAGATAAAAGGGGCATTGGTATGGTCCCGACTTAAACTCTTGAGTCCTTAAAAGAAAGGTGCCCTATGCTGGTAGCAGAATAGGAAGTCAGAGATCTGAAGTTCTATTTTATAGTTGTTCACTTGAACATGAAAAGGACCTCCAGAGTTGAGAAGTCCCTGCTGATAGCTACCATGTTATAGAGACCTTAGTCCCACTACTATTCAGTTACTGTAAGTAACTGAATTCTGCTAGCAACTTAAATCTCATTTAGAGGCATATTTTTTTTCTAGAGCTTCATTTGGAGAATTCTTCCTGGATGACAACTTGATTTTAGTCAATGATACCTTGATCCTTAAACTTTGACGAGAACATGCTGTTATTATTTTTTTTAATATGGGATCTCACTGTGTAGCTAGCTGCCTTAGAACTCTATTAGACCAGGGTAGAGTCAAATTCAGAGATCCACCTGTCTCTGCCTCTGAGTGCTGAGATTAAAGGTGTGCACCACCACACTTGGTCTGAGCTATGTATTTAAACCACAGAACTATGAGACAGTAAGTGGATGTTTATAACTATTATGTTTACAAAAGTTTGTTATGTAGCAATAGGAAATTAATAGTCATATAAGAGCAGACAAGCTTGAAATTGCTTTCCAAGAAAAGTATTTCTTGAAACTATCCAGCTCATATTTGCTGAGAGGGTTGTGAGATCTGTTCTTTCTTCTCACAATGCTTACTTTTGATTTTAAATAAATGCTTTGGGACACATTAAAAGATTAATGTTTTGTTGGGCAGTGAACGATCAGACATTTCTATGGAAGTACATCATCATCTCATATTCAGGGGCCTTCTTATTTTCCAGCAGCTATGGGAAATAATCAAAATACTGAACTGTTAATACATGGACATGGACCAAACACTCACATGTCCAGTCTATTAGAATATTAGCTATTGATTATATGGCCACTAGCCAAATACCAGAGTTGCCAAACAAACAAATAGACAAAACCCCTGTATTCCTGAAGGAAACCAGTAATGAACAAGGGTTTTAAATTGGTAAATTATTCTCCTGGAAAGTGAGAAGTAGGAATTTTATCAAGTTTAGTTTTTCTAAGCATAATCATATCTTTGGCTTTAGATTTGTCATTCATTATCATTCTCAGTAATTTCACCCTTAGTGTGGTCAAACGTAAGTGGAAAAATAATAAAGACTAAGAAAAAACTAAAGTTAAGACAAATGATGAATAATTATTTTGTATTTCCCAAATATATCACGGTTTCAATAGAGATCAGTTACTCTGAGCAAATCAGCAAATACTGCATGTATCAGACCTGTACTCTAAAAAAGAAATGGTTTATTGGAAGGTTAGATTTGGAGTCCCTGTTTGGAGTTAACTTTGTTCTTTTTATTTCTACCACCATACATTTTTATTTAAAATAAGTACAAGCTTCTAGTCCTTGTCAATTATAAGATTCATCACATTAACAAGTGAAATTCACACTATTGCTATAGTTATGCATTCTAAACTGTTTACTTCACCTTTACTTCACAGTTTCCTACACCTGCAATGATGGTCTGCCATTTCCAAGCTTGAACATCAAGGAAATGATCTTGTCTCTGTTGCCCACTTGTGCCTCTGTGCCACTACCTAGTCACAGGATGAGAAAGACACGCAGCCTCTCCAGCAGAGATCCAGCAGAGCTTAGTGTACAGCAGTTTACTCCCAGCCAATCACCACGCTCATGTGTGGAATCAATCCTTATTGATTACTGTTTGCCTAGGAGATGTTGTGGCTTGTTATTAGACAGCATTGTTGTTATCACTGCTAACTCACACTTCCCTTTTTACTCACGATTAAGGTCTTTAAAGGGACGTTCAATAACCACAGGGCTAGCTGGTTAAGAAGCTGCAAAAAGAAAGGGGAAATGTCTCTGTACACACAAGAATAAATTACAAAGTTCCTTCGGCTCCCTCACCTCTTTTAAGAGAATCCAAGTGAAAGGAGGAGAAAGAAAATGTATTGTGCCTTACTCTAATGCTCCCAGAGTTATTGCCTTGTCATGTCCCTGTTTTATTTGGAACTGTCATGCTGAGCTTTACTGAGAATTACAGTGCTGGTGGGAGGATTTGATAAAGCTTTTGTAGCATTACCTTTGCCCTGAGTTCCAGGCTTTATTTTTCTTTTCATTTCACCTGGTGTCTATCTGAATCAAGCACTTCTGATTTTCTTATATCCACCTAAGGATTATAGCTAAATAACTTTATTAAAGGCCAGTGAACTGAAGTTCAGTTCTCTCACACTCAAACATACTTTGTGGCATATGGGAAAGCTTTAACATACATAAACGCCTCTGCAGTTTGATTTCTTTTCCAATATGCTTGCTAAGAGTGCATGTAGCTGAACCTTTTAAAGGATTATTAATATTCTAGCAGATACCCAGTAAATCCCAATATCACTGAGCCTTTCAATTATAAACTGAGGCAATTGCTTATGCTTGCTCATTTGTCTCCTATGGCAGAGAAGAGATAAACTGTGAATCTAACTGAATGGATCAGACTATTAATGAATACTGATCCATGTAGTTCTGGTGTGTCATTTCCCTAAGCTCATCTGGGTATCCTCACCAAAAGTGTTCTAAAAGCCAGTTTAGGCAGTATTCTAGCAATTGGACATCTCCATTAACTAGTCCCACTTCTCTGTGCTGGGATGGTGATTGTAGTACATCTACAAGATCCTCAAATGCCTCCTGGATTGCACTATTGACTTATACTATACAATACTATACAATACTATACAATACTATACAATACTATACAATACAATACAATACAATACAATACAATACAATACAATACAATACTATATTTAGTGCAATTTTGGTACTATGTATTTCTGAATTTCAGCCTTCCTAATATCAGAATATCATGTATTATGTAGATGGCACTATTTCACATGCTTAATTCTTTTACTACCTGTATGTAGTTAAGGACTACATTGCCTTAGATGGTCATTTATATTTATTTCCAGGAAGCAAAGATACAAACCTTTTAGGGACTCCTATAAGCCTGGCATACTTTACATATTTTAGAAAGATGATTGTTTCCTAAAAACAATGTTTTGTAAGAAAGCTGTGTTCTGTGGAATACCAGTATCTGGAAGTTCTCAGAAATGTAGACCCTGAGACCTACCACAGGCCCTCCAGACTAGAATTTTTCTTCAACCAAGTCCAGGTTATTGCTACACAGCTCAAAATTGAATAAATGTCTTATGACACATGCCAGTACTCTCCGAACTGGAGAGGCTGAGGCAGGAGGATAACAAGATTTGAGGATAGTCTTGGCTATATAACATAATATTGATTTAAAAAATATTCAAGGAACAGTAATAACTTCAGCCCCCTGAAACAGGCTTTCTTGAGAATTACTTTCCCAATGTCAAGGTCTCAAAGCTATTAATACTAAATAATTATACTATTGAAAATTATATGGGGTATACCTACAGCATATTAGCTCCTTCTGCTTTTCAGTGAATACGTCCTCACCTATTCATTCCTGGTGGAATGTTAAAAAATGAAAGAAAGAGAGAGAGAGAGAGAGAGAGAGAGAGAGAGAGAGAGAGAGAGAGAGAACAAAGAAACAAAGAAACAAAGAAACAAAGAAACAAAGAAAGAAAAAGGAAAGACTTAGTAACACGAAGGGGGAATCCTAGCACATCAATGACTGAGGCAGGAGGATGATGAATACCAGTATAGCCTGGGCTATATGGCAAGGTCCTGTCTGAAAAAAACCTTGTCATGTCCTATCTAGATCCTTATACAACTCCCTAAGGTGAACTTTACTGCTCCCCGCTTTTGCATATATATCCTGGCTTCCAGTTTAGTGGTTTATGATTCTAAAGTGTTTAAATGAGTGGGCCCCTGATTCTTGTACCTTCTCTTGTGCTCTTTTTCTTATTTGTATTTTTGAGTACAATTCCAATGTGTTAGTTTTTATGATTTAAAAATGGGTTACTGTCATCATTTTATAGGAGATAGAACCCCATGACAAATATTCTCAGAGCCAGTTTTAGGCCCTACTCCAAAGTGGACACTGGTACAATGGGGAGGGGGTGTGAAAGAAGTTTTGCTTTAGTCAGATCAGAAAAAACATTTTGTAAATTTATGTACTCTCTTAAGAACCAGCTACGGCTCCAAGCTTATAGTATGCTGGTAGAATCATAAGTGTCAACACCATCTGCATACACACAATTCAAAGAACATAATACAAAAATGGCAAGGCTGAGCTCTAGTAGAACTCCTAGCAGAATTTCATTATTCCTCATATTTTCCTTAGTTCACCTACTCTCATCTCACATTCAAGTGATGCACAGTCACCAACACAGATCTCTCTTCTCTCTCACATATATATAGGTGAAGTGGATGTACTCATGCAAATGACAGTTATCACTGGTTCCCTTTATTATTCTTCCAGCCTTGGAATGAAAACTAAGCTTGCATGCCTAGCTATACTCCTGACATACACTTTGATACTGAGATCTCCAAGCTGTACTGGAGAAGGTATCAGTTTTATGCCACAAATGTAGGAATTGCTGTATCTGGACTAACATTATGTGGGGTTTTTTTTGTTCTCAATCTTCCAGTAGCTGGAAATTACAATGCCAGAGCTGGAGAGACAGCTCAATAGTTATGATTACTTAGTGCTCTTAAAGAGGAACCAAGTTCAGTTCCTAGCACCCACGTGAGTAGCTA
Source organism: Grammomys surdaster (assembly GCF_004785775.1). NCBI lineage: Eukaryota > Metazoa > Chordata > Mammalia > Rodentia > Muridae > Grammomys > Grammomys surdaster. The sequence continues at coordinate 397,224 of NW_021604788.1, read as the reverse complement.
GCAACGACCTATAACTCCAGATCCAGGGGATCTGTCACCCTTTTCTAACTCCTGTGGGCCGCTTTATTCAGATGTACATATTTGCACACACAGATACACAGACATACAGACATACACATGCACACACACATACACACAATTGTAAAAATAATATAAAGTATATTTTGAAGGAAAGCATAGTACCAGGCAATTCCATGAAGGTGGGTGTGTGGCCGATAGGGTGAATGTTCTTGCTTGCTTGCTTCCACTGAGACATTCATTCTACCATTCTTTGTTTTTTTGCTACTGTTTTCTTTTTTAAAAAGATTTGTTTATTTATTTTATGTACATGAGTATGCTGTAGCTGTCTTCAGACACACCAGAAGAGGCCATCAGATCCCATGACAGATGGTTATGAGCCACCATGTGGTTGCTGGGAATTGAACTCAGCACCTCTGGAAGAGCAGTCAGTGCTCTTAATCACAGAGCTATCTCTCTAGCCTCACTTCTCTTTTCTGTTGCTGTTTTTTGTTGTTGTTTTGTTTGATTTTTGTTGTTTTGAAAACATTTTTGTATTTATCAGTTTGAATATTTTTCCACTCAATATATTTTTATTAAGTTCTATCCCATCTCCAAACTCCTCCTAGATCCTCCTCAGCTCCTTACTCACCCAACTTCATGTTTAAAAAATAGATTACCAAATCAAGACAAAAACAAAGCAAAACAAGACAAACAATACTAAACAAAAACGAACAAAAAGCACAAAAAAAATTTGGATTCTATTTTGTGTTAGCCACTTCCCATCTCAATGCTGGGACTGTGTTTGTTTTGAACCAGTGTAGGTCTTTTGCATTCTGTCACAGTCTCTATGAATTTGCATGTGTATCAGTCCCGTTGTTCGTTTCCTTGGTGTCATCCCCCACCTGTGGCCCTTATAATCATCCAACATGCTTTTCCTCATAGATCTCTGAGCCTTGAGGAGGAGTGGTTGCTGAAGACATCCCATTTAGGGCTGAGAGCTCTCTTCTCCACCCCCCCAATTGCCCAGTTGTCATCACTCATGTTTGAGAATTTCACAATACACAGTTTGAACCAAATGCTTCCAAAAAAAAATCGTCAAATGTCTTAGCTATTTATGCCAGGCTTGTGGCACTGTCGTGAATGTGAAGCATATTCTGATGCTCTCGCGATAAAATTGTGACATGGTTTCAGACTCACCATTCTTATAATAGAGAAAAAGCTCCTGGCTTCCTGTATTCTTATATAGAAAGAGAAGAAATAGATGGGAATCAGCAGTGTCCTCTATTCTTGGATATCTACATGGTATCTCTGCTTGAGGTATAGTAAAAAAAAAAAAAAAAAAAAAAGGGCATTACCAGGTTCCAAGATCACTTCCCTGGGTATACCCAAACCAACTTTGTGGTAGCTTCCTGACTCATTTTTAGCATTTGTCTACTAAAACAGTAAAATTTATTCAGATTTATTAATTTCTCCAAAACTATTGTTTATGCCCTAGGTTCTTCCATTCCCCTCTAAAGTGTAATCTTTTGGAGACCAAATACCAAAACCTCAGCCACATTCGCCTTCTGTCATAAATTCAAAATTAGTCATTGAACCTAGCTATCCATACACCAGAAATTGAATGTCAGGAAGAAGTGCAAGAGAATGGCATGCATATTAACATCGCAAAGGTACTAAAAATATGATTCTGAGGCATATTTAAATACTATGGAACTGTCTACCTTTTTATCCTCCAGCTACAATGAAGGCAGAAACAATGACATGACAGGGAAGCATAAGCCACAATTCTAAACGGATCCTACCATGTCAGTAGCTATTTAATTTACACAAATCGCTGTTTTCCTTGGTGCCCTTCATTAGGGTTCCAGTAAGGAAGAACTTCCAATCTGAAAAGTTCACACACATGATCAGCGAATGAAACCTGAAAGAAAAACTCTCCTTCTGGTTTGTCCAATTAACTTTGAGAATCAACGACGTCAAGTGTCCTACTGAGCCTTTTGTCATTTCCCTTTATTACCCCAAAAGATCCCATGAGTATATTATTATTTCCTTAATCGTTTATATGAGACGAAATATAACAAGTTTATAGAAGTGCTAGAAGTAAACAGATGTCTCTGAAATCTAAAATTAAGTCCACAATCCCTGAATCGTAGTCCAAAGCAGGAGAGAAGCAAATGCCACAACTAATGTGTCCACCAAGTGGATTGAAATTGGAACATATTTGTTGTCCCTTAGAAGGACAAAGCCTGTTAATCAATCAGATGAGTGGACTTCATGTGCCTAGAGAAATAGTATTATTTAATGTAAATTTCTATAACCTGGAGGTACCACTATAGTCTTTTAATGTTATATGTAGGAGGATTGTTCTTTTTTTTTTTTGAGAGTGATTGGATATTACTTAAACTTTAGTAGGTATAAAACAAAGATTTATGACTCAAACGTATTGTGATATGATAAGTCATCTTTAGTTGAAATCTAAAGATAAAATATGAAGATGTTCAAACACTTTCAAATAGATCTCAGGCCTGGAAATATAAATTAAGATCCAGAAAACATATCCATATAACCAGAACAAATAAAAGACTAAGAAAAAAACAAATTAAATGTTCTGTATCTGCTCATTTCTCTTACTCTTATGTATGTGATTCTCTAAGTCTTAACATATTTTATTTCATTTCATTCATAATATCTTGATGCCTTATTCTTTTATTGACATCCGTTTTGCTTCCAAAAGCTATCACTATTACATCACAATTAGCTGTATAAGGAGTTGAGTCCAGCTAGAGTCAGGGAGGCCTATAATCCTGTTACAAGCTCCTTTGTCTCTGGCTATAATTGTTGCTCTTGATAAAATGCTCCTTATGGGGACTAAATGACTAACACTTCTATAGCACATAAAGAAACACAACTTATGCTTAATTGGGAAAACATGAACTAATGCTTAAGAGTCATCTACCACAGCCCATGGGGCCCATAGTGCTCAGTAATGGCAGTGCTTCAGTCCTCTACACAGCATGGGTTTCTTTCATTGCTGTTTTCCTACATTTCAACTCTACTTGCCGAACATAAAAGATCTCCATAAGAACACTTCATTTCCCAGGCCAAAAAGAATTTATAATTAGAAAGTGATGGGTTGCTCTATGCTCTATTTAAATGCTTTCAGAACTCTGGTTGCCCTAAAAATGATCCCTTTGAATTTTGATGTGAACTTGTTGTTTGTAATCACCGAATATCTATTCGTTTTTCCAGCCTTCTTCCCCATGGTGTCACTCTCCCCTTCTGATGACTTCCCCACTGGAGAGATGTAATAGTAGCATATGTAATTATCCAATACACATTAAAGAACATTTAGAGTAATTTAACAATCACTGATATTTAAGCAGAACATTTCCCAGCTTCACTGGATTTAAGGAATTAACCCTTTCATCTTTATTATAAGAGACTTTTAAATTTTCTCCAAGAAGACAGTATGTGTTGTTATTGTTGCCTTTTCCTCACTCTCATTCACTGGTATTTAATTTCATTAGTTTCTTAGGCATAATGATAATTCCCTCTAAAAATCCATTTTCATGCTTTTTTTTCATCAAAAGAATAAACATCATAAGATATTACAGCCAGTTCGGGATACACATATTTCAAGGAATAAATGCCCTGACACTAAATACCCAAATACAAACAAGGGGCTTGATGATAACAAAAATTAAATGTCTTTATCAAGGTGATTCAAGAACTCATCATACTCATTTTGTTTCCTTCATTCAAAGAAATACTCTTATTTTTCTGATTCTACAATCCTGTGTTTCTTATCAAACTCCCAAAGATAATTTTCATATATTAAATAAATAGTTACAATCATCAATTTAATGGTGATAGATGTACAAAATATTTATTAAGATAAACAATTTGCAAAGGCATCAATCATTGCAAATCTTATTTTATTTTAAATGCATAGAGTCAAAGTGACTTTGCAGATGGCAACAGGCATCAGATTAGCTACAACTCCATGTAGTCTTACAAGCTACTGGTCCTTTTTTTTAAAGAGATATTTCAGCATTAGTCAATTCTCTGAGTCAATACATATTTTCTCAGTTCTATAGCAATCTCATAAAAATATGGGGTATATATATAGTTTACAGGTTAGATCAGGGAATATTCAAAATATTACTTCTTCCCAAAAGTATAGCTGTTCAGCAAGTAGCAATCCAAAGGCATTATGTGTAGAGATGGCTGCTGAAAGAGGTTTGAACTCTGGTTAGATAAAATGCAATACTCTAGCCAAAAGTTATAAAATAACCTCTATGCCATATGGATGTAGCCTCACCTCAATGGCAGACCCTTTGAAACAAACTTTTATAACAATATCATTAGTTCCTTCAAAAGTCTCAACTGTTCCATTTTCTATGCACAGTATTCCATAGGAGAGTTGAACATACATGCTTTAAAGAAATGAAAGTTCTTTTACTTAGATTATGTAGTATATCATGGCCAAAAATTCAATAGATGCTTCAATGACATTCCCACTTTTTTATTCATTTTTTTACTAACTGTGTTTTTAGTCTAGATTCTCAGAATTGGTACCTATAATAGTAAATTAGATAAATTCCTTGCCCTTATACAAATCCACGTGCCTTGCATTTGGGTAATAAACCCCTTCTCCCATTTTCCAGGCAATAACTCCTGTTATAAAAGTATTGTATAAGAACATTTGGCATTTTTGTTCTAATGTGTAATATAGTTCCCAATCTCAGCATTAATATAGTCAAGGACCCGTCTCCTTTGACTGTGAATTTGGCTAACAATTACCTCCTCCTTATTTGGAATTCTAAAGCACAATTGACCCTGCAGAGCTCATTAGGACTCCTGCCCAAGTTATATGCATTCTTGTTTCATAGATGGCATATTTCTACCATTACAAGTATGCCTTATTAAGCAGAATTTTGCTGAATAAAGCAGACCTTCATTTTTATAAAAGAAAAGGAAGATACTATTGAATTCTGAAAGTACATAAAAGCTGGAGACAGCTTCTAAAAATGTGAAACCAGTCTACAAAAGTGACCACAAGTTTGGACTCTTAAAGCAGGTATAATTTGAAATAGTTCAAAATTTTCTTTTCCAACTATAAGCATTTAAATAAACTGTAATCACTAAAAAATTAGGTGATGACTTTTGTCAAAACAACCATTGATTTGTTATTCACTTTAAACAGGTAACTTCTGTGAAATCAGAGACAGGAAAATTTAATCATTAATGCTAACAATCAGGATAGTGGCTGTCCTGCGTTGCAGGAGTGGATTAGAAGACCAGCAGTCTCAACAAACTTGGACCCCTGAGATATCTCAGACACTGAACCACCAACCAGGCTTCACTTTCTGTTTTAGATGTTCTGGTACAGAGAAGTCTGTTAGCTATGAATGTCCTAGTAAGGTACCTGTCAGTGTCTGTGAGTGGGAGTCTAAACAGACGCTGGATTTTTATATTCTTAGACTCACCATAAATGGTCTTGTACACCAAAGGGATAAAAAAAAACCATACTGAAGGATGTGTTTCTATAGTTGTATCCATCTCTTTTGGAAGTGATTAGGGTAATACCTCTGTTGCACAGAGTTATACAAGAGCATAGAACAATTAAATGCTGATGAATTAGATTTTGTATTTCTTGAATATTTTTAGCATACATACACAGAGCATGTGCTTGCTGAATATCCCTGTCACAGCACTAAGATGCTTAGATAAAGACATGTGTCTTTTTTTAATAGAATTTTGAACATATAAGCACATGTAACACCAGTGAAATATTGAATTACTCCTTCTAAGTTAACATAAAAGGGAATGAGGATGAGCGTATTTCTGATATGAGTGATTATGTGGAAATGTTCTAATCATAGCAGACAGGACATTTGTGAAAGAGCAAGTCCCATGGGACGTAATTTTTAATTGTCTTAGGAGGATAATTGGACAAATGGAAATATTAAGGAATGGCATGCCCTCAGATGGAGGACTGAGAGTTGTAAGTTTATGATGATACTCTCATAACGTATCATTCACAGAGTTGCAGGTGCACCTTAAAAGGCATTTACTTTTCACAGTTTGGAAGCCTCAGAAGTAACAGATCAAGGGGACTATAGATTCAATTCCTGAGAAATTGAGGCTACTCTTAGTTCTTGAATAAAGATGATGTGGGGGTGAAGTAGGAGGAGGGAAAAGTAGGGAGGAAATGGAGATGTGGTGAGGCACAAAGAAGAAAAAGGAAAGAAGAGAGACTCTACTCTATTTGTTAAAGGTACATGAATCCTAATACAGAGGTTGAATATCATCATATCATTAAAACCCAATTGCCTCCACAGCCCTTTAAGCACTTTACACTATTGCAGATTGAAAAGAATAGAATCCAAGCTTCCATTTTATTTCAGATCATTTAAATTCCTATTTTTGCACTTGAAACATAGTGAAGATTTAAAAAAAAGGTGTCATAAAATCAATACATAACTTTTAAAATAATCTAGTGAAAAGTATATTTAACAAACAAATAGAAAAAGAGAAAATATTGGGTGCAGCGTGAAAAGAAAGTGGAAAGCATAACATGTGCTGTAAACTAGAATGCAAAGATGATGTCCATAGAGCTGGGTTGTTCCCAGTCAGAGATTTGGCAAGGGCTGCTTCATCCACTGGAAAACAGAGGGAAATCTCCAAAGGAACCTGCAGTGAAGAGCCATCCTACAGGTAAAGGGCCAGTAGTGTATGAACTGCACACTAGGGAAGTCTCAGAGGAAGGGCGTTATAGTGGTTCAAAGAGCTACAGTAGACACAATACCAGCTTCTGAATCCTCTTGACTTTTAGGAAGCATGGACCTAGATTAGATGTAGCAGGCTCCTGAGAAAATGAATCTTAAGGCCAACAACTTGATCTGTATGTTTCAGTTCTCTCACTTTATTGATTTGTTTTTATTAATTTAATTTATTAATTTAAAAACCCACACCAGCTGAGGCAACCACAGGGCCCAGCTGACATAGGACACACCTCCCTCAACCACATTTTTTCCAAATTTTTTCCAGCCCACCAGATCAGCAGCCAGATACCTGTCCACACCTACAGCCTGCGGGCCTCCCAGGAGGTCTGCAGAAATCAAGACACATGCCAGATCAGTGGCCAGATAACCACACACATGCCACAACCTGCTTGCCTCCTAAGAGGTCAACAGTAACCAAAGATACAGAGCCCATGCATGGAGTCCATCTGCCCCACGGAGCTCCACCATCCTCCTGGTTCTCTTCAACATCCAGGCCAGATCAGAGGGTCCAATAGACGCCCACACCTCACAGCCTGTTCACCACCTAGGAGGCCCAAAGTAACCAGGGACACAGCTTGCCTGCCTCCCAGAAAGTCCACAGTAATCAGGGACACAAGAGGCCTCCTCTAACCAGAGACACAATAGGCCCACCCTTACCAGAGATAGCACTGCCTGACTCCAAGGAGGCCTGCTGTAGTCAGAGACACCCAGGCCAGTTAACACCTGAGATAGCCAGATGGTCAGAGGCAAGCTCAGGATCATAAGCAACAGAACCCAATGCAATCTGATATGATTAGAACCCAGTTCACCAACTATAGCAAGCCCTGGATACCCTAACACAATTGAAAAGCAAGATTCTGACCTAAAATTCCATCTCATTAAGATGATTGGGGACCTTAACAAAGACATAAAAAACTTCCTTAAAGAAATACAGGAAAATACCGGTAAACAGAAGCCCTTAAAGAGGAAACATATAAATGACTTAAATCTTACAGGAAAATACAACCGAGCAGGTGAAGGAATTGAACAAAATGGTCCAAGAACTAAAAATGGAAATAGAAACATTAAAGAAATCACAAAAAGAAGCAAACATAGAGATGAACAACTTAGAAAAGAAATCAGGAGCTACAAATGCAAGCATCACCAACAGAATACAAGAGATAGAAGAGAGAATCTCAGGTGTAGAAGATACCATAGAAAATACTAACATATGAGTCAAAGAAAATACAAAGTGTAAAAAGCTCCTAACCCAAAATATTCAGGAAATTCAAGACACAATCAAAAGATAAAACCAAAGAATAATAGAAATAGAAGATGATAAAGAATCCCACCTCAAAGAGCCAGAAAACATCTTCAAAAAAATCATAAAAGAAAACTTCTCTAACCTAAAGAAAGAGATATCCATAAATGTACAAAAAGCCTATGGAACATTAAATAGATTGGATTAGAACAGAAAATCATCTCATCACACAATAAGCAACACATTAAATGCACAGAAAAAAAGAATATTAAAATCTGTAATGGAAAAAGGCCAAGTAACATATGAAGGCAGACCTAGCAGAATTACACCAGACTTTTCCACAGAGACTCTAAAAACCAGAAGATCTTGGACAGCTGTTATCCAGAACCTAAGAGAACACAAATATACCCACAAAACTGAATCACTATGGATGGAGAAACCAAGATATTCCATGACAAAACCAAATTTAAACAATATCTTTCTACTAATCCAGCCCTACAGAGGCTACTGGAATGAAATCTTCAATACAAGAAGGATAACTACAGCCCCACCAAAAACCACAAGATATTAAACATTTCACAACAAACCCAAAAGAAAAGGATCATATACACATAGTACCACCTCCAGCAACAAAAATAACAGGAACTAACAATCATCTGTCATTAATATCTCTCAGTATCAATGGACTTAATTCCCCAGTAAAAAGACACAGACTAGATACATAAACAGGATCCAGCATTTTGCTGCATACAAGAAACAGACTTCAGTGACAAAGACAGACACTTCTTCAGAGTAAAAGGCTGCAAAACTTTTCCAAGCAAATACTTCCAAGAAACAAGCTGGAGTTGCCATTCTAATAATATCCAATAAAATTAACTTTCAGATCAAATGAAATGGAAAAGGACACTTCATATTCATCAAAGGAAGAACCCACCAAGAGGAAATTTCAATGAACATCTATGCCCCAAGTGCAAGACCACCCACATTCATAAAAGAAATGTTACTAAAACTCAAAACACACATTGAACCACACACAATAATGTGGGAGACTTCAACACCACACTCTCACCAATGGACATCTCATTGAAACAGAAACTCAACAAAGACAATCTAATAGAGGTTATGAACCAGATATATACAGAATATTTGATGCCAAAACAAGAGAATACAACTTCTCAGAACATCATGGAACCTTCTCTAAAACTGACCATATAATCTGATATATAAATATATAAACAACCAATTAGAATGGCTAAGATCAAAACCTCAGTTGACAGCAGAAGCTGGCAAGGATGTGGAGAAAGAGGAACACTCCTCCATTGCTGGTGAGATTGCAAACTGGTACAACCACTCTGGATATCAATCTGAAGGTTCCTCAGAAAACTGGAAATAGATCTACCTGAAGACCCTGCTATACCACTCTTGGAGATACACCCAAAAGATCGGCCCCCATATCACAAGGACATGTGTTCTACCATGTTCATAGCAGACTTATTTGTAATAGCCAGAAGTTGGAAACAACCCAGATATCCCTCAGCCAAAGAATGGATACAGAAAATGTGGTTCATTTATACAATGTAATACTATTCAGCTATTAAAAATGAGGACTTCGCTGGGCGGTGGTGGCACACGCCTTTAATCCCAGCACTTGGGAGGCAGAGGCAGGCGGATTTCTGAGTTCGAGAGTTCGAGGCTAGCCTGGTCTACAGAGTGAGTTCCAGGACAGCCAGGGCTACACAGAGAAACCCTGTCTGGAAAAACCAAACCAAAAAAAAAAAATGAGGACATCATGAATTTTGCAGGAAATGGATGGAACTAGAAAATATCATCCTGAGTGAGGTAACCCAGACCCACTAGGACATGCATACTCACTGAGAAGTGGATATTAACCAAAAATATGCAGAATACCCTGGACACAACCCACAGACCATAAGAAGTGTAACAAGTAGAAAGGCCCAAGTGAGGATGTTTCAACTCCACTTAGAAAGAGTAAGGAAAAATCGCTGGAGACAGAGTAATAGAGGGACCAATGTGGGAGAGTAGTTGGGGAGGGGAAAATGGGAACAGGATAAGGTATTGGGAATGAGAGCAGGAGAGAAACTGAGGGGGCCAAGAGAATGAATGGACATAGTCAGCATCAGGGGTAGTGGTGTGGTGGCAGACCCTCTAGAAAGTCCCAAAGAAGCAGGAGGTGAGAGATTCTCAGGACTCAGTGGGGGTGACCTCGGCCAAAATGCCCAACATTGGGGAGAGGGAACTCAAAGAGCCTCCAGTATATAGACAGGGCCTCAAATGGAGGGAGAGTGTTACTAATCCACAGACAAAATTTGTTTTTCTTTTTTTATTGGTTATTTTTTATTTACATTTCAAATATTATCCCCCTTCCAAGTTTCCCCTCAGCAAACCTCCTCCCCCCTCCCCCCTGCTTCTGAGGGTGCTCCCCCACCCACGTACTCACCCCCACCTCACTGCCCTAGCATTTCCCTACACTAGGGCATAAAGCCTCTACTGGATCAAATTTCTGACCCAGAATTGTCCCTATGTAAAAGAACTGAAAGGACAAAAATGAAGAAGAGATTGAAGGAAAGGTGGTCCAATGACCTGCACAACTTGGGATTTATCTCATAGGAGGGCACCAAGGCCTGTAGGAGATAAGGTAGGAGGAGTAAGGGAAGGAAGAGGAAAAGGAAGGGGAGAAGCAAGGTGAGGGGTACAGAAGAGATGTAGTAGGATGAAGAGCCATGCAGGTATGAAGAGCAGTCCTTGGTAACAACTTATATCTAGGTTAGCTAATTGGGAACCACCTCTAATTGTATGGGTATATTGTTATTGAGCATTACCAAACATATAAAGCCTTTGATTAATATTTAAGCATTAGAGTCTCATTTCCTAATGGGCCTGTGTGGATGGCATGATGGTCTGGGCACAGCCCAGCCTTGGGGAGACAGCATGGAAGATTGGCAGAGCCAACTCCTATGCTGGCATCTCTGTTTCTGGCCACCTGAGCCAGCGGTCTGAGCTAAGTGGCAGTAAAAATATGCCCCCACTGCTCATGGCCACAGGCCTTGCCTAGTAGGGAACATAGTGGCCCCTTATCCCAAGACAGATCAGGTGCCACTGTTATAAAATATCTCCCACAACAAAGGCCTAGCAGTATTACTGATGCTATGATGTGCTTACAGACAGGAGCCTGGCATGGCTGTCCTCCCGGAGGCTCAACAAGCAGCTGACTGAGACAGATGCAGATACTTACACCTAACCATTGAACTGAAGTCTGGGACCCCTGTGGTTGAATTAGAGGAAGAATTGAAGAAGCTGAAAGTTGAACAACCCCATAGGAAGACCAGCAGTGTCAACTAAACCTGACCCAGGGAGCTCCCAGAGACTGAGCCACCAACCAGGAGCAAACACAGGCCAATCGGAGGCCCCTGGCACATGTGTAGCAGAGGTCTCCCTGGTCTGTCCTCAGTGGGAGAAAATGTACCTAATCTTCAAGGGTCTTGAGACCCCAGAGAAAGGGGAGGCTTTCTGGGAGGGAGCACCCTCTCAGAGGCAAGGAGGAGGAGAAATGGTATGAGGAATTATGGGAGGCGGAACTGCAAGGGGAGTAACAAAGGTAATGTAAATAAATATAATGATAATAATTGAAAGAAAAATCAAAAACCAGGGGTATGGTGCAGGCAATTTACATATTGTATGGCATTTTCTAGTTTATTTAACTTTTTAGCTTTTCATAAAAAATAGAATGCAAATTAATGGTTTTCGATGTAGAATGTTTATACAAATTATTGATCCCCATGCTTCATTTTATGCTTCATTTTCTTGCCTGTTCCTATGGTCTCCTTCTTTCACTCAGAAACTTCCCTTTTGATTTATTTTGTTCATTTTCTTCTCTCCCTTTTTAAAGGGTAGAGTCTCCTTCTTAACTATTTTAAAGTTATTCTTTGAAAATTTTCATAAATGTATCCTCCTCCAACTTCTCATGGATTGTCCTCACCATGCCGTTCTCTCTATTTCATATTCCCATTTGTTTGTTTGTTTATTTTTTTATTTGTTTATTTATCTATTTATTCACTTTACATCCTGATCTCAGTCCCCTCCCTCTTCACCTCCCTGTCTCACTCACATCAGCTACCCCTCACTTTCCAAGGGGAGGCCCCCATGGATACTAGCACACCTTGGCACATCAAGTTACAGTAGGACTAGGCAGATTCTCTTCTTTGAGGACAAAAAAAAGACAGCTCACCTAGGGGAAAGGAATCGAAAGACAAGAAACAGAGACAGTTCTCACTCCAATTGTTATGTGACCCATATGAAACCAAGCTGCACATCTGCTCCAAATGTGTAGGGGCCTATGTTATGCATGCTCTTTAGTTGGTGGTTCCATCTCTCTGAGCCCTCATAGGCCCAGGTTAATTGATTCTGTAGGTCTTCTTGTGGTGCCTTTGACCCCTCTAGATCATTCAATTCTATCCTCCCTACTCTTGCACAAGACCCTCAAAGCTCTGCCTGATGTTTGGCTGTGGGTATCTGCATCTGTCTCTATTCACTGCTGGATGAAGCCTCTCAGATGACAGTTATACTAGGCTCCTGTCTGCAAGCATAACAGAGTATCATTAATAGTGTCAGGGACTGGTGCTTGCCCATGGGATGGGTTCAAGTTGGGCAGTCATTGGTTGGGCATTCCCTCAGTCTCCGCTCATCTTTATCCCTGCACATCTTGTAGGCAGGACAAAATGTTGGTTGCAGTTTTTGTGAGTGAGTTGGTGTCCCCCTCCCTCCACTGCAAGTCCCTCCTGGCTACAGGACGTGACCATTTCAGGCTACATATAACTCACTTCTAGGTGTCTCAGCTCAGGTCACTCCCACAGACTCCCAGAAGCCTCCGCCATCCCAGGTCTCTCCTGTCACAGAGAAGAGCCTACATGATTTCCATTCTCTCTCCATCCCTCTCTCCTCTCCCCACCCGCTACACTTGATCCCTACCATATGTATCCTCCTCACTCCCTCTCCCACCCAGTTCCCTCCCTCTTTCCACGTCTGATGTTTATTTTATTTCCTTGTAGAAATGAGATTCAAACATTGGGCCCTCTTGTTACTTAGCTTCTTTGAGTCTGGATTTTAACAGGGTTATACTGTACTTTATGGCTACTATCTTCTTTATCCTTTTCTTTTGTATCATCTATGAATCAAAACTTAGTGAAACTCAGTTGTTCATGGGTGGAAAGCCACACTTGTCAACTTACTAGGATCCAGTCCCTTAAAAGAGAACAACTTTCCTTCCCCCCTGTATCTATAAACTACCAGTAATTCTTCTGCTAAGGGTAGGACAACATGAGCTGCTCTTCTATCCATGCTGGAATACTGATGGGCTTCATGTTGTGTGGACCCTGTGCAGGTAGTCATAACAACTGTGAGATTTTATGTGTAATGGCATGCCATGGCCAGAGCAGAGCATTTCACAGCACTCCTCCATGACCTCTGGCTCTTCCAATCGTACTGCCCCTTCTTCAGTAATTTTTGATTGGAGAAGAATGTTCTTTTTATGGCTCAGTATTCCAAAGACATTTTTATCTACACTTGGACAAACTGAGAGCTTCTATATTGTCTGCTGTCCACAGCAAAAAGAAGCTGTTCACTAATCCATACTGTTCACTAATCATCCTGAGTGTAAATGATCTGTGTCATCTGATAAAGTCTGATTTGAGACTCCCAACTATTTTGAGCAGCCAATAGAGATATTGATGGATAGTTAAAGGGTGCAAAATAATATTTCTAGCAAATGAAATTTAAAAGAATATTAGATTAGCTGACAATGTGAACTTTAAATCATTTTCAATGATATATCCATATATATACATACACATACACATATACATATGTACATATGTACATATGTACATATATATAATGGACATTGTATAGTGAAAAGAGGATCTATCCATGAGGAAAGTTTAAGAATTTTCAGTAAACATCTACTGAGTTCTGGTATACCCAAGTTAATGCAATATTTTTGGAAATAAAGACACATAAGTGCCCAAGTACAATAAAAGCAAAATAGTTCACAAAGAAACATTAGAGTTCAACTACACTAATGATCAAATGGACTATATACATTTTATATCTATAGAATACACATTATTCTTACATGTTTAGGAAAATTTCTCCAACTAAACCACATATTAGAATGTAAATCAAGACTTGGGAAGGAAAGTAAGAATAATTGTTTAGATTTTATCACATAAATGGAATGAATATAGGAATAATTAGCAAGAGAAACTATACACTGTATAAGGTTAAACAGTCAGTTGGTCCATGGAGAAGTAAGGGAGGCTTTTAATTTTCATACTCAAATAGAAATAGAAACAAAGCATTCTAGTGTTTATGGCACTGAGAGATTGCCCTTACTCCAGTGAATGACTCCACATTAATGAGCACGAATTTAACTCAGTGAGTGAAAAATAATCAATCAATAAATTAATCAATCAATGAAGGAGAAATACCAGTACATAAAGTAATGACGTGCTTTAAAGTGTTAAAATACCAAAAAAAGACAATCACAAAGTAAATGGAAGAAACGAGAAACGTAATAACTAAGATCAGAGATGATATTATAAAATAGAAGGTCAAGGAAATACCATTACTTTTCTGAAATGATAAGATGGATAAAGTAGTTGCTGAACTAACAGAGAGACCAAGGCTCAAATTAATAACACTACAAATCGGCCTATCCCATGAGCAAGCACCAAACTGACAGTATTAATTCTAATACTGTTATGCTTGCAGAGAGGTACATATTGTCTGCTGAGAGGCTCTACCCAGCAGCTAACTCAGAAGGATGCAGACACTCTCAGCCAAACAATGAGTGGAGCTTGGGGACTCTTAGGAAAGAGTCTAGAGAAGGTTTGGAGTCCCTGATAGGGATAGATCTTTATAGAAAGACCAAACTAGACACTGGGGGCTCTCAGAGATTGAACCACCAAACAAAGTGCATACAAGGGCTGGACCTAGGCCCTAACCCCTACAATATGATAATTTAATATGAATGATAGTTTATGTCACACAGTATTTGATTATTAGTTTTGCTTTTGCACTCAGTATTATTTTGTGTTAAGATCCACTAGGTCAAAATTATGCACGTGTGTGTGTGTGTGTGTGTGTGTGTGTGTGTGTGTGTGTGTAGCAGGAGCCATAGACCAAGTCATGTATACTCTTTGATTTGTGGTTTAGTCTCTTGAGAGCTCTGAGGGGTCTGGTTAGTTGATACTGCTGTTCTTCCTATGGGGTTGTAACAATGTACTTAGTTTAAGCTATTCATTTATTTAAAGATTGTTCAAGCATCCTAAATATTGGGATAGCTTCTATGTTCATTTATTTGTGTAGCTGTGTGTATGTCTGTATATTTCCAGTAAATTTTTAAGACAGTCCAGCTTCATAATATGATTAGTGAGGTTTAAACTTGAACATTTTAATTTCCAGTTATTGATCCAGTGACTTTAAATATTCATGAATAATTGTTAAAGTAATATTTTTACATTACCCATTGTATCGGTTGTCTATGGATATTTCAAAATACATTTCTTCTAATCATATTATTTACCTATGGCTACTTGTTACTCATATGACACAAGTGTTCAACATTTTTTTTTGGTGAAGTACAATTTATCTACACTATCTTTATAGATTTAAAACAAGGTCTGAAATGATGTCAGTTTGTTCCAATATTAAAATCATTTGATTTTTATAAACTTTAGTACTGAAAGTGGAAAAAAAAACACATCAGATGCTAAAATAAGCCAGGCCCAAAGTCTATACCTACATCTCAGTGAACTTCTATGCAGCCATTATGAAGCTGTCGAGCTTCAGATGGGGTTTTATGCTTTCATCATCAAACGTATTTTAATTCATTTAACCACGATCAAACCCAAAACATCCATGGTAGAGGTAGAATTACAAAAAGAGTTAGCTGTATATCATCTTTTATAAGTCATGTCCATTACCTGCATTCAGTCTTTCATGATCATTTTATTATAAACATATTTTACCACACGTCATACTGTGCTGCCTAAGTGTAAATAATAAAAAATTGTGTTGAGAAAATTGTGTTGTTAAAATTATTAAACACAGTAAGGAATTAATAAGCATGGATTGTCCAAAAATCTTATGGGAAGTAAAAAAGAAAAGAGTCCGAATACATTCAGTTGCAATTTGCCTCTTTCTTATTAGCAACTTAGCTGTCACTATATGCAGAAATTAATCCATTATATGAGTGCATTTTATAACTATGAAAGGGCAATGCTAACTTTAGGTTTCTGTAGTATCTATGCACAAGGTATAATTTAATTGTGCTAATATTTTAACTTATATTTTAAACTTGAGCATTACATCACATGAATTTCTGTTGTAATGATGTGTCTGCAGGTACTAAAGATATGTTGTTGGCTTCCAAAAGGTACATTGGAAAATGAGTTTTCTTTTTCAAGCATTGTGGTATTCCTTTGTTCTAACTGATTTGCTTGGGATATGGACATTGGATCTCATACATTGACAGGTATGTGCTTAGTGAAAAACCATCAACAGAAATTGCTACAGGAAAAGAAGTCCAGGAAGTTCTTAAAGTGATCACATCAGCTTTTAATTTCTGTTGGTTCAATAGTTCACACAGAAACATGCAAGATTGGGATGTCTAAATTATTTGGATAAATTCAATGATAGTTTCTGTTTTGGTCCTTTCTTTCCCTTAAAGAAAAGTCTAAATGAGATGAGAAAAGGCGTGAGTTTGAATTTAAACCATGGATGAAGCTATTGTTCCAGTCAGGAAATGTTCCAGCACCAAGTGCAGTAGATTTTGTACTGTTATCCAAGGTCCAGGCAGGTGGTTCCTGTTCTATTTGAGTAGGGTAGCTAACTTTTCCAAGATTAATATTGGTGCAAAGAAATGCACTGCCTGTTATGTTTTGCATCTAATGATAGTGCATATACTAGAGAATGTCCACATTCTTTCTGATTTTTCTCCCTTATTTCTTTTATCCCTCCTGTTCTCCAACTTTCCCTTCCTTCCTCCATTGTCTAGTTAATTTCTAATTGTGCTTTTAAAGGTGTGTTCTTATAAATTGTTTTAGGATCATGCAGATTCTATAAATAAATCTGTATAAAGAATGACATATTCACTTGTTTAGTATCCATAAAAATACCACATACTGAGTGGACTAAAGTATAAATGTGTTTTCTCACAGTTATAGAAGCTAGAATTCTATGATCAAGATGGTCTCATTATGGACTTCCTATGAGACTGCCATCTTCATTTTTTTTTCTCTTTCTTGTCTCTTCACATGGTAGCATCTTTGTGTATGTTCCTCCTGAGTGTCTTTTTATTTTGTTTTCTATCATTTTGTTTTTCAGCTCCAAATCATAACAAATTCATGAGAAAAATATCATACAAATGCTAATAGAGTTGGTTACATGATATACATGATGGAAAACTAGGCATTATATAAAACCAGGGGAATATAAAAAATTTATTGGCTTTAGTTAACAGTTCATTGATAATGATTGATCAATACTGTAAAATGTACAAATATCTACTGAGAGGGGTTCACAGGGGAAACAAGGCCTGGGGCATGTACCATACTCCATTTGTATCTGCAATTTTTCTAAAATTCTTAATCCATTATAAAATAAAATATTTGTCAAACTTACATGTTTAAAGAGAAGAAGAAATATCCTGTATTATTGATTCCTTAATGACTGTCTTTTTGTGCACACTAACATTTTCATATAAGGTCAGCCCTGTACCTCAGTATTAGCATTTGATAATTTAATGTTAAAGTCTTTATCTTGCAATAGATTTTACTCTGACTTAATAATGGTGAAAATTCAACATGATGAATTTTAGAGAGAGTTATAGTTCAGCACCCAATAGATACAAATTGGTGATATCTTTGTCTTATCTCAATGCTCTATAATATATATGTATATATCTGAAGCAGCTGTCCAATGTACACTTTTAACTGGTGTTTCTAAAAATTTGAAACCCATATTTTGGCTTTTAGCTTTATCACAGATAAACTTGTTACTTATCTTAGATTAAAAAAATAAGTATCTAGATATGGTGGTGATATTATCTGAGTAAAAAAAAAAAATCATCACACCTGAACTTCATTAAACACTAAATATTTGCCAGTCACTATGACTAGAATTTTCTATAGGACATATATTTCAATTATCTTACAATATTGATTTAATATAATTTAGCTTTTTATAGAAGAACCTCATAGGCTATGTGGCTTTAAAAGTAAATATTTTTCCTTAATAGTCTGGAGGCTAGAATAGGCAAGATTAAGGTGCTAGCAGAATTGAAATCTGTTGAGTTCTCCTTTTCAGACAAAAATGAACTTTTGTCCTCATACGGCAGCAATAGAAAGAGCGAACCTTTTCTGGCTTGTTCTTAAATAAGGACACTATAAGAACATTATAGCTGTCCTTCTGACATAATTTTGACTAGTACAATTATCTTCCAAAGTCTCTATTTCCTAATACTGACACATTGCAATTAATGTTAAACTTATGAACTGAGCATGCTGGTACAGGCCTGTATTCACACTACATAGGAGGCTAAGTCAATAAAATCATAAATTGGTGGGCTGTTTGGGCTATATAGTAAGTTAAAAAATAGCCAGAGCAACTTAGAAAGACCCCAAAACTAATACTGGAAAATGTGACCAAGTTACATCACTCCTAAGTATATACTCCAAAGATTCTACATCTAACTGAATACTTGATACTCACATATTCAAGTTTATTGTTGCTCTGTTCACAGTAACAAGGAAATGGAATCAATCCCTCCATCAACAGATGATGGATAATGAAAATGTGATTAACATACACAACAGAATTTTATTAATCTATAAAAATTAAAATTACTTGAGCTGGAGAGTTGGTTCAGCAGTTTAGAGCACTTGTTCTTGCAAAGGACCTGTATTTGATTCCTGGCAGCCACATGGCAGCTCACCAACATCTGTAACTCTAGTTCTAGGGGATCCTACACTTTCTTCTGACTTCCAGAGGCACAGACATGCAAATGGTGCAAACATACATGCAGGGAAAAAATACACACACAATAAATCTGATAATTTTAATTTTTAAAAAGGAAAAAAGCCTGTAGAGACTTGATGCCCCAGGGTGGGGGATAGCCAAAGGAGCTGCAAAGGAGAGGGGTGATTGAGGAAAGAACTCTGCCAGAGGAGACTGGGAAGGGGCAACATTTGTGACGTAAATAAATAAAATAATTAATTAATAAAAAATAAAAAATGAAATTTGCAGGACAATGTATGGGACTGGTAAACATATTAAATGGTACAACACAAACCTAGAAAAAAATATCATAATTTCTCCCTATATGAGTTTTAAGGAATGTAAACACTGAAAGTAAAATGGCTTATCAGTGTCAATTGGATGATAAGTAAAACATAAGATTCTCATATGTTATTAAGGTAGTGATAGAGCAATAATATACACTAATTAGAGATTATTTAGGGTTGTGTTATTCCACTAAAGCCACAGACATATATATATAATAAAACTTTTCTTGTTAATTCTCAATTAATACAGGAAAATGATGAATTAATTTATTTTGTTAAATCTTGTTTTTTTCTCATGAAAATCAAGACTTACTGTTACTACTACTACTACTACTTTGATGTGGTCCATGAGAAGAAGAGCACTGTTTCACATGATTTAAATTCTCACCAAAAAATATGCTGATCTTTATTGATTTTGCTCTTCAATAATTCTAAGAATGTTTTAGATGATTTATTAAAAATATTATTTGCTTAAAGTATTGGGATTGGATCCACGCTAGAGAAAAAGAACATCAAAATAAATGAGGGGAGTAAATAATGTGCAATGCATTTTTCATAACAAAATGAATATCCAAGTTGATGCTACTTTGTTTCAAAAGATTAAGGAGGAGTAAAGGTGGAAATGACATAAATATAATAACTATGGTATTAAATTTTCAAATTAAATTTAAAGTTAAAAAATGAAGTGAACGAATTTCCTTCAACATTTTATCAATAGCCATTTGTGAAGACACCGTTTCATTAAGAAAAAATTAAGTAGGTCCCATGATGGCGACTAAGAACAGCCGATCATAAAGGTTCATACAGAGACGTTCCATTACCTGCACTTAGACCAAAAGGGCCAAGTTTCATCCTTCGTGTGGACTTCCGTAATGAACATCATCTCAGAAATAAAGGTCTTAAAGTCTTAAGAGCAAGAGTCGCTGTGGACTCAACCTAAGGCACTACAGTGTATCAAATACTCAGACTTCTACATGGAGGGAGCCCACTCACCCCACACCAGAGGTGGCGCCAGGAGAGTAGTGTACATAGTGTGCCTCTCTTCCTTCAGGATGCTTTCTTTGGTGACAGAGGTCACTTCCTCCTGTAACACTCGGGTTCCTGGCGCGAGGAGACGTATTCAGGAGCTCCAACCGAAGCTAAGCTCTGCCTCAGCAGAAGCAGGAATCAGGCTCAAGTTTCAGCCAGAGTCAAGGTGAGGAGATGAATGAGATGGAGAAAGGCCCAAAGTAGAGTTGAGACCCCCTGAAGCTTTATTTTTATTCTCAGTCACCTGAAAAAGTTTCCCTGCTCCCAAGAGTTCCACGAGGGAACAAGGGGGCGGTCTCCATTTCCGGTGTCCGCGCCATTGTTTTTAGGCTTGGATGCCCTTAGATGAGAACATCCTTAACACTCGGCTGCAGACATACTATCTTGGATTTAATTCTTAATCTATGCCCTCTGAGTGGGAAAAGAAGCATCACTTCCTTTAGAATCAAGAGGCAACCTGTTCTCAGTAGGTGCTCTGTTAACTGGGCCGCACCTTCCTTCGGCCCCACCGGTGCTCATGTTAAGTTATGGCCAGTCTTAGAGAATAGTGTCCCTAGTCCCTATCTTTCAAACCCGTAAGCTATGCTCTTTTTCTGGCTGACTTTTTCCTTTCTGCGAGCTTAGATGATACTCCGTCCTTCAGAAACCAAAGTGGGGGTGGGGGGAGCAGGTGCAGAGTCGGTAAGGTAGCTGGCGGTTTTTATTTTCTTGGTCAAAGTAGGAAGTCAAATCTCCCATTCACGAAAGCTCTGTGTTCACTCTCATCCACGGGACTCCCCAGTTGCACCTTATTCTTAGTGGTTTTTTTTTAGATTTATTTTATTTTTAATTATGTGTATCTTTGTGTGGGGATATGCATCCTGGGTGCAGTTACTGGTTAAAGCCAGAAGAGGGTGCTAGACACTCTGGAGCTCTAGCTACTGGTGATTATAAGTCATCCTCATTGGGATCTGAGAATGCAACTTAGGGTTTTCTGTCGGAGCAGTATGGGCTCGTAAACAGTGAACCATCTCTCATGCTCTACTGTCCTCACACTTGAGAAGTCCGGAGTTGACTGGACCAGTAGAGATCCACAGCTCATTTTGCCTCTAAGGTTTCTAGAGTTAGACGGTAAATAAAACTAGGGAGCAGAGGCAGTGAAAAGCCCATGTTTACAATGGGAAATACTAGGAAAGTTACTGAGGTGAAGATAGAAGGTAAAGCTGCCTTCGTTAAGCAAAAAGAGTATCATGTTCTATAGGAAATTAAAAGGCAGAATGTTAAGTGAGTTCTGAAGAAATCACCCATCTTAGCAGAGTCAGGAAGCTTGAGGCCTGTCTCTGCTATCAGTCCTGAGAGTCTCCGAGAAAATCTGTTTCTACCTGGAAATATGATGAATTCAATGTGAGTAGAAGAGCCTTAAATCAGCACAGAGAAGTATCTTAAATATGCCCAGAAATCAAGGTAAAGAAGCAGGAAGACCTATGTAAGCCCTTCATTAATGGAAATCTGAATTGACTGGGAAGTTGTGATGGAAGAGACACTGGCTTACTCTGGTGCTATGACATATGACGTGGTTGGTGCTTATAATAATAGTAGTGATATGTTTGGTTTTGTGTTTTGTTTTTGTTTTTTGGAAAGGAGTTGAACTAAATCCATACTAGGGTGATTTCTGAGTATTTTTTTTTTGGGGGGGAAGGGGCTAAGGTATAGAATATTGTCTAAGCAGGAACTAGAATTTCACAGAAATGGCAGCATCAGAGTTGAAAAAGGAGACCAGATCAAAACTTTTCAGGTGGAGATATGAATTGAGAGAGACTGAGAGGCTCCCTGAATCTCAAAACAGATGTCCTCCTCTGACACCCCCCCCCAAATTAGGTAAATACAACACAGGCAAGGTAGAGAGGTCCCAGGCTAGAAAAGTATCTACCTTCCTACTCATAGGATAAAAGTTTTAGAACAGCAGTATATCGGATTCCAAAAACTGCTCACAGAAACCTGCAGTGGCAGCCTTACGTAACTTGCACACTATCTCTGTGTTCATATCATCTTTTGTTTGTTGCAGGTATCTGCATCTCTAGCATCCTTCTACTACTTCCTGTACTTTAGCTTAACCAGAGTCATCATGCCTCGTGGTCAGAAGAGTAAGCTCCATGCCCGGGAGAAACGCCACCAGGCCCGATGTGAGACTCGGGCTTATGAAGATGCTCAGGAAGCAGCAGAAGAAACATCAGAAACAGCAGAAGAGTTTTCTGCCGCCTCCCAGAGCCAGCCTGTGGCTGAGTCTTCCAGCCCTCTCAAAGAACCTCAGAAAGCAACATCCACTTCAACACTTATTCTGAGTAGCTCTTCCTCAGAATCAGATGAAAGCTCCTGTGAGGAAAGTGAGCCACGTATGCAAAAGGGGTGCCCTTTTGAGCCCATCCCAACCACTACCATTCTGCACCAAGATATGATTGCAAGGAGAGCAATGGTTCTGCTACAGCACCTGCTCCACAACTACAATTTGAAGCAGCTCACTACCAAGGAAGAAATGCTGAAGGTTATCACCAAGAAGTATGAAGACGACTTTCCTGAGATTCTCAGGAAAGCCTCTGAGAAGCTCGAGGATGCCTTTGCAGTGGAAGTGAGGGAAGTCAACTCCAGTCAGCCCTCATACAACCTCATCAGCAAGCTGAAGCTCCCCAACAATGGGAGGATCCGTGCTGGCAGAGGCTTACCCAAGACCAGTTTCCTGATGAGTGTCCTGGGTATCATCTTCATTCAGGGCAACTGTGCCAGTGAAGAAGAGATATGGAAAATCCTGAAGAAGAAGCGAATCTATCCAGGGAAGAAGCACCGCATCTTTGGTGAGCCCCGGAAGCTCATGACCCACTATTTGGTGAAGCTGAAGTACCTGGAGTATCGGCAGGTGGCCAACAGTGATCCTCCAAGCTATGAGTTCCTGTGGGGTCCCCAAGCCCATGCAGAAACAAGCAAGATGAAAATCCTGGAATATTTGGCCAAGATCAACAAAACAACACCTAGAGCCATCTCAATCCTTTATGAAGAGGCTTTGAAAGATCAGCAAAAGCAAGCAGAAGCCAGAGATGAAGATAATACTGACACCACTGACCAATCTACTGAAGGCTCCCCAGAAAAATCACCACCAGCTTCTCCCACCCCTGTTGACACTTGAAGGTTTCCTGTCATCAAAAAGACAATGCATCACAATTTTTCTTGATAATATAAAGTAGATATACAGTTAGAAGGGTTAATAGATGTTTAAACCTAGTTTCCTTTCATTAGTTTTACTGTGTGGTTTGGTAAAGTTACATGCAATTGAATATGATTCTTGGTTTATGCAAGAAATTTATAGAAATTAAATGTTATGACTTAAAATTTATTCTTCTTGACTGTTACTCACCAAATGTATAATTAGCACTCATGCTTTAGAAGTCATTGGTCAAACTGGGATGCTAAAATAAATAATTACCTTCTGCTTTTATAATTTGTAAGTATATGAACTGCAGTGCAACCACTATGATGTTGAATACCCATTTATTGGTTAAGTTCTAGTGAAAAGAAGGGATGTGGATGAGGGAGTTTCTTATGAAAGTTATTAAGTGGAAATACATCTACTAAAAAACATGTGATGTGGGGAAACATTGACTAGCATAACAGGATATATAACTTTCACTGGCCATGTGGGTGGTGATCTAACTGAAGTGGTGAGTAAATAAGTTCAGCTGATGTGCTTCAGAGTCAAGGGGCAGAATTATGCAAGTTCATGCTGGCTTCTGTAACAAAATATGCAATGAGTGGGTGACATGCACCATGTTAACTGATCGTAATTTTCTACATCTCAGAGGCTTGGAACTACAAGATCAGGCTGTCTAGAATTCAACTTCCCAAGGACAGTATATTTCCTGATGTATAGAGAAGGGAGGGAAGGAAAGAAGGAGGGAAGAGGCAGGGATCGAGAGAATGACAGAGAGGAATATGGGAGAATCATAGAGAGAAGTGGAAAGGCAGAAGAGGACGGAGGAGGGAGGAGAGAGGAGGAGAAATGAGGGTAGAGGTGATGGGGAGAAAATTAGGGGAAATAGGTGAAAGGAGAGAGGGGAGAAATGGTAAGGGGAGAGGCATGGAGGAAAAAGTGAAAATATACTCTTTTTTATAGGGCCTTGAATCCAGGAATGGGAGCTTACCCTCAAAACATCATAAAATCATTATTACTTCTGAGGACCATCATTATAATTCTATCACATTTTATAATAGTTTTTCAGGGTAATTTAAGGATTGTGACTTTTTCCCATTAAGTAATTAATTCATTCATTTATTCATTTTTCACTTTATATCTTGGTCACAGTCACCACCCCAGTCCTATCCTCACATATCCCTCCCCCCATTACCCATCCCCTTTTCCTCAGAGAAAGAAAACTCTCCTTGGGTACCAGCTTGCCCTAGAACATCAATTCGCAGCAGGATGAAGTACATCCTCTCCCACTGAGGCCAAACCAGGCAGTCCAGCTAGGGGAAGGGATCCAATGGCAAACAACAGTCAGAGAGACCCTGCTCCAACTGTTAGGGAATCCACATGAAAAGCAAGCTTAACATCTGCTATAAATGTGTAGGGGGGCCTAGGTTCAGTCCCTGAATCCTCTTTGGTTGGTGGACAATGTGAGCACCCATGGGCCTAGGTTAATGGATTTCATAGGTCTTCTTGTGGTGTCCTTGACCCCTCTTGCTCTCTCAAATCCTATCCCCCATTTTTTTCACGGTGTTTCCAAGCTGTTTGGCTGTGGGTCTCTGCATCTGTTTCCATCCACTGAAACCTCTCAGGTGACATTTATGCTAGGCTTCTTTCAGCAAGCATAGCAGAAGAGTATCATTAATAGCATCAAGGGTTGGCTCTCTGCCATTGGATGGTTCTCAAGTCAAGCCAGTCATTGGTTGTGCATTCTCTCAATCTGTACTCTGTCTTTATCCCTGCATTCCTTGTAAGGAGGACAAATTCTTGATTGAAGGTTTTGTGGGTAGTTTGAGGTTCCCCTCCATCTGCTAGAAATTCTGCTTGGCTACCGTTGGTGGTTACTTCAGTCTCCATTTCCTCCACTGCTAAGAGTCTCAGTTAGTGTCACCCCCATAGACTCCTGGAAGCCTCCCGTATCCCAGGTCTCTGGCCAGTCCCACAGCTGCCTTCCACAGATGTCTGTTCTCTCTCTCAGCCCTCTCCTGCACTCCCACTCCCCATACTTGATGCCAGTCTCTGTTCCCCTTCTCATATCCTCTCCCACTCAGATTCCTGCTCTACCCACCTATTAAGTCTATTTTATTTCCCCTTCTGAGTGAGATTAAAGCATCTTCCCTCCTTATGTAGCTTCTTTGGGTCTGTGGAGTATAGCCTGGGTATCCAGTACTTTATGGCTAATATCCACTTATAAATGAGTACATACCATGAGTATCTTTTGGGTCTGGGTTACTTTACTCAGGGTATTTTCTAATTCCTCAATTTGCTTGCATTTTTTTGTGCTCCCTTTGTTTTTTTACCAATCAAGTTGAAGTTTTACTTCTCATATATTCATGTATATTTGGCCTTCTAGTGGAGTGCGGTCAGCCTACCAGTCAGCTGCTTTTTTGTGGGAACTAACTGTAGAGTTCCCATGTAAAATAGAGTATCTCGTTGAGAAGTGGAAACAGTTCAGGATACAGATTTGTATGGAGTTCACCAGAGATCCACTGTCAGGATATACATAAATGAATCAATTAATCGTCTATGAGCAAATATATATACCCTGAGTCACTTCTGTGTGGTTTCACTAGTCACAGCTAATAAATAACCTGAGAACTATATTTCAACATGGATTTTATCAGTGGTATTTATATCATAATAGGTGTAGCACCATCATTAATCCTTACTTAGTGTTCTCAATTTGACTTCTTGTGGGGAATCCAATTCATCTTTCTTAACTGCTGCCATCTTCTCATAATAAAACCCTGACCTCTCTCAGATCCACTATAGGGAAGAGACACCAACCTACCTTGGCCATAACTATCTGTAGTTTGCTAGCACAGCTTGTCTGGTGAGTCAGTGAAGATCTGTACATTATACTGCATATAAATTTAATAGCACTTTTAAAAGAATCATAAAAAGTAGAGAAAAATAAATATTTGGGGGAGAAAGTGTAAACAAAAATTATTCTGCAACAGAGAAAAAAATAGATATCAAGAAAACTCTGTCACTGTCCATGAGAGATCTACTCTTTCCTGAAGAGAAATGGAGGAAGAATGGATGGGGAGTACATAGGGGAGGGACTAAAAGGGGAAGAAGGAGGGGAAACAGTAACAAAATTTTAAAAAGAGAAAAAAATAATATTAAAAATATATTTTCTAAAGGATGGAGCAGAAATTGAGAGGGTGGCCAACTAGTGACTGGTCCAGCTTAAAATCCATGAGGGGGAGCCTATCCCTGACACTGTTAATGATATCCTGCTATACTTGGAGACAGGAGCCTAACATAATTATCATCTGATAGACTTCACCTAGCAGCTGATGAAAACAGATGCAGAGACTCACAGCCAAACACTAGGCAGACCTTGGAGAATCCTTTGGAAAAGGAGTAAGGGAAGGACTGAAGGAGCCAGAAGGGTCAAGGACACCATAAAAAAAACCCTACAAAATCAACTAACCTGGGAATATAGGGACTGATCCACCAACCAGAGAGCATACATGGGACTGAGATGGACCTAGGTCCTCTGCACATATGTAACATTTGTACAGCTGTGTCTTCATGTAGGACTCCTAAAGCAGAAGCAGGGACTGTCTCTGACTACATTGCCTGCCTTTGGATCCCATTCCTCTAACTGCAACTTGATACCAGAAGGCTAGCTGATACTCATGGGAAGCCTCCCCTTTCTGAGAAGGGGAAGAGGGGTGGATGGGTTAAGGTGAGGGGGGGAAACAGCAATTGGGATGTAATGTAAATAACTTAATTAATAATAATAAAAGTATTTTCAAGGAGAATTGGCATGCAATGGTAGCCTTGAAGAATATTAATTACTCTGAGACTAAAACTGCTAAAGGAGGATTAGAAAAATAGGTACCTTTGGAGAAAATATTATTTATCAGTTTCTTCCAAGATTAAAACCTTCCTTCTAAGGGGATAGCTCAGTAAGACATAGGATGTTTACAGGAAGATTTAAAAAAAAAACAGGGTATTCTATGAGGAAGTGAAATATTCCATCTTACAAGAAAGCCTGTTAGACTCTGGAAAGAAACAACTTGAAATAGCTTCCAGAAGTCCCTGAAACTAGCTAGATTTACTAGGTCCTTCTTTCCTTAAGTATATTTAAGCAGTAAAGACTGCCAAAGCTAACTCTCAGAAAGTTGAGCTGCCTAGAAAGAGCTAAGACCAATCAATCTAGAAGAAACAGACATCAACCAAGATACCTAGAAGAAGCAGAGACCAGCTAAGTTGGCTGCCTGGAAGAGCTCAAATGAAATGAATTATGTAAGGATACCCTCCAACTTGTAGAACTGCCTACATGTTGTGCAGTGTGCTCTAGGTTTCCAGCTTCTGTGAGCTGCTACCCATGCAGGGGTGGCATTGGATGATGCAGTTGTCTTTAATTTCTACTGCATAAATAAGCCCTGATCTATATTCCAGTAAGTACCTCAGTAAAACTCAAGTGTGACATAGGGTGCAATTGTTACTAAGGTTTTTCATAGGTTCCCTATCTGGAGTGAGTACACATTGGCAAACTTATAAAATTATTTACATTTCTGTCTTGGGCAATGGTAGAATAATTGATTATGTTGAAGTAGAGAATATAAGAGGAGCAGTATGGAAGGCTAGGAAATTGAGTCTCAATTTTTGAGTCTCAACAAGACAACATAGAATGCACTTTTAATATACACACTGGGGAGGTGGAGTCAGGTAGAACACTGACACTCACTGTCCATCAATCCCAGCCTACTTGGCAAGTTCCAGGGCAGTGAAAAGCTCTATCTAAAGAAATTAGTTAAACATGAATTTAAAAGAATAACAACTAAAAATATACTGAAGATTATGCTATAGCTGTCACATTCATGTGCACACATATCTGTGTACAAACACACACAACATACAGTTAGAGCTATCTAATAGACTGTAGGCATCAGTTCTAAGCCTTTTTCACTGAAAAAGTATAGTATCCAATTTTGTCAATGAACTGTAGGATATACCTAAGGTGATCATAGCTATAGATTTTCTCAGATTTACTATTTAGGATTATTGCCCTAGTTTGGTTCATTTTACATAGTTTAGCCCACGGTTGTTGTTTGTGTTTAAGTAACAAATCATGACATGAATGAATGGTGGATTAAAACCATTCACTTCATGGATTGAAAATAAAAAAGGAGAAGATAAAGAACCTCAGGGTCCACTATTTCAATGGCATACCCTCAATTTCTAGAAATACTGTCACTCTTAAGGGATTTATCACCTACCAATAACATTATGCTTATGGTGAAAAATAGTATGTATCACATGGACTTTTAAGGGACTTAGAATCAAAACACTAGCACCTGAGAAAAATTAATTGTATCCACTTCCACACTCCAGTAATATACTTTTGGCAATGAATTATATGAATATTGTGTTATCAACTATGACATTTTGGGGCTTGAGTTCAAGCTAGAGATAAGTGTTTTGGTATCAATAAACTGGTAGTAAGAAAAAAACAACTAAAGGATGACATCATCCTAATGGAGGATAGGAAATGACAACACTAAAAAAAAAGAAGATGAGGGAGAGAGATAGAGAGATAGAGACAGAGAACACATCTAGATAGGAGAAAATTAATAAAGAATATTATTTTAGAAACAAGGGTTTGTCCAAGAAATTTCTTCTATAAGAGTATAGGACTTCTATAAGAGTATAGAAGAAAAAGAAAATAACTTTCTACTGAAGGCCAATGTATACTACAATACCTACCATGTAGAAAACGACTCAATACATTTCTTATGCAGATTTGAAATAAGCAGTTTCTATTGCTAAGTAGCAAAAAGTTTTGCAGAAATTGTCTTAGTTACTTAAATACTGTAATAACAAAAGTTCCATGGACTTGGTAGCTTACACAAAATAAATAAATAAATAAATTTATTGAAAGATACAGGCCAGGCGGTGGTGGCGCATGCCTTTAATCCCAGCGCTTGGGAGGCAGGGGCAGGCGGATTTCTGAGTTTGAGGCCAACCTGGTCTACAGAGTGAGTTCCAGGACAGCCAGGGCTACACAGAGAAACCCTGTCTTGAAAAACCAAGAAAAAAAAGAAAGATATAAAGTATGGATCAAAGTATGAGGTAATTATCTGCAGCTGGAAATCTTTTTCCTGTATCCCCACATGGCAGACAAAGGGAAAAATGGAGAGATGGGAAGGAATATGAATGTATCATCTCTAGTCACTATCCATTTTTGGTGCTGGGCGTAAAATATAGCCTTGTGGGGGACTGGACAGATTACTTGGTAGCTAAGAGTATTGGCTGCTCTTCCACAGGACCCAGGTTCAATTCTCAGAATCTACATGATGGCTCACAACTGTCTTTAACTCCAGCTCAAGGGATCTGATTCTCTTTTCTGGCCTCTGTGGCTATTGGTATGCATGTAGTTCATAGACATACATGTAGGTAAAACACCCATACTCTCAGACACATAACATAAAACAAATAATCTACCTCATGCACACTAAACACACTAAACACTAAACACACTATACTTCAGTTCTCCTTTCATAATCTCATAATGGGTGGCCCATCCTTATGACCTAATGATTCCTCAATGATGCTCTTGCTAATAAAATTACTTCGGTATCTAAGATTCAACATATGAGGAGGTGCAAACATTCAATTCAAAGGAGAACCCCAGCTTCAAAAGTATGATTTTTCTTTTTATAAACTACAACTTTCATTTCAGGAGCTATGATACAAATCAATTCTCTCTTTCTGAAGCAGAACACACATTATAACTCTAACAGCATTATATACTGTGTGTGATTCTTCTCCCTTGCTTCAAATGATATACAAGGAGATGTTTCTTTGTCTATAATTCCCTCAAATACTGTCTTCTTTTAGATTTTACTGCTTTCTATCAGCCTTGAGTATAGAGAATTCAATTTGAAAAGTATCGCCCTTCCAACTGTTTATGTGTACCTAACAACTAGAATTATTTCCCCCATCATTCTTACATTTTTCTGTCATTTCTACTGCATCTTACCAGAAACAAGAACAACCAGAATCCTCTACAAAGAAGATGCTAATCTCCCAGTGAATCTAGCAGTTAACTATTTGCTTTCCATCAGCAAATATATAACATGCATAATGATAGGCAAAATTTTATATGCAATGTAGTATTGTTATACAAAGCATTTCCCCTCATACTGAATACAGGGTAAAGTCTTATTTGTCAGGTTTATTTACGCAAACCCAAACAATCCTTTAAACAATAATTCATATATATTCTCGAAGAGTTGGGAGCCTATCCAAATGTAAATTGGTATTCTACAATCTCAATATGAAGTGACATTTATCTTAAAATCCATAGCTCATCTCTGCTTATGAGACTGAAAACCGAAGAAATAAATAAGGGAAAGAAAATAATCACACTTTCTATTTCTAAGGCAAAATATATTGGATTTTGTTTCTGGCAAACCACAGGGTTAAAAACTGGAATTCTGTAGCTTCTTAAAAACTGACAGTTTCCTTCCTTTTTAGTGTAAATGAGAATGCTTCTGATAGAATGAGAGCAATTTCGTTGGTTTATACAGGATCTAGAGTAAATAGGATGTTTGCGGGTAAACTTGAAACTGGGAGCAGTGGAGAGCCTGAGACAATGAAGGCAGAGCCCAGTCACACATCTGACTGACTGATAATATGACCTCTGCAATATGCCTGTTAGGGTTTTTATAGATTCTGAGTCAAGTCTTTCCTCCTTCACTGGTAGAACAATATTTTTGTTTAAAAAATGATAATTGGGGCTGGAGAGATGGTTCAGAGGCTAAGAACACTGACTTCTCTTCCAGAGCTCCTGAGTTCAATTCCCAACAACCACATGGTGGCTCACAACCATCTGTAATGGGATCCAATGACCTCTTATGGTATGTCTGAAGACATCAACAGTGTAATATAAATAAAATAAATTTTAAAAAAGACTATTTCAAAAAAATAAAAAGTAATAAAAAATGATCATCTAATCCCTACTCATTTAACATTATCATAGGCTGACTTCCAGCTCCTGGTTTCTTCAGAAACAGACTTCATAGCTCAGTAGTCAAAATAAACCAGGAAAAGGCATTTAGAGTCCATTTAAGCCTATAGCAAACCTTGAACCCCAACAAAAGATATCTGGGTTCTATCTATAAGGTAACAGTAAACAATATCTAGCTTGAAACCATTACCTTACGTTGCACAACATTTTTGTTCTTCCAAATAGATCAGAAAGTAAAAATAAAGAAGGGACACCAACTTAATCATCGAGAGACTGGAATTTAATAGTAATTTAATATATTCTATAAGTATATCTGGCCTTATTTTTATACAGTTATTGTTCTTTTTCTGAGTACCTTTGCTGAATTTTTCCTTTCATTAGAGTTGATGTTCTATAAAGGTGGTTTTCAAAATAGCTGTACAAGTTTGTTGTTGTTGTTTGTTTGTTGACACTCAATTTAGTGTAATCTCATTTATTACAAATTAATTTAGAGGAGATTTTCTGCCTTAAATTTTGAATAACAAAATTAATTAAAATAACGCAATATACTTTAACTAAACTTTTAGCCTTCTCAGGAGCCAATGTGATTGGGATGCACTGGAAATAATTTAAACTTGTAAAACAGGATATTTTGAGACAGTGATGTGTGTTTTTCTCCTCCTCACAAGTTTCCTTGATCCCAGTCTTCTGTTTCTTACTATTCAGTATCCTTAAGGAGAAGATAAATTTACTATCAAAGTTAAATAATTTTCTCATAGAAACAAAAATAAATAGCAGACACGTTATTTCTAAAAACAGTGGTTTCAAAGAAACCAGAATACATGAGATAGACAATTATTTTCCTCTCATTTTTTGTTATAAAGACTTTTTTTAAGATCCACACATCTAACGTGCTTAGACTTGAATAACTTTCTCTTCCTACTGAGTTGCCTCACCCAGTCTTGATATGAGAGTTTGTGTCTAGTCTTACTTTAGCTTCTTATGCCAGGCTCCATGGATATCCTTGGGAGGCCTGCTTTTTCCTGAAGAGAAGTGGAGGAGGAATGGATCTGAGGCAAAAGAGAGCTGGGGTAAGAGAGAATGGGGAGGGATAAAGGGAGGGGAAACTGCAGTCAGGATGTATTGAAAACAAAACAAAAAATTAAGGGAGGTTTGTAGGCAGATGGGCATTTATTAGGCTTAAGCATTTATTATTGTAACTTAATTTCTCCCTGCTTTGCGTGCTAGGAGCATAGCAATAATTAAGACAGGAAAAAATTTCTCCCTCCCAGAGAGGTACTAACTAGTAGAGCACAAAAACATGAGCTAACACAGGAAAAATGTTTATGGAGGTATATGGCAATAAATATGTGGTTAATAGATATAATCCAGTAGAAAACCAAGATTAATTAGAATATTATTAATGGACACCTTAATGAATCATGTATTAGGATAAGGAGAACACAGAGTTCATAGCCATCATGATCAGAGGACATAATAGGAAATTCTGATACCTCACATTGGTGCCAAGCAATAAGAATGAAATCCAACAACCAAATAGATGAAAGCCCTTTAGAGAGGGAGGGGTGATCAAAAATGAAGCCCTGCATACCATCCTGGTTCATTTCCTCTGATGTCACCATAGCAACCTGATACCGAACTGATTACCCTAAGTCACACATCCCAATCACAACCTTGTGAAACTGATCTAGTTTTACAATATCTTTGACCAACATAATGAAACACAGTAGTCGTATGCCAGTTAGCACTGGCATATGACTATTTCTAGTTTGCCCTTTTATACAGTGTTTTGGGTTTGTGCCATAACCTCACAAATAAGACTAGACTATCCTACTGAAGGATGAAAGATCATTTACAGGAAAATACAGCTATACCAGAAAATGCAAACCTAGACCAGACTCTTGACAGATGACTCACTAGACAAATCAACACTTCTTTAGATAACCAAAATAACCCAGCAGGGGCAATGACAAACACCTGCTTGATGATTTGTGCACAATAATTACAAGTTTAAGACTTAAGGCATTTATTTCTGAGATGGCTTATTGTACAGTGAAAAATAACACACATCTAGGAAAAGTGCAAGCATTCAGTGTAAGTTATGAACAGACCTTAAAATCTCTACCTGCACAGTGAAGAAAAAGGAGCTAGAAAAAATGAAATTAATTGACTTTAAACTCTGAGTTGAAGATAGGTAGAATGATTTTCACTATAATATCATCAAAAGAAATTTGTGTCAGCTAAAGTTCAATATAACATTAAAATCTCACAAATTTATCTGAGTCACAATTGTAAGTTATAGACCAGCTACACTCATGCTATATTAATTTGAGGTTTTCATGGGTATTCTGAGCTTTTAGGCTAATATTCACTTATCAGTGAGTACATCTTGACAAGAAGAAAGACCAAAGTATGGATGTTTCAATCCCACTTAGAAGGGACAACAAAATAATCATGAGAGGCAAAGGGAGGATGGGACCCGGGTGAGGGAGAGGAGGAGGGGGAAAGGACCAGATATGAAAAGAGATAGGGGAGAAGTCCAGAAGGCAAGGAGAATGAATAGAAATAGGTAGCAGTGTGTGGGGGGGCACTAGAAATTCTCAGATGCCAGGAATGTGAGAGGCTCCCAGAACCCAGTAGGGATGACATTAGCTGAAATACCCAACAGGTGGAAGACAGTACCTGAAGAGACCACCTCCAGTAGACAGACATGGTCCCCAGTTGAAGGATGGGGCCACCAACACATCTAAATATTTTTAACCCAAAATTGTTCCTGTCTAAAGGAAATGCTGGGTCAAAAAGGGAGCAGAGGCTAAAGAGACCGCCCAACCATGAGAGTCATTTCATCTGCAGGTACCAAACCCTGACACTGTTGCTGATGCCAAGATCTGCTTGCAGACAGGAGCCTGATATGGCTGTCCTTTGAGAGGCTCTGCCAGCACTTGACTAGGACAGATGCAGATACTCACAGCCAACTATTGGACTGAGCCTGGGGACCCCAGTAGAAGAGTTATGGGAAGGCCTGAAGGAACTGAAGGGGATGGCAACCACATAGAAAGAACAACAATATCAATTAACTGGATCACCTCAGAGTTCCCAGGGACTAAACCACCAACCAAAGAGTATACATTAGGGGGATGTCCATGGTTCCTTCTACATATATAGCAGAGGACTGCCTTATCTGGCATCAATGGGAGGGTATGCACTTGGTCCTTTGGAGGCTTGATGCCTCAGAGAAGGGGGATGCTAGAGTGTGAGGCAGTAGTGGGTGGTTGGGTGGGGGAACACCCCCTTAGAGTCAAAGGGGAGAGGGATGAGGTAGGAGTTCATGGAGGAGAGACCAGGAAGGGGGACAACATTTGAAATGTAAACAAATAAAGTAATTATTACAAAAAGAAAAAAATTAATAATTTGAGTTTTTCTAGTGAGGCACCTACTCCAGAGAGATAAATGTTGTCATTAGATAGTTATGAATTTCAAGGGCCATAGCACCTTGTATATCTCAAAATTCTAGGCCAAAAAACAGTTATTCTAAGAAATTTGTAACTGCTATTTTCATAGGCTTAATTTAACTTTTAAAGAATGTCAGTATCCTTTATGTCTGCTTTAGATACCTTTTGAAAAGGAAAATATAAAATTAACTGTAGAATATAGTGAAGATAACATAGCCTATAGTATCATAATGAATGCTATTGATTTCTGCATTACTTACAAGTGTAGAGTCTGAAAAAATTCAATAAATACATTAGCCACTGTTTATTCAAATAATCCTTGACTGAAATCCTTCCATAAAGAACCAAAACTAGGAGGCAGTGAAAACATACTGGGTTTCAAATGGCATACTCCAATGTTACAAGTTAGAAGTCAATTAGTTAATGACAATGAAAATTAAGAATAATGGTTCAAAATGAATGACAGAGATAACAATAGATAAACTTTGGAAGAACTTTCTAAATTACATGGTTGCAATATTTGCTATATTATTTATAAAATTTTCTGTTTATTTAATCTAGTAAATTTTGAGTAGCCTGTTATTAATCCATTGATAACCCAAAGAGAGGTCTAAAATTGTCCTTTCGATGTTGCCATGGGTAGTATAACCGTCTCTTCTGGCAAGAAAGGAAGCTAGAAAAGAAGTATCAACAAAAACAATAGGTACTTAACCCACATGTGACTAGAAACTTTTAAATTCAAGTTAAATTATAAGTTCAATTGCTCGACTCAATGCACTGAATGGAATTAAATTTATTTTATTGAGTTTATAAAGTTACAAAATCAATTCAATAGCTATATTTTAAAAGTTGAATGGCTACACGTGGCCCCAGGGCACCCTTTTACATTCTATAGGCAGAGGGCATTTCCACTGAATTGTAATTATTTTACTATTGTAATGTTAGCCATAAATATCTGTATCTTTACTTAAAAAATCTTTTCAATTAAACTTTAATAATAAAAGACCTTAGCTTGTTTTATAAGTACTAATTTCAAAGTAAACTATAATTCAGATGTTAGGTTAGATTAAAGATCACATGAATAGGCAGGCACTGTTTCACTTTACTACATGCTCAGATCCCAAGTTCTAGTCATTAATGAGTGGCTAAGCCAGCGCATCTTATCCTTGCATTTTCAGCTTAATACATTGTGGGGCTGTGTGCACAAGCATGGATTCTGTTGGGCTGAGTTGTGAGCCCCACTTCTCTGCTGCCCCAGGCAGCTGTAGCTGTAGCTCAGACTGAGTTCACTACGGAAGGACTTCAGGACTTCAGGCTGTGAGAAGCTGCAGGACTCCACCCTAGGTGTGGGGAGAACACAGTCTGAGACCCTGTGTGGGCCGAAGCTATTAGGTTGAAGATCTCTGGGCCAGGCTGCTGCCAGAGACCAGCTGGTCTCAGCCATTGGGCTCTCAGGCACCACTGAGAGGCTGCAGAAGTGCCTTGATGAGGCATATGGGCTAGGCTGCCCCACAGCTGAAAGGGGCAAGGGGAAGAAGCTCAAGTGGTGCCCTGCAGGGAATGAGAATCTTGGTCACTGTGACTCGCTTAGCTGGGTCATGGCTTGCTCAGCTAGCTTGCTTGAGCTGGTGGTGTCTGTGGCTGGAATGTAGAGAAGTCCTCCTGTGGGAGATTAGAAGGTGGCTTGGTATTTGAAGACCTTCTCCACAGTCCCCCATAGCGGGCCCCAAAGACAAGAGGTAGTCCATGATCTTAAAATGTTTATTGTCATGGTGGAAAGTGGATGAAGCTGTACACTGTGTTCTCAGGGCAGGACTGAAGTTAAGTACCTTTTGCAAGAAGGAGGGTCTGGGAAGGAAAGCTTAATTGGCTATGCCCTCTGGCCTTTAGGTATCTCATTAATATGGAGATCTCTTGAGGCTCTGGAGCCAGTAGTCATGTCCTCTACCTGTGAAGGGGCTAATAGGGGCCTTGTCGTACACACCTGAAAAAAATGGATCATTGGAGATCTTCGGACTCATGTTAGGAGCCTAGAGTCTGGGAGCATGGTGAAATACATACCATCCCTTGCAGGGAAACCTGCTGGGTCTCCGGCCATCTCTAGCCAGTGCTCGACCAGAGACCATGTTGTGCTTTCAAGGTCCTACAATACATGAGTTGGTTTTATTGGTTAAATCTATGTAAAAGTTGTTTTGTTATATTGAGCTTGAAGTTTCTACCAGTGAATCTTGACATTTTTACAGTATAGGTCAGAAAGAAAGCAGAAACAAATGATTACCTTGTTGGCTTCAAAGATCTTCAAAACAAAGCTGTAATTATGAAGAAAAATTGGAAATTCTTGCCAGATCAGCCTTTTAGCCTTATGGGAAGAGAAGACTTTGGTAACATGGGAAAATTAAGGCACCTATCATGGAATTCAATTCTTTTGATGGGACCAAAAGGTTTTTTTTTCCTTTTCTTTTTCTAAAATTTTATTTTTATTTTTTTTAGTAAATTCCCTATAGTATTTCAGTAGTAATTTCTCTCATAAATTAAAAGAATAATGCTGTAAACCTAAAATTCACATGTATAAATCCTTTGAACCAAGAACTACAAATGGTTCAGAGTATGATTTGTACACAAAGAAAAATTGTTTAAAATCATATGAAATTGATTGAATAATGCTTGAAAACAAAACAATTATGTCCCTGATACACAAAGAAGTATTATAATAATGTTTATACAAGGTATGTATTACATGTATATTTTGTCTAAGAATCAGGCTCAGAGGAGTCTATGTGCTTAATCCTACTGTGGTTATAGATTTGACACCAAAATGGAAAAATCCCCTAGTGGAGAATGGTAATACAAGCCCTTCAACTTTTAATATGGGAAGAATTTGAAGAGGATTTACAGCAAAGTAATAAAAAATGATTAAAGTTTTAGAAATAGGATTTAGGAATAAAGGTTAAATGATCTGACATTATCAAAAACCAACGACTAGAAGGGCAGAAGGTGTTTTAATAATGATCTCCAAAACATTAGGGCTTATGTCAAAAGAAATGAGTGTCCATCTCTGGGACTGACAGAATAAAATAAAAAACTGAAATAAATGTAGACTTGCGATTTTCTGGTGAAATGCTATGATGCAGTTTGCCACACGCTTACAAAACATGACTTTCATGTTATAAATGAAAACGTTCTAAAATTACATACAGTTCACTATTAAAACAGAAAGGCAAAGATGCCTTGTAGAGTTCCTTCCAGCCTCACTTTACTGTGCACAGTTGCTTCTAACACTAGAAAAAGGGTGATTGTCAAAGTCATTTTTCACTCTTCTAAGTTAATTTCATGTAATTCCAATATTTGCCTTATTGGTGAATTTTTTATAATCACAACTATCAACCTACTTTTAGTGTGTATGTGTGTGTGGGGGGGGTGAGTGTGGAGAGTGTGCTTGTGCTTGTGTGTAAATACCATAGGGGGACATCAAGATGTTTTTCTAAATTGCTTCCCCACATAAAGTACGGTCAAAGAAAGCAGGAATATAAGATAAAGGGGGGAAAACCCCAACGTTTTGAGTTGTTATTTCCTTAAAGTTAAATACAGTGAACATGATAAAAAGAGATAGAATTTCATTGGGGTTAGATTACAAAATTATTTAAATTCAAACATTTCTATGTTCTGAATGAATCCTTTCCAAATCCATTGAGGATGTATAATCACCAGTGCAACAGCATTGGGAAGTGAAGCCTTATGGAAGACACATGGGTAATGAGAGCTCTACCTCATAAAAATAGTACCACTATAAAAGGGCTTACAGAAGTGAGCTTTCTCTCTATTCAGCTCTTCTATCATGAAGAGACATACTGCTCTACCCTTCCAGAGAATGCTCTACCCTTCTCAGAAGCAAAGAAACTGGGTCCTAAAGTACATGAACTTCCAAGTATCCAAGTAACCAGCAAAATGTAAATTATTTGTAAATTATTTAGCTTCAAATTTTATTTATATAATACCACAATAAGCAAGACTCATTTGGTCAAATAACTTTTACAACTTTTACCCAATTGTGTTTTCATTAATTCAATCAACAAACATTAAGCAAGCCCCCATTATGGTACAGGTACTGCAGGTTGCCACAGAAACATCAATGAACAAAATATAACCTCTGCCCTCATGAAGTTTATTTTATAAGATCTTTTTAAAAAAACATTTACTGATATATTTATTGACTTATTTATTTTATGTGAGTACACTGTTGTTGTTTTCAGACATCCCAGAAGAGGGCATCAGATCCCATTACAGATGGTTGTGAGCCACCATGTGGTTGCTGGGAATTGAACTCAGGACCTCTGGAACAGCAGTCAGTGTTCTTACCTGTTGAGCCATCTCTCCAGCCTCATTTGATAAGATCTTAAATGTAATTTCAGTGATTATTTTTTATTCTGAAAAATCTCATTAGCAAAAGAATGACATTATCTAATACACTTAGACAATCACTCTAGAATTTATGTTAAGAATCAGCAATAAGAAGGGGGAAAGTGGACTGGGCAGTGGTGGTGCATGCCTTTAATCCCAGCACTTGGGAGGCAGAGGCAAGTGGATTTCTGATTTCGAGGCCAGCCTGGTCTACAGAGTGAGTTCCAGGACAGCCAGGGCTACACAGAGAAACCCTGTCACGAAAAACAAAACAAAACAACAAACAAAAACAAAAAACAAAAAAAAAAGAAGGGGGAAAGTGACATAGAGAGTTCAGGTAAATATCTATGCAAACAAGTCAGTCAAGGGGAAATGGTTCATATTAGAATAGTAGCTGTGGGTGTGGTAAGATGTAGTATGATTCTGTAAGTATATTGAATCTATTTCTATAGAATTTATTAATGAACAGAATTCAAGGATGATTGAGACTTTTATTGGCTAATATAAGTCTTAATGTTTTGTTTCAGAGAAACTAGAAAAATAGGATTGTCATTAAGTAAGGGGAAGGCCTTCTATTTTAGTCAGATGACTGATATGCCTAAAAATACAACAAAGAGAAGACAAGATGAACTTTACATTCATGAACTTTGTTCTACTTACCAAAATTATGAAAAAAATGCATGGTACATGGTAAACAATCAAGTAAATGAGTGGTAACCATCATCACTATAAAACAAAACTCTGCTAATGTCAGTAAGGGAGACTAAAATAAAACATAGTTAAAGACAAATTAATGATAGTATTTAGTGGCTGTCCTTTACTTGGTTTGAACAAGGCTTTGCTCACTCATGAGCAGGCTACAAGCTAGAAACAAAATTGACTTAGGACAGCATCAATTGGGAGTGATCCTGCTCCATGAGTCTTTATCATCCCCCTCTGAGGATCAATATATTTGTTCAATAGTGGTAAAAGTAATTCAAGAAGTATCCTGACTAACTGAGTAATTGTTGTACTATTTCACTTGGTTTTATTACTAATTGAAAGGATGCCAAACTGAAGTAGCCTTAGAAATCCTTCTCTCGGCCCCTCTCATACTCTCACTGCCCTTCTAGTGGAAGAAATTCATTCCATAGGCAGTTCAAAGGATCAAAGACTAGCCTGTCCAAAAACCGATTTACACTGCACATGATATGAGCCATCACTGATCTTTATGACACCAGCCATTTAGCTGTATTTTTTCAAAAGATGGAGGATTTGTAATGAAGGATAATTTTGATTTTAAATACTAAGATAAAAATAATGTAAATTCCCTCTTAGTGTAATGCCAGAAATGGCCAATTTTCTCTGAGTTATCAAAATATATCTGGTTGATTGTATATGACAATTAGGATTTAGGTTCAATTTTAAAAGTCATTAGTTACCTTTCACTTCTTTTTTTTTTTAAAGATTTATTTATTTATTTTATATATATGAGTACACCATAGCTGTCAGGGCATCAGATCCCATTACAGATAGTTGTGAGCCACCATGTGGTTGCTGGGAATTGAACTCAGGACCTCTGGAAGAGCAGTCCGTGCTCTTAACCGCTGAGCCATCTCTCCAGCCCTCCTTTCACTTCTTATTCACCTTTATTTTTACCATTATCTTGATTTTCTTAAATCTGGGCTGATGACTCAGAACAAGGATGAGCAAGTCTTTAAAACCTGTACTAAGTCTCCAATTAAATCAGTTTTATCAGTTGATGTTTACGGGGATGGAAAAAATGTACCAACTGGAATAACTTAATATGAGAGCATAAAATGTAAATGCACTTATCAGATATGCAAAAGTCTGTGTTTGCTATATTTAGTCCTGTTTGTATTATACACACATATATAGCATATAGACTTAAATATAGTTTATGAGGATAGAATTATAGTTCAGTTATTAATTAAGCAATATGGGAAAGCAACAGTTCTGACGTTGATAAGAAAATTAAATTTCTAGCATAGAAAGCCTACGACACAGTTGGGTGCATCCAATCCCCCAAGGATGTGATTATCTAATGATAAACTATGTTTTCTGCAGCTGCATGATTGCTGTTACAAAAAATGTTTATTATAAGTAAGATTGTGTTCTTTTTGTATGGAGAATAGATGGAGTTAGTTGCACAGAATATCAAACAGATGGTTCAACTAAATTGTGTCTCTCTTCAATGGATTAATTCTTGCTATTTAAACTGGACTACATCTGAAAACAGATATAGTCTATATGAGGAATATACAAATACTTCTCAAGCAAATTCTGCTTCACTGTAAAATAAACAGATACTGAAGTTACAGATGCAGGCAGTTTTGAGCCTTCTATCCTCATTTTGTATGTACATATATACAAAAGCTTATGAGAATAATACTGACTCAGGATGATTTGGGAAACTTTCCATTAATATAACTAGATCCGCTATAGTCCTACCAGTTGTTAGAGGATTGGCAAGGATGAAAGACTCAATTGTATTTTGTTAAAAAATTACACAGTAAATTTAACTTTTTAAAAATATCCCTGAAATTTTGATCTTGATCTTTTTAGCCCAAATACAAGCTAGCAATTCCTAAGCCATGTCCTTCCAGCCTAATGATTGCCATGCAAAGTATTTTCTGCTATTACTGCAAACAAATCTCCAGATACTAAAGAAACTTGTCAAAAAACTACGGGAGAGACTAGGAACATTTTTATTTGAAACTAGGATCTTCTGGACTTCAAGAACATGTTTTATTTTCTGCTATTTCTGTAAGTGAGTGCTTTTCATTTGATCCATTCAGATTTACATTCTATGGAGGAACCTGATCTATATGTACGCCACTGACATGCTCTCTTGCTGTCTTATGTGTGGTTGGCTTTAGCCAAATTAATACCAGCAAGAGATCTTACAGCTATTATCTGGATGTTGTATCATTCTTCATTCATTCAACTCTCTCATCCTGCCTGTAAATGTCAATTTTATTTCCTCAGATGAAGTGATGAAATGAGAGCTCTATCTAAGCTGAGTGAATGCATGGCTTGGGCTCAGTCCATGGTGTTTCCTTTTCTGTTCTAGCTATCCTTAGGTGTAGGCTTGGAAACTTTTAGCCTCCAGATAATTTAATCTTTCAAGATGACCTATTCAATCCAGCTTCTCTTGTCTTCTGTCTGAAATCCTCTGCCTTGCTTTATATTAACTTTGACAGTATATTTTAATCTTCTGGCTCCTTCTCATTTTTTTAGATAGTCAATTGTGTCTAGCTTATTTTCTCTGCCAGCTGTCTTTGCAAAACTATCCCACTAAAACTGACACACACACACATAAATAGACACACACACACACACACACACACACACACACACACACTCCTTTCTTTCCCTGACCTGCTTTAAAGTAGTCTTTCCTCCAATAAGGTTCTAGTGAG
This sequence comes from Grammomys surdaster, assembly GCF_004785775.1. NCBI lineage: Eukaryota > Metazoa > Chordata > Mammalia > Rodentia > Muridae > Grammomys > Grammomys surdaster. The sequence continues at coordinate 354,334 of NW_021604788.1, read as the reverse complement.
AGTTGGGTGTCTACTATCTCTGACTCATTCTGTAAAATCTTTCTCTGATTCATATCTTTTTCTGTCCTTCAATTAGATGGCCATTTGAAACATGGATGTTTCCTTCTACGAACTAATTTTACCTTAAATGTGTATACTAAGGGTGTCTGTATTCCAGCCAGAGAGATTAAAGTTTGCGACATGTGTGCATTCCAGCCAGATCACACAGACCTAGGTCTTCGGATGTGATCCCTTGCCAGAGCAGCCATGCTGCTGGAATAAATTTCTCTAGATCTGTCTGTATTTTTCCCTCCCCTGATTTGAGTTAAATCTCACTATCTTTTTCATTTACCCCTTGATGACAACAAGTTCTTCAGATGTACTTTCCTGGTAACTAGTAACTATAAGCCAATGTCAAGAAAGTAGAAACTTCTCATTAATCAATGTACTTAACCATTTATGAAAGCTCCAATTCCCAAAACCTCAATAATTCCTACTAGGCCATACCTTTTGCAGTTGTTACACCAAACACTAAGGTTCTAGCACATGAACTTCTTGGACACACAGAAAAATCATAGCACTTCCTCTGGTGGTTTAAATTAGAAATGTCTCCCATAGACTGATGTACTTGAACACTTGGTCCACAGCTGATGGTGTTATTGTTGAGAGATTATAAAACATTTAGGCAGTACAGCATTGCTAGAGGAAGTATGTCAGTAGGCCTGGGCTTTGAGGATATAAAGACCCACTATACTTCATATTATTCCTCTCTCCCTCTCCCTCCCCCTCCCCTCCCCCTCCCCCCCTCCTTCCCCTTCCCCCTCCCCCTCCCTCTTCCTCTCCCCCTCCCTCTCCCCTCCATGGTTGGATAAAATATGAATACATCACTTTTGACTTCTGCTGCCATAAATGACTAGATAGTTGGAAGAGGAAATGAGGAATGAATATGATATTTTATCTTACAAATTTTTGAAATTTGTAAAAATAAAGAAATATTTTTAAATGAAAGAAGCAGAAAGAGAAGAGGCGAAGGAAATAAGCATACACTTGGAATAAACAATGGGCAGCTGAAAGAACAAGATGAGGAATTTGAAGGAAAAGCAGGAGGAAAGAACAACAATCTATTAAAAGCTCATGAGACATTAAAGAAATTGAAGACCCAAGAGTATCTATTAGAAAAAGAAAGTTATTTGTATTAAAAAAGGTAATCATTTTTTAAAACTATAATTCAGATATTGTATTAAATTATAAAATTCTAGAAAAATTCTTGTTTTGTTTTGGATTTTGTTTTACAGACAGGATTTCTCTGTGTAGGTCTTGTTGCCCTGGAACTTGCTCTGTGCTCCAGGCTGACCTTGAACTCACAGAGACCTACATGCCACTATCTTCTCAGTGCTGAGAAGTTAAGAAATATTAAACATTTCTTTAAGTGCTTTTTCATCCATTTGAGATTCCTCTGAGAAAATTCTCAATGTTCTTAGAAATGCAAATCAAAACAAATCTGAGATTCCATCTTACACACATCAGAATAGCTAAGATCAAAAACTCAAGTGAGAGCACATACTAGCAATTATGTGGAGCAAGGGTAATACTCCTCCATTACTGGTGGGAGTGCAAACTTGTACAACTACTTAGGCAGTTGGTTTAGCATTTCTCAAAAACTTGATAATAGTTTTACCCCAGGACCCAGCTATACCACTCTTGGGCATATACCCAGAAAGATGCCCTACTATACCACAGGGACACTTGCTCAACTATGTTCATAGCAGTTTTATTTGTAATAGCCTGAAACTCAAAGCAACCTAGATGTCAACTGAAGAATGGATAGAGAAAATGTGGTACATTTACACAATGGCATATTATTCAGCTATTAGAAATAAAGACATCAACATCATGAATTTTTCAGCCAAATGGATAGAACTTGAGAATATCCTGAGTGAGATAACCCAGACCTAGAAAGACACATATGGTATGCACTCACTTATAAGTGAACATTAGCCATAAATTGCTGGATAACCATGTTACAATCCATAGATCCAAAGAAATTTGGTAATAAGGAGGTCTCAGAGACTGATGTGTGAATCTTACTCAGAAAGAGAAACAAAATAGGCACCATAACTGGAGAGAGGAAACTGGTTGGGGATTTGTTGAGGAGGGAAATGAGATGATGAAGAGGAGAGGGCTGGAAGTAAGGATTTAAATCAGTAGGCAAGGGTGGGGTGCAATCTCTGGGACTAGCTGGAACCCTAGGACAGGGAGGATACTGGGAGTCTATATTGGTGACTCTAGCTGAGATTCCTACCAGAGGGGCATATAGAAACTGAAGTAGCCACCTCCTATAGCAGCCAGGACTCCCAGAAGATTGAGGGGGACATCAATCCACACACAAAACCTTTAACCCAAAATTTGTCTTGCCTACAAGATGTTCAGGGATAAAGATGGAGCAGAGACTGAGGGAACAGCCAACCAATGACTGCCCTAACTTGAGGCCCATCCTATATGAAAGAGCCAGCCCCTGACACTATAAATGATATTCTGCTATGCTTGCACATAGGAACTTAGTATGACTGTCTCCTGAGAGGCTTCATCCAGGAGCTGATGGAGGCAGATGAAGAGAGCGACAACCAAACATTAGGCAGAGTCTGGTGAGCCTTATGGAAGAGTTGGGGGGGGAGGTGGAAATTAGCAAGTAGAATGGTCAAGAACAGAGTCAACTAACCTGTGATCACAGGGGCTCACAGAGCCTAAGCCACCAAAGCAGGGAGCATGCAGGAGCTGGACCTAGACCATCTACACATTTGTAGCAAGTGTGCAGCTTGGTGTCCCCTAACAAGTGGACAGGGGCCTGTCTTTGTCTCTGTTCCCTGCCATTGGATCCCCTTCTCTCTACTTGGACTGTGTGGTTGGGTCTAAGTGAGAGAGAATACGCCAAGTCCTGGTGGGACTAGATATTCCTGGGTTGGGTAGTGCCTAAGGAGAAATCCCCCTTCTCTGAGGAGAAGGGTAGGGCAAACAGGGGAAAATACTTGTAAGGGTAGAACTTGCAGAAGAGGAGGGAAGGGGCTTTGATTGGGATGTAAAATAATTAAAAAATAAATTATTGGAAAAAAATAAATTAAGAAAAAGAGAGGTAAAGCTAAAGATTAATACAATAAAGCACACAGGAAAACAGTAGAAACAAATGAATTGCTATGCTTACTTTTGCTTGGATCATTTAAGGCATGAACTAGAATACTTTTATTTATGGAAGTAATGCTTAAACTACTAAGGTGCTTTGAAACAGCAATAGCTGATATCATTATGCTAACATCATTAATTAATAATGTATCATTTCCATATTAAGTTATAAAAAGTATTTCCAGGAAGAATAAAGTTAGGAAGGAAAGTGGTCTGGCTAACCCATTCAGAAAAGCCCGCCATTTATTGGCAGACTTTATTTTCTGTAAGCAAGATATACACAAGGGTTGACTTTCATGACTCTCTAAAGAACTAGCACATCAAGTTTCATTTACTCTGATCCTCCTAGAGGATGGCTGTTGGCAGGATCAGCTTTCTCTGGATAGCACTGATTATGAGATGCCTGAACTGAAACTATTTATAGTATGTGACTCAAAATGTAGCTTTCTATTGGAAATCAAACTCTATTGTCTGGTGGCTACCAAGAGACAATGGAATGAAACTATTTAAATCAAGAAGAATGGTTTGTGTTGTTCACTCTCTCCAGAGTTCCGAGAAGACACATGTAGGCTCTAAACCAAAATAATGTCAATTGGCACTTCTTCAAAAACTTTAACGTGGCCAAAAGATTTTGTAAGTGAAGGAACACTGTATACTGTCAGTAAACAGGCATGCAATCTCATTTCTAATCTTTTATATGAATAGAGATAGTTCTTCGAGCACTCTGAACAGTCTAAGACTTTTGGTTCTCATGAGAATGTGAGATTTCTACATAATTACTCAAAATCCTTTGTAGAGAAATCAAATAATCTATGAAGGAGATTGAAGACCTGATCTTATACATAGCCAGTGCACCAAACAATACAGAAATCAATTATACCACAAATCAACAAATTCTCTTTTAATGATATTCAATAGAATTTTTCACAGCCACATAACTCTTCAGTTTTTACTGACAGTGTCATAATCGTTAGGCTCATGTACATTAATCAAACTATGAGTTGTGCACCTGAGAAAATAGATTTTGATTATTTATTAATTTTTAATTTATTTAAGTTTACATTATACGATAGTTCCTGGCCTACATTCTATATAACTACTGAGAATTAAAGGTTTTGGAGGTAGAAAATAGGTTTGTTCAGTATCTTTAAAATAGTATGCTTCCTGAAAACAGTAGTAGTAGAATAATTTATTAGAAGAATTCTAGGGGTGTAATGGGAGATATTTAGAATATGGTGCTTGATCCAGCTTGTTCCCAGACAGTCGCCATTTTCTTACTCTTCAGGCTCTGGACCACAGCTCTGGCTATCTGAAAACACCAGGCCTGGCACCCACAAGACACCAGCGTGTTCGCTGGCTTTGCCAATCCACCATGCTGTCTACAATGTTCAACTGAGCCCAGACCATTCTCGCTAGGCCTGCAGTACCCAGTAGAATGATGACTCTTAATGTTTAAAGATTATCTAAATGATTTATATATTTAGAAATGCTCAATTAACAAGATGCCTACACAATTAGAGTTGTCACCCAATATCTAACCTTTTGATAGAAGTTGCTACCTAGGACAGCTTTCAACCCATCCGTGGTTTTCCATGGCTGCTCACTCTCTTCTTTCTCCTCACCTTCTTCTCCTTCTCTCCTCCTAACTCCTCACTCCTCCTACCTTTCATACTGCCCAATCACCGAACTCCACTGCATATACAATGTAGCAGTAGCAGGAAATTATCCTGCTACATCGGGAATTTATTAGTGGGGATAAACTTTGGGGTAGTCAATTAAAACATTAGCTAATAAGGATGGGTGTGGTGATGCACTCCATTAATCCCAGTGCTTGGGAGTCAAAGGCAGGTGGATCTCTGAGTTCAAGGCCAGCCTGGTCTATAAAGTGAGTTCCAGGGCAGACAGGGCTACACAAAGAAACCTTGTCAAAACAAAAACAAAACAAAGAAGAAAAAAACCCCAAAACATTGGCTAATATTTTAAATGACAGTGAATATGCAGAACTGAGACTGTCTGGAATGTTAAATGTCTATTTTGGTTAAATTGTTAAAGGCCTTCTGTGATAAGTTGGGCAGAAAATTTTGTCAGACATAAATCTTTGTAAACATGTAAAACTGGATTTAAAAAATAAGAAAAAGAAATGTTGTCTTCCTAATGTGATATATGTGCTCTGTACATCATGGAAGGGCCTCCTGATACCAGATCAAAAAACTGTTGTCAACTGTATATTGATTTCTCATGAGCAGCAAAGAGCCATTTGAGGAATCCTTTCTTACCCCACAAGCAAGTTCTCCAACTATAGATCCCCATGGACTCATATTCTAATAATCTAAATATCTCATGATTTTGATACATTCTGCTTCTTCCTTGATAATAAAAAAAATAAAACATGTATCATTCTCAGTTTGGAATTTTAACGTTTGCCCTTATCTTTTATATATATATGTATATATACATATATATATATATATATATATCTTTTGCTTGTTTTCAGTTTTCAGCTTCTTTTACTATCAGTTATGCACAGGATACCTCATTTTCTCCTGAGCACAGCCCATAGTTTATTGACAGTATGTCCCCTGTCCTCATCCAAGCCTTAAGAGCCTAACAAAAATATAAAGAACTCATCATGTGCAATTTCAACTTTCTGAATTTCTTGATTTTATCTGTTTGTCCATTAATATATTGGTAGACAACATGTAACGTATTCTATGGTTTTATTTATTTTAGCAAAAGACATTAAAGAATTCAAAGATATGAAACACTATTAAAGATGATGTATATAACTGATCATATTTAACAACAGAAACCCTTGTCTGGTAGTTTCACAAACAACAAATCCAAAGAAATCGAAATGGCCAAATCCTAGACCCTAGTTTTGGTTTGTAGGCCAGCTCTGAGCTAAAGACTGGGATGGCTATAATTTGGTCCACACATTCAAATACTATAACAATGAAAGCATTTTATCAAATTATGTTCACAACAGCTGGATTTCACAGAAGATTAAGCATCTGGCAGGAGATTTATTACATTCAGCCTCTAGTGCATGGCTTTTAAATATTGTGCACAATTTTGCTATGGTAAATACAGGCTTGAAAACAATGTCCTACACTTCAAGGTCTACAAGCTAAAATCAGGTCAAATGTATTAGTAAATGTAGAAACATGGTGAACTTGATCTAACAGCAAGGTGGTGTAGTCTCACTCTTGCTCTGTCTCAAATTCTGAACATACATACTTCAAGTGAGTTTTGTCTACTTTGAATTAAAACAATGAACTTGATCTAACAGCAAGGTGGTGTAGTCTCACTCTTGCTCTGTCTCAAATTCTGAACATACATACTTCAAGTGAGTTTTGTCTACTTTGAATTAAAACAATGAAATTCAGTATAGCAGTCAGGGAACGGTATCAATTACTAACAGCCTTCTCCTGAATCTTTGAAGAAAACCTAACTGATAACAAATCATTGTACAAGTAAATGCTAAGATCAAGAACATACTATTATATAACTATAGTCCAATTAAATGGGGAACAATTTTACTAAATATTAGTTTTTGTTATGGAATCTATTCCTGAACTTTGCCATGTGTCCCTATTACTCTCCACTGTATTTAAGTAACTAATTTTAGTTTCTTTATATTTTCTGTGTAAGCTTTTAGATAAAAAGGCAGATACTTAAATTTTTATGTTTCCTCTATCCATTCTTATTTTGCCCGTTGTTTTTACATTAAAACAGATGCTAGAAGCTACATATTAACAGTTCACAAACATGAATGTTTCATTTTCCCAATATCACTGCAACCTTAAAACAAGTACAGAGAGTGCGAGAGACTGAGAGAGAGAGAGAGAGAGAACAACAACAACAAATTGCTTTATATAAGTTCAACAATTTAATATAACAACATTTTTTAAGTAGGACCATAGACTAGAGAAGTGTATAAGTTAACCAAGTATGCATTCTCTAACTGTGCCAGTCCTTAAAGAACTAAGTATAAACTGTGGAAATTATACTTGAGATTTTTTTAAATAACCAGGAGAAAAAAGTTTATATCTGTTGAATTTAAAAATGAAAATATTTGGATTGTATCTCTCTATTTGTGTTACTTCACTTTCCTTCTTTTATCTCTTTTTTCTTATTTTTGTGCTTTTTATCCTTTTCATTTAAAATTTGAGATTATAATTATATCAATTCTCCTTTCTTTTTCCTCCCTGCATGCCCCCATGTATCCTCTTGTTCTCTTTTGAATATGGCACTTTAAAAAAAATTGTTGTTACATACATATATATTCCTAAATAAATAAATAAATAAATACAACCTTCTCAGTCCATACAGGGTTATTTGGGTGTATATGTTTACAGCACTGACCATTTGGAATGGGATAACCAATCGGTATACTCTTTTCAAGATAATATGTCTACAATGGCTACAAAATTTCAAAATGTGTGTGTGTGTGTGTGTGTGTGTGTGTGTGTGTGTTTGCTTCTGTTCATGAAAGGCATCATTGAATTTTTTCAAGTTCAATATTATATTTGTGAGAAAGAAGTCTTAGTATAAAGTAAAAAAATAACTGACTTGGGCCAGAGCATAAATGGTAAAAATGCAAACATTGAATTCAACTTAATAAACAGTTGCTATATATTTTATGTCTATAAAACAAATTATGCATGGGATAGCAATATGACTCAGTAGTTACCAGTATTGACTGTTCATCCCAGTGGACCTGTGTTTGATTCCCAGCACCCACCTAGTTGTTAACAACCAATATCTAACTCAAGTTCTAAGGGATCTTACACCCTCTCTGGCCTCCATGGGCATTGTGTACACATGATGCACAGATATGAATGCAGACAAAGCACCCATATACATAAAATAAAATCTTAAAATAGATATGATTTTAAAAGTTTACATTGGAACAAGGGGCCTGGAGAGATTCCTTAATGGTTAAAAGTACTGGCTGCTCTCCAATTGGTGCTAGGTTTGTTTCATTACCTCATAGTTGTCTGTAACTCTAGTCCCAGGAGATCTGGTGCCTTCTTCTGGCATCACTGGCATCCGACATATACATGCATCCAGACATACATGTAAGCATAATATTTATATACATTTTATGTTGGTTTTTAAAGGACAGTAGGAAAAGGCATTGAAAAGGATGTGGGTTCTCTACTCAGAAAGGGAGTTACATGTTCAAATTTCAGCAATACCACTCTATCACCTAAGAGGTCACATTTTGAGGTGTGAATCTTCTTGACTACATAAAAGAATATGATTTGGTTTGGAGTTTTAAAGATTATAACTTGAACATTAGCAGTTCCACATATTACTTTTAATGCACAGTTTTTGTGTTTTGTTTTATTAAATGTCTTTAGAAAAGATACATTCTACTTACCGTAAGCTATCAGTTTTCACTGCAGTATATCCTACTCAGAAAAACATATTATTTTAAGGTCTAATTGTAATACATATATTAATGCCTAAATATTAAGGGGTTTAGCTTCAGTAAGTGTCAAATGAAGGACTGAATATAAATATGCATTAAAGACATTGTATCAAGTAGGTAATTACTTTTCAGACAAATGAAGTGATTATATGTGTCTAAAGATCTATTTTAAGAGTGACCTGCAAAACTTTTTAATCAAATCTTATAAGTTATCTAGAGACAAAGAATATATTCCAGTAGCAGAAAAAAGACACCCTAGGAGAAAAGTCACTCTTGAAATTCTCATTACAGTTTCTCAATCTGCCCATTTTTAAAATGTAAACATAATGCCTTCCTTTTCTTGCCTCTTCAAAAAGTGCTTTTCTGGCACCAAAACTGATTTTAAGATTGAGTTTCCATTTAAAATGCCTAAATTGGAAGCTAACACTGAAGCAAAGCACAAATAGAAACGAAGACTTGAAAGCAGCCTGGGAACCCTGTTGTACAGCTACTGCAGCAAGGTTGGCAAGACAATTTGGTATGCTGCTCTTTTCCAGCAGTGTTTCATTGCTCTGACTGCTGTGTTCAGCACTTCTCTGTTGATGTCTAGTCCACAGTCAGTTTTTGTTTGCTTTCAAAAGCTAATTTAAGGATTTTATTTTTGATATCAATCTACTTGTATAGTCTCCAAATCCCACCTATAGATGTATCAGAGAACCAGAGTGAGACAAAAATGAAAATCTTGCCTTTGTTCTGAAACATGCTACTGGCCTAACTGTTCTCCATGAATAATATTGACAGAAGACAGTGGTCTCTCTCTCTCTCTCTCTCTCTCTCTCTCTCTCTCTCTCTCTCTCTCT
>NW_021604788.1:326106-344892 GCF_004785775.1 Grammomys surdaster | reverse complement strand
TCTCTCTCTCTCTCTCTCTCTCTCTCTCTCTCTCTCTCTCTCTCTCTGTGTGTGTGTGTGTGTGTGTGTGTGTGTGTGTGTGTGTATATGTATTGAGAGAGGAGCAAGAGAGGGATGGAGAGAAGGAGAGAGGAGAGACAATGAGCTGTGAAATAATTTGATGACATGGACAAGCTGTTAATTCAAGGACTTGGGAAAATTTGGAAAATGAAATATTATTGAAAGGAAAATATATCTCTCAACGTAGACTACTACAGTGATGGCCCATAATTTGCTTACATGTACTTTTTTTCAGTTTGATGGGACATCATTTAATAAATGTATTTCTAACAGTTTGATGGATTATATTTAACTAAGATTATTTTAAATCAGAAAAAAATTGAGTTTTTGATTTTTAATGATTTAATTCAATTGTTGAAAAATTCTTTGAGATGAGATTCAAGCCCAAAGCTAGCTGCCACTAAATTCCCTCCATCTTTGATATCTGTCCCATGCAGGCCCAGGTTCAGGTGAGAAACTGCTTCCTGGCAAGTGCACTGCCTTGCAAGAGAGATATACCTCCTAAAAGTTCCTTGTAATTTTTTTATCCATTCCAAAATAGTGTTGTCTCTTTTACACTGTAAATATTTTGAATCTAAGTATGCTGGTTAGATAATTTTTCTTTCTTTTTCAAATAGATTCTTTTCTCATATAATACATCCCAAACAGAGCTTTACTCCCATCTTTTCTAACTTCCCCCACCTTCGCTCTCTCCCAGACCCATCCTTCCTCTGTTTCCTCTTCAGAAAATAGCAAGACTCAAAGACAGGATAGCAAGACAACACAAAACAAAATACAATAAGACAAAGCAAAAGCCCTCCTATCAAGGCTGTACAAGGCAATACAATAGCAGGAAAAGAGTTCCAAGATAAGGCCAAAGAGTCCGGGTACACCCACATCCACTATAGGAGTCCTACAAAAAACATCAAGCTAGCAGCTATAACATATATATAAAGGGATTCTGCAGACTTCTGCACTTTCCGTGCTTGCCTTCGGTCTCTGTGAGACTATGTGAGCCCTGCTTAGTTGATTCAGTGAGCCATGTTCTCCTGGTGTCCTTCATGTCCTCTGACTCCTACAATCTTACCCCGTCTCTTCTGTGGGATTCTGTGATCTCCAAGGGGAGGGACTCGATTTAGATTCTCACTCTGCATAATGTATGACTGTGGGTCTCTGCACCCGCTCCCATCTGCTGCTAGAGGAAGCCTTTATGATAACAATTGTACAAGGCACATACTGGTCTCTGGACTTTCTAATCTCCTGTTTGCAGCCAATATAGGCTAAGGGCTCCCTCTCGTGGCATGGACCTCAAGTTAAACCAAACATTGGATGGCCCTTCCCACAAGTTCTGTGCCACAATTGCTCTAGCACATCTTGCAGGCAGGACAGCTTGTAGGTTTTGAGTCGAGGTTAGTACCCAAGTTTCTCTTTCCACTTACAGATTACTTTCCTGCACCAATGAGACCAGAACATAAGAGTGAAGACTCCATGTAGATAGCAGCCTTAGCTCTCTTTGTCCAATGATTTGTGTTGATGTTTTCATCAATAATGGGGTCCCATTGTCAGTTTTTAGAGAGTGATCTATCCTAGCATCAGTCTGGGTTGTTTAGGGATCTCTACAGGACCCCCTGGGCTAACAACTCAACAAGTGCAACCCTTAACAAGTCCCAATATTAGAAGCCTTCCCTGCCTACAAAAGATGGCCAGTTGAGACTCACAGTGTCCTCCATTACTAGGAGTTCTCACTAGGGTTACCCTCACAGATTCCAGGAAGCTTCCACTGTACTAGGTTTCTATACCTCACCCCAATCTTTATCTCTGGGAAGTCTTCTCCTTTACCCACTCAAGACTTGTTTTGGTGCTTGTGAGCTTTGAAAACACTCAGGATTTAAGGCTTCCTTCTTTTAAAATGTCTTTCACATGAAATAGCCCAGAGCAGTCTTCTAAATGATATACATAAAGCCCTTTTACCTTCTGTCAGGGTAGCTGACAATCTATAAACCCTAGACCAATTTGCTAACCTGTATCTCAATAGAGATGTAATGAAATGTACCAAGCTAAGAAACACACACATACCTCAAAAGAGTTTCCCAACTAATCCTTGTCTTAATTGCCAAGCTACATAAATTTGAGTGGGGGGGGCAGTGTCAAGATGTGATTTCTCTGTGTACAGCTGCCCTGAAACTCACTCTGTAGACCAGGCTGGCCTTGATCTGAGAGATCTACCTACCTCTGCCTCATAAGTGCCAGGATTAAAGGTGTGTGACATCACTGCCCAACTCAGAAATTTGAATCTTAAGCCACTTAATTTTGGGATGCTTTGTTACACAGAAAAGGTAATTATAGAAGCACATTTAAATTTTGTTGCTTAAAATTATTATGTAATGAAAATTATATTATTCTTCTCAAGTTTCAAATTTAGGTATTATTAATTGTATAGATGTGCTAAAAAGAAATCACTTCCCTATATATGTCAAGTAAAAGTTATTGCCACCTATTTTATTTCTCTGAAGATTTTAATAGCTTACTATCCTAAAGGTTGAGAATGTTAAATATATAATTTTGTACTGAGATGATTTATGAAAAATTCTTAGCATACTGCCTACAACATGTTAGAGTCTTAGATGAAAAGAAAAACACTGAACAAGGGCAGTAAAATAAATGGCCTACTTAATAAATAAATTATCAAGATCACTCTAGTAGAAAACTTTTAAGCATAAAATTTCATATTAAACAAAATATATTAATTTCAATCAAAATGTCTAGCCTTCAGTCATATGCAGGGTATAAAGGAGGTACTGAAGAAATAAATTGGGGTTGTTCATCTGTATAGAGTTTGCTATTGAGCCTATGTTTTCTCAACTCCTACAATCTTGCTAAGCAAACACTCTACTCCTAGACTGCATCCTCCAGCCCCGAAAACCAAAACCTGATGTAAAGAAACAATAGGAAAAGTCTTGGGAAAGAATAGCAAGGAAGTAAGAGGTCCTTGACTCATTCCTTACCTAGCAGCAGACCTTCCTGGAAACATGGTAATAGTATTCAAGACAAGAGTTTTGTGTACATATAAACATATAATTTGTATTTTTGTTGGGTTTGATTTCCTGTAAGTGAAGTATGATTAAATGGATTGTATAAATTAATGAAATAGTATTTCTGAACCCAGATGCATTCTTTCTATGAGCTATGTTGGCCTAAACACTGATTTGCCTGAAATTACAAACTGATTAAATAGAGAAGAAAAGAACATGCTTTGGTATCCCACAAAGCTAAAAAGCATTATTTTTGAGTGATACTGGCCTGCTTCCAGTGAATTATTTAGTTTATGGATGGACAAGATTGACTATGTTACGGTTTTGTGGGATCATAAGCATATTTTAACCTTTGTGATAGTCTTTTTTCATATGCCATCAATTAATAATTGTTGTGGCTACATTACACTTTTCAAAACACTTGAGAGTTTTAGTGTTCTCACCATAAAGAATGATAAATGTGAGGTAATATAGAATCATTGAGCAATGCATATTTAAAACATTATGCTGTATAAAACATACTGATTATTTTTAATAAAATTAATTAATTATAAATCATTATTGACTGAACTGTTCTTTTGGACATCTAGCAAAATTATGTTCAAATTTTGTGATCCCTTAACATTTCTAGTATTGTCAAACTTCAGGGCCACAGCTTGTGCTCTTACTAGTCATCCTCAATAAGCCAATGATCACCATTGCTCAAAACACATTTTCAAGCAGCAATATATACAATGTAATATAAATGCAGTAGCCAATGTGATGGCTTGACTATGATTGACCTACAGGAAATAGCATTATTAGGAGGTGGGACCTTATCAGAGAAGGTATGGCCTAGTTAGAGGAAGTGTGTTGTGTGTCACTGTAGAGCCAGGGCTTTGAGGTCTCACCTATTTATGCTAGAGTCTGGCCAGTGAAATCAGAGTCTCTTCCTGCTGCCTGAGGATCAAGATGTAGAACTCTCAGCTCTTCTAGCACCGTGTCTGACTGCATGCTACCATGTTCACCACCAGGATGATAATGGGCTAAACCTCTGAAATTGTAAGCCAGCCCCAATTAACTGTTGTCCTTATAAGAGTTTCCTTAGTCATGGTGTCTGTTCACAGCAGTAAAAACCTAACTAAGACAGGCATCTAGGAAGGATCTACTTTACAGTTTAGGATTTCACTATGTACATCAATTTCGCTTTGTATCTTAAAAATATCAGAAAGGACAACAGAAGAAATAAAATGATTACTAGCATAACAGTTTTAATGTTATTTACAAGACAGTATAATATTGTTGCAAAGCAGATTATGAAAATTGGTAAATCAAAATAAATACTATATGACTTAAATTATGTCTGAGGAAAAAACTAAATAGTTATAACATAAAATACACATAGAGGAAATAAAATTTAAAAGCACATGTTCAAATGATTTAAATGAAAATATAATGAGTAGACAATACAAGACTAAGGACATATGGCAAAGAAGATGCAGAAAAAGTGGCATAAATGTGTTAATTCTGCAATCAGGTTCAAAAAAATGATCTAATTATTCTAATCAAAAGACACAGATTGTTAGAATAGATTAAAATTCAACCAGCAGTGCTGTACTTTCTACAAAAGTCTACTTTAAAACAGAAATATTTAAGGGAAATTTTTAAACTGTCATACAAGTATAGCTAGAGAGCTACCTAGAAAATGTAAACATATATCCTTTTAAAGATTTGTAAGAACATAAAAGCTTCATTTATTTTTGAATGCATTCTCTATAAAGATATTTTTCTTCTTGTTTCCTCTTCATCAACTCACCCCACATTCTTCCCACATCCTTACCACCCAACTTTGTTTTCCTTGTCTCTCTCTATGTCTCTCTCTTAAAACAATGACAAAACACACACACAAAAAAACAAAAATCAAAACAAACAAAAGACCAATGAGACAAAACCCAGGGAAACCATAGAAGACAAAGCAAAAAGGCCACACATACCTCCATACACACACACCATGTAAACAAGCAAAAATAAACAAACAAAAAAGCTACTGAGTTCATGTTGTGTTGGCCAACTACTCCTGGACATGGGACTGCATGGAGTGTGGTTTATATACCCAGTGACATTCCATTGGCGACAACTGATATTCCTTTTGCCAGCAGATATTAATTGTAAATTAGAAGCTTCATTTATAATGATCAAAACTATGATAATGGATATTTCATCAACAATTGAAGGTATCTTTGAGTTTTCATTTATAGAATTGATTTTTCAGCTCCAAATGGATTACTGATTATCACACTTTCCTCACAAGGCTTAGAGATCACCATGAAAGCGGGAGTAAAAGTTTGTAAGACTCAGGGTTAATGAAGGACTGCTGCATAGTAATGTTTCCTGGACATGGCATGTTCATTATATGCATGAGCTTAGAGTGGCTTGACTACATACACAAGACATGTACAAAATACATACTGGACAAAATCTAAGCCATGGATTGAGAAAGGGATCATGAAGTCTCATCCCTAGGTGAAAGCTATTGGCAATTGATGACTGCTGAGGAAAAGTTAATTTTCTTCAGGGATTTAGCCCATCTGTGGCTACTACCTGTACTCCAGTAGATGGCTCTACACCCATGCACATACTGGGAGCACTAAATGGCCTCGTTGGGTTTTAAAAAAGAATACACAAAGTTGAGAGAGAAAAGTGGTAGGCATAGACATGGAAAGAATTACATGAGAAGCAGGAGGGAGTATATTTGCACAAAACATATTATATCATATATGAAATTCCCAAATAATAAATTAAAAGTAAATACTTCCTAAGCTATGTGCCAACATATAATGGTTTGCCTCTCTAGTCCCATTCATCTATTTCCAACTTTCCTAAATTCCAAGTAACTGCCAAACACAAAAAGTTCTTTCATTTCCAGAAGCCTACTCTGAAATGCCTTTCCATCTTGATGTACTAGGAAACTTAGGACTTTGTTCAAATGAAATACAATAATTTTATTTAAAAAGATAGAGATCAAGACAATTATTCTCCCATATGGATTTATGTCACATGGAAAAAATCAGCTGATGACCTTCATCTAAAATCTTCATTGTAATCTTAGGGTATAAATTTTTCCTTTTCATGAAAATTCAAGGGCCAAATCAAGCAAGATACATAACAACTACTTAAAACACATGAGACACATTATAAAGACTCATTTTCATGCCTTATCCAAGCTTTCATTACAACCTAATATAATTACCTCTAATATCTACCACAGTGTTTGATAAATACAAATAAGGTTGTTCATATTGATATGAATAAACATTGATATTCAAGAAGGCCTGATGACTAGATTTTAATTAAAATTCCCGTACATTTTTCACATCTTTCCTTATTTTTAGTAAGTCCTGAATACTCTTCATTCAATTTCTGCCCTCAGAGTATTTAGCAGATAAAAGATTTGGGAATGTTGATTAATATACTACACACAAAATACATATAACTGATATTTCTATCAGATGATATATTCATATAATTGTATGACTTTATAATATCTTGCTATTGTAATAAAATAAGTATATTAATTTGTTAGTCTAAAACAATATCAAGGATGGTATTTATTGTCTTTCCTTTAGGACTAAAATGTGATATTTTATATGGATAAGCCACTCTTCTTTTACAGATGTTGGCCAGGTTTCTTATCTTTATACAACACAAAATATCAGATTTTTCTACCTTCTGAAGAATGACTAAAACCATTCTTTTTTTCCAGCATCTCCATGCTAATGCCAACAACCTTCTCTTTTCATTCTCCCATCTTCTATAAAAGCAGCCTATTTTGATTGTGATAAAACCCCAAATCGCAGTATTCAAGGCTGACGCCCTAAAATGGTGGCAAAAACATCTGGTGGGTGTGGAATGGCGTCGTCATTCTGTGTGGGACGATGGCAGTTGTAAGGGAGAGGCAAAACGACAGCTGTGAGGAGGTTCTTCTGAGCAGTTCCTATTTTCAGGATGTGCTGAACTCATAATTCAGGCCTAATGAATGTGTCTTTGAAATGTAACAGCCTGTTTAGATTCCTGCTTCCGCTATGGAAAAAGAACTGAATACAAAAATGGTAATGATTTCATGTAAAATTCATAAATAAAATGCAAAGACAAGGGAAATGGTTTGCCCCAGTGCTACACAATGGACTGTCATGCAAAGTGAAGGATACATAAATGGAGCTGTTACTAAAGCCTTATCTGCAGTTCATTTTATTTCAGATGGAATACAAGTAGAGCCAAAATATTTGTTAAAACCCCCTGACTCTAGGCTGCACAATAAACAGATATGCCCTATTCTTCCTACAAAATAACTAGAGTGATGTCATCATCTGTGCAAGAACTAGAGGCCAATAATCAATGTTCCTGTTGGAGGGCTGGATAGAGACTACTAAAATGCTTACTTGGGCAAAACTTTTTTGGGCATGGATCATCAACAAACATATGCACATCACAAGTCAGATGTCTACACTTTTTCTCTGATACCTACTAGTGCTTTACTTTAAATTATTAGAACTTTGGATTTTGGAGGGGGATTACTTTGGCCTCGATCTCACTGTATAGCTGAATATGCCCTTGATTTCTGTTCCTCTTGCCTCCCATTTCCCAAGTACTATGATGGTTTTGAACTCTGGATCCGCCTGCCTCCTGCCTCCATTTGCCTCCTGCCTCCTCCTATCTCCTGCTTCCCAAGTGCTAGGATTACAGGAAATTCAGGACCAGGCTCAGCTTACTTCAAGATGTTGGCTGATAAGTTCGAGCAAGCAAAGACAAAGAAAACATATTTTAAAATTCAGCCAGTTCTTTCAAGTTGAAACATCTAACTTGATAGAAATAGACAGATAGTGATATAAAGATACAAATATAGACATAATATAGACATAAAGAGAGTCAAATCCTTCTCGTGTACATTTTTGTTTATTCTAACATTCCATGAAAATAAGACTTAGAAAAAAGTAGGCAAAGAACATACTGACCACAAGAAAGTTTATAATTTGAATTTTAAATCACAAAATGAAGCAATCTTTGACCTTTCTCGTTTCTTGAAAATGAAAATGAAAATTAGACAAACCAAGGCAATATATAGCACCTGCTTTCATACTGTCATGGGATTGCACAATTATATAATTATTTTTTTATATTCCAGCAGGCATTACCAATGAGAAAATGTCATTTTCAGATGCAAATAACAGAATAAACACATTTATGCAAAGTAGAACATAACTTTATTCAAGGTAATGAAATCAAGATATCTAGCAAGTTTCATACAAAATTTGTCACTTTAAAACCCACACATTCAGAATGTTGTCTAGTTTAATAAAAATGTATACACCCACAGCAGATTTAATCCTAAAGTATGTCTTTTTTTCCTCCAATTTTGAGTGAACAAATATGACAGGAAACTAAGTTTGACAATGATTAAAGAGAAATAGGTGAACAGACATAAAGCAAACTTTGATATATGGCTAAAAGTAGTCCTCCTTATAAACTTAACAGTAATTCAGCCCTAATGGCAGAATATTTACACTGTAGTGAATAGTTGCCTCAAAGAAATCTTTCAGTAAATTATTTTCCTCCTGAATGTTCCAATCCCTTCCAACCACAGACAAGCTAATAAATTGCTATGAGAATTCAGGAAAGCCATTTTAGGACATGAAGTTTATAAACTTTTCTTATAGAGCCAGTCTTTTATATTGACAATTCACCATACATTCTGAGAAATCTATAATTATAAAAATGTCCATGAAGGTTTTAAACAGCTTTAGGACTCAAAAGCTAAACAATGACAACAGGCAAGATATGTATGTGTTTCACCATCGTTCCCAAAATATGGCTTCTACATGCTACTTTTTATTTAAAACTTCTAGGGAGTCCTTGGAGAAATGGCTATGCCAGACAGCAAAGAAGCTAGCTATTAACAACTAACTGGTAAATCATGACATGATAAAGAAACTTAGAGTTTAGTGAAGATCAGACAATTTAAGCATCAGAAATAATAATGACTAATAAATTTAAGTGTATAAAATGCATATAAATTCTTAATAAAACTAATAATAATTACTGGTCACAATTAGGGGACATACTTGTTATTCTGAACATTAATAAATAAAGAATTGAACATGTATCTCTACTTTCCCTTTGTTAAATATATTTTAAGGGAACTAAAGGATTGATAGAGGAAAATCATTCTATATATGAATCTTCCAGTTAGTTAAGGGAAAAGAATATCTAAGAAGGTTACCATTGCACAACCATTAGTTAAATAATGAGTCTAGGGGATGGAGTGGTGGCTCAGCTGTTAAGAGCATTGAGTGCTCTCCCAGAGGACTTGGGTTTGAGTTCCAGTCCTATGGCAACTCAAAATTGCCTGCAACTTCAGTTGGTGAATCCAAGGACCTCCACTGGCTTCCATGGGCACTGCATGCAGGTTGTGCACAGAGATATATGTAGGTAAACTGCTCGTATACATAAGACAAAAATGAAGGGAAGTGGATAAATAATGAATCTGGAGAAATAGCATCAATCTATGCTAGTTCCACTTGATGAAAGGTTAATGGAGAATTTTACAGGGACTGGATAAATGCCAAAATTTTCTGAAGTCACCAAACACAGTAGCACTTAAGCCAGAATAACTAAATATTAGGTAAGATATATTAGTTTAAAAGCTTCCTGAAAAGCAGCCTACCGATATTCATTCATTTCTTCATCTGAAAAATTCAAAACACTTTAAATGATACCATAAGTAGACACCTCTGTAATCACAGCATGAGTCTAGACTAAAGCAGGTGGACTACAATAAATTTATGCCAACCATGAGATCCATAGGCAGTCCCATGCCAGCCTAAGCTACATAACAGAAATTTGTCTCAAAAATAAAATAATGACAGCATGAAAGGGAAAATTAGCCAAAATGAGGATGTAGCCTATGAGGCCTATTATTGACAAGTTGTTTGTTTTATGGCATGGTAAGTTGGGAGAGCAGACCTCCTTAAAGAAAACAATGAAGAGACAATCTAATCCATGATATATATTTTGCTACATCCTGTTTGTTTTCTTCACAGCTACAGATCAAATCCAGGGCTTCAGTATAGCACAAGGGCTCCACTACTGAGCAATATCCCCAGCTCTTGATTCTGATTCAAACAAACCAATTAGACAAAGATAATTTTTAAAGTATTTGGGGAAACTGAATATAGAATAAATATTAAATTATGTTTATAAGCTACTATTCAAACAGCAAAGTTAGAAATGCACATCTCATGAATTTAAAAGTTACTATAAGCTTCTCCAATTAAGAGACTATAATAATAGTATATATATATATATATATATATATATATATATATATATATATATATCACAGTAATAAGCATACACAAATGCAGATAAATTTTGAACTCAACAAAGCCAGGAGTCATTTTAAGAAATGTTGATGGATAACTGGACAACTTCTGTGTATTACACAAACCTTACACATAATTATGGATCATGCATGCAAATATAAATTTTACAATGATTAAATTTTCAGAAGGAAAAAAATGAGGAGAAAATCATCAAGATCCTGGAATAAAAGAACTTTGATGCTTAAGGAGAAAACAAACAAAAAAGAGCCAGGTGACTGCCCAAACCACCAGCTGTCCTTACCTTCCCCATCCTCCCAGGCCTACTTTGTACCATTCAGCCTGCTCACCATCCCATCTAGCTTAGTGCTCCCATATGCATTAGCTCAAGTGAACCCTATACTCCTAGGTTTAGTTTGGGCCATGCAGCCTTCACAGCAGTCCAGCCAAGTGAGTGACCCAGGTCCCCACAAGCATATGCCAATTCCACACTCCCAGAATGCCTATTTCAGGTCTCCTGGCATATGAACGAGCCCAATCAGACAATATACCAACTCATGTGTCTGAAATCAATCAAATTCTAGCAATAGCAAACACAAACCTTCATTCAATGAGGCAAGTTAGAATCTCACATTAGAGATTCCAACACAGGTCACATTTCAAAAGCACAAATAATATGAATATATTTATATAAACTAGTAGTACTATAGAAATTTTATCCAACAAAGGTTACTTTGATGACTTCCAGGACACATAGTTTTATAAAAATAATCATAAACATGATGAAAGTATTTGTATTTAAAGAGGATACTAACAGATACCTCAGTGAACTTAAAGGGGATATGAATAAACTTGGTAAAGTCCAGGAAAACACTAATATGCTGCTAAAGAAATGATCAGGACAATTCAGTATTTGGAGACTGAATTCAGTAAGAACATAGAAATACTGAAGAAAACAAAAGCTGAAGTAACACAATTAGAAAACTCAGAGGAAAAGTAGAATGAATCGAGTAAAAGATAGGCTATCAGGACTTAAAGACAAAGTAGAATAAGTGGACTAATCTATCATAGAATAGGAGTAATTAAGGAAAAAAGTTGGAGGAAGAATTGAAGGACCTGAAGGGCATAGGAACTCCACAGGATGACCAACAGAGTCAATTAAACTGGACCCCAGAGAGTTCTCAAACCAATCAAGAACAGGGCTTTTAATTATTATTTCCTGCTCTTCTTCCTTTTCCTCCTTCTTCCCTTCCTCTTCCTCCTTTTTTCCTTCTTTCTCTTCCTTTGAGACAATTTACTACTCTAAATTTAAACTTTTAGTGAAAAGCCTTAGAGTTTTTGATAGACCTATGGAAAAAATGTGTGTGTGTGTGTGTGTGTGTGTGTGTGTGTGTGTGTACTTTCAATGCTATATAATTAATATAAAAATGCCTGAAACTTTAGAAAATTTTGCCATGTAAGGGGAAATGAATAAGAAAAAAACAGAAGTGGTGTTGGAAATTTATCACCAGAAATTCAGCTAGAAATAATGTGTACGTACACACACACACACACACACACACACACTCACTCACATACGACAGGGTCTCACAGTGTATCCCTGGCTGGCCTGGAACTTGCTTTTAGTTAATTAACAGAAGTTAATTTCCCTCTGTCTTCTAAGTGCTGGAATTGAAGATGTGCATCACCATACTAAGAAATATGTAGGTTTTTAAAAGGCATTAGTGTTTATAAAAATAGCTCTCTATATATGATGCTGACTCTTGATGAGATGTAGAGTCACTTGGAACATGGATCTCTGTGCATGGCATGGACTATTATTTTGACTGAACTAATTGAAAGGTGATTCTGTACTATATAAAAAGAAGAAAGTTAGCTAAGCACAAGCGTTCATTGTTCTCTGCTTATTGACTATGGGTACAAGTGAGCAGCTGCCTTGTGCTCTTGTTCCTATAATATGAAAATGTATCAGCTAAAATTTACCTAGAAATAATATGTGCAGTTACCAATTGTAACTTTGAACTCTGAGACAAAATAAATCTCTTTTGCTTTCATTTTCTTTTGTCAGGGTGTTTTATCACAGGAACAAGGAAAGTAATGAAGATAATATCCTAAATGATTTCTTTAGAGCTCAACCAATACAAAACTATCCATCAGTTTGCATGGTTTCCTCATCTAAAGAGCCTACAAATTCAACCAATCACAGATTGAAAACATACAAAAAATGAGTCTATATAAATGTCTCAGTTGTTAAGAAAAGTGTCCTTATTGCTCTTACATAGGACTGGGGTTTGGTTCTTCATGCCTACATGTCAGCTTATACAACCATCTGTAACTCTAGTTCCAGGAGTTCTCACATCCTCTTCTGACCTCCACAAATATCAGACAAACTAACGATACACATACGAACATGAAGGCAGAGCACTCATGCTTGTAAACTAAAAATTTTACTCATGTGTGTAAAATAAAAATATTTTTAGATCATTCTTATTCTATCTTATTTTTTATTATTTTATTTATTTACATTTCAAATGCTGTCCCCATTCCTGTTCTCCCCTCTGAAATAAAATATTCAAGAAAATCCTAAAAAATATAGAATAACAAATATTTACATAAAATATATATTGTGATTTGTGTCTTGAGTAATCTAGAGAAGAATTAATATTAATGGGAGGATTGTATACATTATATGCAAAAGTTATGTTATTTTCTATAGGGCTCTTCATCAAATGAGGATGTTGGTAGTCATAAAAGACTTGACAACAAAACCATATGGATACCAAAGGATTATACATTCAAAAGTTTGTGTCCGTAATAACAGTGTTATTGAAATATAACTATATTCATTCACTTGTAACTTGAATAGTTAAACAGACCTTATTTGTATCCAGCATGCATATATATATATATATATATATATATATATATATATATATATGCACTTACATAGTCATCCTTTGCTGGTCTTTCTCTGTTCTGTACATTAATAGTCTATGGAAACCTAAAGAGTTTAGAACTAAAATGAGGTTTTTTTACAGTGCTGTTCTAAACTGATTCAGGAAGAATCTTCCAAAAATTATATAAAAACAGGAATTCTAAGGACAAACAAAACATATGAGCTGTATATGTGAGTTAGTTACTAATTATTTATACAACAGGTTTTAAAACTATCAAAAAGAGATGACTTTAGTACTATAAAAAGTGTTACATAAATGACAAGAGGACAGCTACCTACCCCCACCCCCTGCCACACACACACAAAGAAAGGTAGGATGGCTTTCACTTAAAATTTTGCTTCCAGATAAAATATAATTTTAGAAGAAAGTAAGAAACAGAGGGAGTGGATGGGGAGACAGAAGAAAGCAAAATAGCAAAGAGAGAGAAGAGAGGGAGGAAAAAGGGAGGGAGGAAGGGAGAGGGAGCCCAATCTCCATAAATAATTTATTGCTAGCTTATAAACGACAGTGCAGCACAGTATGAAAGTCAAAGAGAGTCTTTAGATGCCATAAAGCCACTCAAAAGTGCACTTGCTGCAGCAAGTCTTACTGTGAGCTTTGATGTGCTGGGAAAGAAACTACTAAGGTGAAGTTATCAGTTAACAGAAAACAATTTCTCTCATATGGAGAAGTAGATTCACTGCTGTGCATCTGATCCAGGTAAATGGCAATTTAAAAACAGAGTTACATAATGTGAGCTAGCTGAGAGAATGAATCATGGATTCTCCTTCTGATGACTAGAACTAAAGCAAAATGTATGATACTTCTGGAAAGCAAGTTTTTTAGTATCATGAAAAATTCAGCCCAGATAACCCTTGGGTAGAGGTTGCCATATACAATTAATGTTTCATGGCAAATACTCATTGCATCTCAGTAAGAACCCCTACCCTGGCATACCAGATATGTCAATTAAAATGTCTCCAGATATTGTGACATGTTCCTCAGGGAAGTAAAATGATGCCCTATTGAGAATTACTGGTCTAATGGAAAGAAGACAGGCATGGTAAAATTACAACATTCAAGAAGCTAAGGTAAGAGGATTGTGCGGACAAGGCTAGCTCAGGTTATCTAGAAAGATCTAAGGCAGCTTAATTACATGGTGAGACACTGCCTTGATTAAAAAAAAAAGAGTAAAATGAAAATGAAATCAAACTTCATGAAAACATTACAAATTCAAATGTGGCATTATTTACATATCTTACTTGATGTTGGTACAATTTGCTGTCATTATAGATCCAAAAGTGAATCCTAAGGAATGCCACTTGTTATCTCTCACAGCTTTTCAGACCAACCCCTACCACCAAGCAAAGTGAGCCAAGTAGGCCTGTATTCTATTTCTGATCACATAGAGTTCAGAAAATATGACAAGAATGCAGCAAATAACAAGATGAATTACAGACAGGTGTCTAAACTCTTGTGATTGTTTTTCCTGTTACTATCTTGACAAACATTGTATGCAAAACAGTTTCCCAGGATGAAAAGGTAGGGAAACCTAATAAAGTCCAACTCTTTATTAATATTGAATCCAGGCAACTATTCAAATCACAAAGCCCTGCTGGGAAGAATATATACTCACACTCATAAACAATGCATAAATGAGGCAGATTTTGGAGGAACAAAATTTGAAATTCTGATTAAAATATGCTAGGAG
Organism: Grammomys surdaster; assembly: GCF_004785775.1. NCBI lineage: Eukaryota > Metazoa > Chordata > Mammalia > Rodentia > Muridae > Grammomys > Grammomys surdaster. Next base: position 329,819 of record NW_021604788.1, on the reverse strand, counting down.
CAAGCAAAACGGCACAAGAATGTAATTGAACACAAATGCTTCTACTCTGTCACATCTCCCAAATGTTTTTGATGAAAGGCCTGTTATTTTAAAGTGGTAGTCTGTAGATCTTTATCCATTCTGTGATTTGTAGGGTTATATATGGAATATGTATGAATACAATTTGATTGTTAACATTTTAAACTCTGCTGCAACCTTCTTCTCACAAAGGCCAGAACCTCCAAGTCAAATGAATGACAGAACTAATGTACCAAACAAGAAACTGTCTTGTATTGCTTCATAAAGCTTTCAACTAATAAGTCATTAATGTCTGAATATAAATTTATTGACCTATATTGAGATGCACAGCAGGTTGATTGTATTGACTGAATTCAAATGAGTCCATTGGAACATGTTGGTCAATAAATGTTGATCCAAATTATAAAGATCAGCAGGGTCGAGTGTAATGAAGCTTGTGATAAGCTATACACTATGTCTTTTGTTAAGGAGCATTGCCACTAGGAATAAAAGTAAAGCTTTAATAGCATATTACTGTTTATATTCACCTGCAAAGAAAGCTATTAAATGAATACATAGGAGCTGGAGAGATGGCTCATTGGCTAAGAGCACTGACTGTTCTTCCAAAGGTCCTGAGTTCAATTCCCAGCAACCACATGGTGGCTCACAACCATCTGTAATGGGATCTGATGCCCTTTTCTGGTGTATCTGAAGACAGCAACACTGTACTCACATATATAAAATAAATAAATAAAACTTTTTAAAAAAATGAATACATAGATGTAATCAAGGATATGCTGATATAGCACTTAGTGATAATAGTATTAACTTGTTTCAGAAGGTTTTGAACTACCAAAATAATGAAACTGTATTGTAGGTCCTGTGGATAGAAATATCTAATCTGATTGGTGGGCACTACCAACATTGAAGTTAATTCACTCCCAATTTGGAAAAGAGACCTCTTAATTTATAGAGGTGAATAATTGTTTCACTATTTAAATTTCACACTGAATGAGACAGTGAACAAGTAAACCATGAATTCTAATGATGGTAAATAATCATAACTATTGCTTGGCTTATTTAATACAACTGTAGGAATTAAGGTTATTATTTCCACTTTATACATAGTAAAACTAAGGCCTAACAAGGTAATACGATCTTGTAAGTTAATAGTGGATATGGAACTCAAAACCACACAAATCTGGATTCAAAATATAGAGTCTCAAGAATTACACTATACTAAGAGTTCCAAGAAAGAATTAGATTCCTCAGGACTTAGAAAGTATTTCTAGTAAACACAAAAGCTAAGAGAGAAGAAATATGATATATTTGAGTAATGAGAAGTAAACTCCGTGTCAAGAGGCTAGGGAGTATGGGCAGAAATGAGATCAGAAGTTGCAGATATATGTCCCTGTATGCTCTTTGGTTGGTGGCTTAGTCTCTGGGAGCTCCCAGCCTTGTCTGGCCTCAGTGGAGAGGCTGCCCCTTACTCTATAGAGACTTGATGATCCAGGGAGGGGAAATGCCTAGGGGCAAGAGGAGTATCCTCTCAGAGGTGAAGGGGAGGGGGGAATAGGGTGAAGAACTCTGGGAGCAGACAACTTTTGGGATGTAAATAAACAACATAATCAAAAATAAAAGGAGCAGACATATGTGTCTAGTCTTTATTCTCCTGTATTCCTTTTATTTCTGTTTTCGATTTTGTTTGAAATCATCTGGGATTTGATTTCCTGCTTTTAAACATCTTTCTCTTTGCCTACACAGAATTGTTTCATAACAATTAAGGAGAAAATATTATAGCTCACCTGAATCTCATTCCTCCCTCCCTGGGGAAGAGGAATTTGGCCAAAACACTTCATACTTCAGTAATGTCTGCTAACAGAATTTGAAATGTTTTTCACAGAATATACTTGGTTTTTCTTAGTATCTTTTGGTAAACAAATCAGGAATTTATGAATTCTAGGGTGTGGCCTATGGTATAACACAGCAGGCAAACTGAGGAACTGCTAGAAATGGAGAGACTTTATAAAACAAATAGTGCCTTTTAATTGATAAGCATCATCACTTATTACTTTTGAATAGATGAAAGCTCTAACTGATAACACACATTGTTCAGTCTTCAAAATTGCAACTTAATTTGTTAAGTCAACATGGAGTGATTAATTTTTTTCAATATGCCACCAAAAGTCACCAAAATAGAAACTATGCAGACCCCATTAATTACAGCAAAGCCAAACAAGAAATTTACAAACATAAAATACAAATGTTTATGCATGTGTAAATTCAAAATGTTCTTCTAAATAATTTCCATTAAAGAAAAGATTAAACAGAAATAACTATCTCATTGGCTACAAAGACTAGCAAGATAAAAGCACATATTACATTGTGGAAGAAAATCAGAGTCAACTGAAGAGAAAAATGCAAATACTAGTACACACAAATATGAAGGACAAATGGCCCAACTGCACAATAAACAACAACAATAATAATAATAAACATGGGGCAGTGGGTAAAGTGCAAGCATGAGAACCTGAGTTAGAATCCCCATACCGACATTAAAAAGTCAGATGTATCCTCAAACATCAGTGACTCCAGAGCAGGAGACCAAGAAAGGCAAATTCCTGACACTTTCTGGCTCAAATGGTGAGCTATTCATTCAGTAAAAAAACCTGCCTCAAAAATTAAGGTGAAGAGTGGTTGAAGAAAACATTCCAACATTGACCTCTGTCTTTTACAAGTGTATGCTCCTGAATGTACATGTGCACACACATAAATGTACATATGACATACACATACATAATGCACAAAAAATGTCCAATAAAGAAAGAAGGTGACAATAGATAGCAGTGAAGAAGCCAGTAAGACAACAATCATGAAAGAAGCAATCAAGTAGATACATTTTGCATAACACTTGTAACAGTCCAAACTTTTAATCCCAGCATACAGGAGTTAAAGGCCAGAAAATTACAAGTTTGAAGCCAGTCTAGGCCACTTAGCAAATTCAAGACTAGCCTGCCTCAAAATGAAGAAACAAAAATGAAGAAAAAGAAAAAGAAAAAAAGAAAGTGTAAAAGAAAACAATGGACACTTTAAAGACTTTTTAAAAACTGGTTCATTATCATAGAATTATATAGATGGGTGTTCTTCCAACATTATAAGGGCAAGTAATTCCCATGGTATATCATCTCTATACAATCAGAGAAAGGGAGGTAAAACATCAACTTATTTCATAAGCCAGCCCCACGTCTGCTTCCCAAGCTTTGCAAAAGTACTACACATAAAATCATACTCTTACATACAATGCAATGTACCCCAATAAAGCAATACCAGTTAATTCAGTTTAAAAATCCCTCAGGTAATTAACAAGACAAATCTAAACTAATCTCATATTAAAGCAAGCACTGACTTTATAAGAAAGATCCTCCATAAACAATTCTAAGAATTCAAGAACTGTACAATATAATTGTCCAGAAGAAACTATCCATATTTGCACATAAATATCAAGTCAATATTCTATTTCTGATAGAGAAAAGAAACAAGAATAGGAAAAACAACAAAAGAATTTTGATATATTAGGGAATTTTTTCAATATTACAAGTATTTGCAGAATTATCTTTGAGAAAACTATGTGTGTGTGTGTGTGTGTGTGTGTATGTGTGTGTGTGTGTGTAGATAGATAGATAGATAGATAGATAGATAGATAGATAGATAGATAG
>NW_021604788.1:299107-326096 GCF_004785775.1 Grammomys surdaster | reverse complement strand
TAGATAGATAGATAGATAGATAGATAGATAGATAGATAGATAGATAGAGATGTAAAGTTCAGACACTGGAGAGATGGCTTAGTGGAGGAATGCAAGTGTTACTCTTTTAGAAGGCCCAGGCTAAATTTCCAATACCCATAGTGTGGCTAACAACTGTCTGTAACTCCAGTTCCAGGGGATCTGATACCCTCTTCTGGCCTCTGCAGGCACCAGTATGCACTTGGCACACATATATACATGCAGACAAAAGTCCATACATGTAAAATAGGAATAAGTATATCTTTAGATAGCGTCTTTCTGTGTGGCTCTGGGAATTCTGGAACTTCCTACATAGACCAGAGCAGCCTTGAACTCATGTAGATTCACAAGTCTCTGGCTCTCAAGTGCTATGATTAAAGACATGGAGTATGATGCTAAACTAAATATTTTTTTCTTTTTTTAGCTGACTTTTTTATTATGTATTTATTTATTTACACTCCAGATTTTATCCCGCCCCCGCCCCATCCACCCTCTGAATGTTCCACATCCCATATCTCCTCCCCTCCCCCTTATTGCCACGAGGATGTTCCCATGCCCACCCACCCCCATCCAACCAGACCTCTAAACTCCCTGGGGCCTCCAGTATCTTGAGGGTTAGGTGCATCTTCTCTGCCTGAACCCAAACCTTGCAGTCCTCTACTGTATATATGTTGGTGGCCTCATAGCAGCTGGTGTATGCTGCCTGGTTAGTAGACCAGTGTTTGAGAGATCTCGGGGGTCTAGGTTAACTGAGAATGCTGGTCCTTCTATAGGGTTGCCCTCCTCCTCACCTTCTTCCAGCTTTTCCCTAATTCAACCACAGGCGTCAGCAGCTTCTGTCTATTGCTTGGATGTAAATATCTGCATCTGACTCTTTCAGCTGCTTGTTGGGTCTTTCAGAGGGCAGTCATGATAGGACCCTTTTATTTTCTAACCTCTACATGCAGAATGGTATACACATGAATGTGTACACATGCATATACACATGAAAATTAATGAAATACAAAATTGAGTAAGTTATCATTGTTATATATACAAAAAGTTATACTCTCCATGCAAACAAACAGTAAGCAGCTATGAAATATAATGAACAAAGTATCAACTACAATAGCAAAAAGAGCAAGTGTGTTTGTGTGTGTGTGTGCATATGTATATATGTGTATATGTAAAACATATGTTTAATAGGTATAATACTCAATACACATATATGTTTCTTTTTATCATACCTATAAGTATGATGCATCTAAATGTTCACACTAACTGATTTTATCCTTGTGCAATGTTAAGCCATGCTCCCTATTACCTATATACATTTAATGTTTTCTATTCATTCAAGACCCACATGAAATCTACTAAATCCTCACATGTATTCCATTGTACTTACTTTTATTTCTGGTAACGAAAACTTTCCCCAAGTCTGTTAAGTCTATTTATATAACTCATGTAGGATGGACTTTGTTAGTATTAAGTAATGTGGGATTATCCTATACTTCCTCTGGAAGACATGCCATCATGATTTGAGACTATCATAACCCTAAAAGAGTAATCGTCATCACAGAAGTAGTCACTAAATCTATGCAGACAATAAGAAAATTGACAGTCAAGGTTTTGCTAAGTAAGAAAAGAAAGAAAATGGTCCACAAAATTTCCCATACTTCCTAAGCCATTGTTTCAAAAGATGCAACAGGCCTGAAACCAATCTTACAGTTAGCTTCTCCCTTCTACCACTGCACATCTGGGGAAAAGTTAGACATTTACTAATGAAGTGCTAATGATACCCACAGGGATGATGGGAATGAAGATACCTTGTTTGATTCCAAGGAGAAAGAAAGATAGTACAATCCACCATGGTAGATACTGGTCTAATTTGCTGTCTCTTGCTACGGTAAATTATATGAGCAAAAGCAACTTGTGAAGGAAAGGGTTTAGTTCAGGTTTCACTTCCAGGTAACAGTCTATCATTGAGGAAAACTAGGGCAGGAGCTCACATCAGGAACCCAGAGGCAGAAAAAGAACAGGAGATCACAAAGGAATACTATTTCCTGGCTGGCTCCCCTGGCTCATGCTCAGCTAGCATTCTTACATATCCCAGGACCATCTGCCTAGAGATGGTGCCATGTATGGTGGGCTTGGCCTTCCCCTATCAATTAGCAAAAAAGAAAAAGAAAAAAAGACAATCCCTCACAGACATGGTCATCGGCACATATGATCTGGGCACTCCTCCAATTTAGATTTCTTCAGATAACTCTGTACTATGTCAAATTGACAGCTGAAGCTAATTAGGTCAGATGCCAATGTAGGTCCCATGATTTGCTGACATCTAGTACCAACCTCCACCTCTTGTTATTGCCAAGTCACCACCCATCCCATCACCACCAAAACTATACACCATATGGAATTAAAGAAGTAAGTTAATCTTAATTAGATGCATTTAAATTTTAAATAACTCCTTATCAAGCATTTACTACATCTTTATTTCCTATCACTGTAAAGATCTTAAAAGTGAAAAGGAAAAGCACTGTCAGAAAAAATACAGTCAACATTTTGTCCACATAAAGACAGCACTTGAAAATATATCTGGTGAAGACAAGTCTCAGTCGGTGCACAGAGAATACATGTGATGGCTCAAAGGTGTTTTCAAGGAGTTCATTTTAGCTCAGATTTATGAAACTCCACATAGACTACCCTACAGGGAATAGCAGAAGAAAACACTTTACTATATGTCTTGAAGAGATGGAAGAAAGGACGAGAGAGAGTGATCGATTTTGTGATCTACCATTATGTGGTATGGTAACTATGGCATTTCAAATTTGCTGGTCCCTAGGTCACCCACATCCACAGATAGAGGAAATAGGAGAAGTTAGCTACAGTAGTCTAAAATCAATAGCTGGACACTCAGAGGTATAGTAATAGAAAACTTGTGTGCTATAGGTACCTGACAACCAGAACATCCTGCCAAGGATGATGGCAAATCATTCTGACAAATTATAAGTCAGATAAAAACATTTACTTCCAGTATGCTTAATTTTCTTTGATTTCTCTTGGGATATTAAAGCCCTATTGTATTACATAAAATATGGACTTCCTTAAAACCAGACATAAGTCTCAACCACATAGTCTCTCTATTTTCTATTTGAATAGATTTGTTTTTGATTCTTGAGACAGGGCCTTGTGTAGCCTCAGCTAGCCTCAAACTAGTTATATAGCTGAGGCTGGCCTTGATTTCCTGTCCCTACTGCCTCCCCCTCCATTGTGGTAGGATAAAAGGTGTATGAATGGACTTTGGGTATCTTTATTTCCGGTCACTCGCAAATGAGTTTATCATAGATCTCTCCCACAAAAAAATAAGTAAAACACAAATACTAATGCTAACATTTTAACAGGTAGGTAAGAAGGTGAAGACTTTCTATATACAAGGAGTTTTGAGACAAGGCTAGTGTGATTAAGTTAAATGTGAATAGTAATACTGGCTCATAGTCTACTTCTGTGGGTTATTCCTCCAGAAGACAGGTGGTTTATTACAACTTGTAGAGGATCCCTGGAAAGCTAACAATTTATCTGGGAATTTTAACTCAGAGATAAAAATTTTGGACAAACGTTTCCTATTTATTCAATATGCAGTGCCAGGTAAATCAAAAGCTTCATAGCTGGCTGAACATGGAAGTCAAACAGCTGTTACACTTGTTTCTATCTCCAAGCTGGTTCAATTCCAGTTCAATCTGTCAAGGTCTAGAAAGAATGAGGTATTCCCAGACAACCAGATCCAGCCCTGATAGATACAAATTTACATCTGCAAGCGCTTACATTCCTTCAGCCATCCCCCAAAGATACACTTAATTAAGTTTCCAGAAACTATAGAATTGTGGTGATTTCAGAAGCCTTATTGACTGAAACTGCTTAACTGCTACTCCCAAGATAATTCACTAGGCCCCAAAGTAGTAAAAATGTGTGTGTAACTCACTCTCTGTTCATAGAAGAACATTGTTGTACTGGAAAATCTTCCAGTATCCAAAGTAGCGGAAGACAGTACAAAATATTTAACAGCTCAATTTTAGTACAATCCTGGGTTATCTTTGCCAGTCACATGACAGTGTTGTACACACAACATTGAAATACTGCCTAGGAACCCACACCCCCATGAACTTGGTTCTTATAGGTTCTACATTTAGAGCAGAAGATAATCTATACATATGCACTCTATTATCATAAAAAGAAAGTTCCTCTTTTCCAGCATAATTGTGTGAAAAGAAATGATGCCCATCAAAGGGAAATTTCTGATATCTTGGTTGACTGATCACAGTAAGAACTACAGCTTCTTTGTAGCCCCTTATGGAGTGTCTAGTTTTGATTTGTTTCGTTTGTTTGTATAGTAAAGATACTTTGTTGAAATGCTAAGGTACTGGTTATCAACATAGAACCTACCAGATAAGACAATTTAAAATATATGATAAATGACTGATATAACAACATACTGCTCTACTGCAATGCAACCAGTTTTTCACATAGGTACACCATAAAATCTTGGGTTTTGAAGGAGCTCTATCAGTGGCCAACAGCCAGGCCTAAAACCTAACATACATCCAGTTTTGTTGTCTGATTCTAAGTAGTTGCTTTGAGAATCATATCTCTATTCAAGTTATATTTCATTTGTGCCAAACATTTTAAAAATTCTTTTCATTGGTATGACCTCAAATTTGTATATTGCTTGAAATATCCTTCTATAGGATAAACACAACCTTGGACTACTCTTGGTTCCCTGATAGTTTAGAGACAATACGGAAGATATATTGTAAAAATCTCTCTCATGGGGAAGTACCTGTACTGTAATCACCAAGGCAAAGTTACAGACCAGGAGACAGACCCAATTTCCATCCTAGGAGACTCTACACAACCTGCATCCATCTCTACATGACCTATACTTGATCATCAAATGAAGGCACATACCATGACTACACAGACCAATTGTCCCTCAGTATGATTTCTCCTCATGCTTTTCTGCTTGTTCCCAGACCATGATAATATCTACTTACAAGTTGTCTCAGTTGCTGCCTTCTGCAGGACCAGTCACTTCCACCGATGCTTTGTCACTACCACAGCAAAAGTAAACAGCACAACACCTGGAAAAAAAGACCTGAGCATCAACCAATTTCTCAAGCACAGAAAATTTATTAGTTTTATAGTGATACCATACAAATATTATAAGTAGAATGACTTAAACACCAAAATTCTACCGGGTCAGTGTTTTGCAGACTAAAAGAAATAGATTATAGACATACAGTCATGTAGACATTTAATTTTAAAAAATGCCCACAAGGTAGCATAGAGAGGTAGGACTGGTGCCTACACTGAAACTTCATACCTATGTTCCAGTTTCCTTGGTGTGGCAAGGTGCCTGCAGGCTACCAAAAGAGAACTGTGGACACAAACAGACCCTTTGTCCTACAATCTTTCCTGCATACAAGATGTACTGGGGTAATGGTGGAACAGAATTTGTGGAAGTAGCCAACCAATGACTGATTTGACTTACGGTGCACTAGATAATATGGAACCCATACCCAACACTTCTTGGGTGACCAAGAACAAAAGAATAGATAATCTAGGGACCTAGTGTAAAACCCAATACTACTGGTCTTTTTTTTTAAGCAGTGATAAAATCACTCCTAATGATATTAATGATATTCTGCTATTTGCATAGATCAATGCCTTATTTACCCATTCAGGCATCATCAGAAAAGCTTCTTCCATAGCAGATGGGAATAAATACACATATCCACAGCCAGAAATGAGAGAGAGAGAGAGAGACAGAGAGAGAGACAGAGAGAGAGACAGAGAGAGAGACAGAGAGAGAGACAGAGAGAGAGACAGAGAGACAGAGACAGACAGAGAGAGACAGAGAGAAAGCACTTGAAACACACAGTTCTAAATATGATGTCACCATCAAATTCCTGGCCATAGGATTCCAGTAACCCCATAAGGGGACACAAGAAGCATATAAAAGCCAGAGGGGGACACATAAGAGAATAAAGCATTGACTAAGCAAGGCACATATGAGCTCACATTGATGGGAGCAGCAAATATAGGCCCTACATGAGTCTGCAGTAAGTCCTCTGAATACATATTATAGATTTCAACTTTGTATGTTTATGGATTCCTGACCATGAGAACAAATGAGTCTCTAAATCTTATGCCTGAACTTGGGACTCTTTTTCTCCTATGGAGTGCCATGTCCAACTTCAACATAAACTTGATTCTATTGTGTTTTATTTTGTCATGTTTTGTTGTTATCTATTAGAAGCCTGTCCTTTTCTACTGAAAGATAGAAAGAGAGTGGATCTGAAGGGATTGGGAGGTAGAGGAACTGAGAGGAGTGGAGGAAGGGGAGACTATAATCAGAATATATTGTATGAGAAAAGAACCTATTTTAAATAAAGTGGACGCTGGGCAGTGGTGGCACATGCCTTTAATACCAGCACTTGGGAGGAAGAGGCAGGTGGATTTCTGAGTTCGAGGCCAGCCTGGTCTACAGAGTGAGTTCCAGGACATCCAGGGCTACACAGAGAAACCCTGTCTCAAAAAAAAAAAACAAAAAAACAAAAAAAAATTAAAGTGGACAAAGGGGGGAAATTATATACCAGTGTCTCTGATGGAACAAAGATACAAAAATTCTCAATAAAATACAAACAAACAACAAAAAGAAGGTAGCCATTTCAAGATAAAATATAATGGGACTTTAAATAGGCTCTATTTTTAGAACACATTCACTTAATGACCAACAAACTGTATCCCTAAAATAATAGTTATCTTTCAATTTTTAAACACAATTTAGGCATGTTTCCTCTTAGGTCCATGGGCCACATGCTTCTGAGGATATCTATAAATGTGACCAACAAATATAAAATCATAAACGTGCTAAAAACCTTAAGACCTGTAGGGTTTTTTTGTAAATCAATTGCATGGTTTTTAAGTATGAACTTTATAGACAAAATGTCATGCTATTAGGGGTTGATGTCAAAAGTATCCCCTCTTCAAGAAAAAGACATCGGGATGGGTATGGCCCTCATGCCTCATTGGACAACAGGGGTACTGGAGCCATTACAAAGTCCTCTTCAATTACTGGAGGTCAGGCCTCTATCCCTGCCTTCGAAAGATTAGAATCGTCACAGCCCTTCTATACTTAGAGAAGGGAGGAGATGTCAGGGGCAGCCCTGCTTATACACTGAAGGCCTAAAATCAGCCATAGGCTGAAAATCAGCAATAGGCCTGTCATACATGTGTACTAACACCAAGTCTTGGGTCTCTGTGGAAAAACAATGAAACAGATGGCTATAAGCTAATGTAAACAGGCAGCTTTTGTGGAAATTTACCAGCCTGAGTAGTCATACACCTTGTAAATAGGTAGCCTGGGCAGATAATATCAACTTAGATAAGGACAAGTGAATCATAGACAGAGTCATAGTGATCTGTCCCCTAAACCTTCACCCAGCCAATACCCTGTTCTGAAAGATATATTTCCCCTGAACACTCAGGCTCCAGTGTCATCCCCTTCCCCACGTCCTGCCTTTTTGTGTTTATAACCCCTGTGTGAAAAAGTAAAAATTATGATTTGATTTTAAAAATAATATATATATATATATATATACATATACATATACATATACATATACATATACATATACATATACATATATATATATATATATATATATATATAGTCATGTTATGATGTTGACATATTAGACACATGTGGTGGATAGAAATATTACATTTTATAAATAAATGTCAACATGTATAAGTAGTTTTCTAATTAATGCTATAAAACCTTGCCTTTCAAAGCCATTATGAGCATAGTTGCTGGGGTAGAAGAGTTAGAAGCTGAGGGCTAGATGGAAGTCAATATATCTTTACCTTCTGATATACCCCTCCCATCCTCATAAAACTATTACTTGGATGTTAAGTTCTGGAAACATTTTCTCCATTTTTAAATTACTGGCAACTATTTGATTTGGTTGTTCTTTTATCTCCACAGCTACTACTCTATATTCTGCCCTCTTTCGAGTTAAATACCCTTAGTTTGAATCCCTACTCTAACACAAAAACCTCAACTCTGCGTAAGTCATTTTCTCTCTTTGAACTGCAGTTGTTATCACTCTTGACTGACATCCTCACTCCTATCCTAAATGTTGGACTTAACTATATAGCCTTGGCACATATCTAGCAGTTAGAGATTATTGAAAGCCATGTAAGTCTAATTTGAACTCTTAATAGTTGTATGTGTGCTGAATATATTTTTTTAAAACAACCTAAGTTCACTTCCTCATCTAAAAGTTTAGGTAATAACAGTGCCTCTTACAAAGTATATGGAGAATAAGATAAAATGCTTAAATAAAGCATCATAGACAATAAATATACTTGTGGCTCAGGAATATAAACACTACCTGGCTCTCTCTATATATATATCTTCTATGACTGGTTAGGATATTATATACCTACAGGAACTATGCTTTTAAAATTTTTTTCTAACTCTTTGTTACATGCCTAGACTTATGTTGCTCAGAGTTGGTCAGATTATCAATAGCTCCAGCATCATCTGGCAATTGCTTAGAAATTTATCCCTCCCGTCTCCATCCCATACTTAGTGGTTCAGGGTTTATTTTTTAAAAGAATTTTGCAAAGATTTATTTCCAAAAGAAAATGGTGGGAATTTGTCTTTTGTCACTGTTTGACAACTGTCTTCTAGCCATGAAATATATTCTCATGTGAAATAAGAAATACTTCTTGCATAGGAATAATGATGAAACCACTATCTCTTATGTACCATCAATACAAGAATATTGTATACCAGAATCTAGAATTTATCCACATCTTTGGTTACTAAGAAGCACAGTGAAGTTGAGAGTACAAGTGTTTTTAAAGCTTCCCCATAGTCTTTGAAGAAACATACCAGGATGGGGGTTTCCAGCTACCTTCTCCAATTCTGCACATAAATCTGTTTTTCAGCCTTCTTAGATGTCAGAGTGAAATTCATGCCCTCTAGCCTCTCAACCCCTATTTACTACTGAGTTCTGCTTTCCAAATTATTTCAGTTTTTTGTTCATCTTGAATTCAGGATTTTGACAATTATACCTCCCAACTGGATGATTTTTGAACATAAATCAAGTTTATGCTTCCAAAATATTCCAAGTGTAATGTTTTCATAAATTTTGAGAAAAATTCTATTGTTTCAGCTAAACAAAACATACATAGTTCCAAAATTAATAAAATATTGAAGAAAAAGTGTTTTTTACCATGAAAATGCCTTTAATTTCAGATATTATTAATATTTACATTATTAATATAAGAATGAACACTGTCTATGGTTCCGAAAAACAATCCTCTGTAACCTAAATAACTTAAATATCTATTAATGCCAAACACACTTCCACTTATATAATGTATTTTTGACTACATATCTCATAATTATTTTCAGAGCATATGTATATGATAATGTAGTTTGTTGGAAGGTTAGCTATAAAAGTTTACTTCAAAGGAACCCCTTATGCACAGGAACTTTCTAATAAAGGTTTATTTTTATCTACACCTACTAGAGTGAAAATTAGATTATTTACCATACTCTTTCCATTCCTACTATGTGTACTTAGATAAATGGCAAGATATTAGATGAGATTATTTATATTCATTTTAATAAAGTATAATAAAGACATAAAGTGAGTAATGTTTCTCAGGCAGCAGAATTTCATTGTGAAAGGTCACCCAAAACTCAATGACAAATTCAAGTACATTCTACCTCAATGGCATGGAAATATAATACTTGTGGAAATATTAAGATGATTATGTGAACTTCTTTATCTATGTTTATGTATCTGCATTATAACACTGACCTTCCATGTAGAGTTAGAGGAGAAAAATATAATGAAAAAAAGCATTGTATGTTCTATATTCCAATAGCCCATATTAACATGTCAATGTCACACTAACAGTTTTTCAAATGAAATGAGTAAATGACCAATTAAATGGAGAAAAGTATATGCCTTTTTCTGAGTCATACAGATGAATAAGGATAATGGAAACAAATAATGAGTTGAGAGGACAATGTGGTCACAGCATTGGTGAAGTTGGGCTATGAGAAGTTAGAGTGGGAGAGACTGGGAGTAGACAAGAAATGCTTTCATTTTCTGAGTATTACTCCATTTAAGGAGCAAACATGCACACTTGTAAGCTTCATGTGATCTCTTGCTTGTTAACTTAAACTACACAAACAATTTGTGGAAGCCTACATTTGCAAAGTGAAGTGTTCCAAATCAATGTGTTAAAAATAAAAGAGAATTTCAGCATTCTGAACCTTGGGTATTATGTGCTTAAAGAATTCTTACTCAGGATGTTCATGGAGATCTTCTTTTAACGCCTTATAGTGGTCTTGTAGGAAAAGGGGGTTTATTTTACTTTTGGGTCTGACACTTCATACTATCAACTGATTCTAATTTTTGTAGGGAAGTACAGTTCCTGTTTTTGTTTGTTTGATTATCTGGTTTAGTTTGAGACATACTCTTGCCCTGTATCCCAGATTATCCTGGGAAACATAATATAGCTCGGACTGGTCTCAGACTTCCAAGTGCTAGAATTATGGGTGTGAGCCTTCTCACCTGGCTGGAGGTTTTTTATTTTTCTTTATGTTTCATTTTGTTTACTTTCTTTTGCTCCACCTGGATAATTTTTGAACACCATTATAATATCTCTATATATTTTATCTCTATAACTTTACACTATCTTTCCACTTTGTACCTTATCTTCTAAGTCCTACAAACATTCAAAATATTTTAATAACTAATACTTCTTATAATTCTTTCTCTGTTCTACCTAATGAATTAATGGTAACGTGGTTTTAAACTCAAAATTCTATTGAAAACAAGCTCTTTAATTGGCATTTCTACCAATTATACTTATCTCATGAAATATATATTTATATTATGTTGTGCACTATTTATTTGGTTTATAAAGCTCAACAAAACATGACTTCATTGTAAAATGGAATTTGATTCATGCCATTTCCTGGTGAATTTAAAAGATAATTTATCAGAATAGAAAAAAAATATGTGGAGTTCAAAACTTGCAAACAGTATAAACTACTAGTTATTCTTACCAATACCTAAGAGAAACAATTTCAAGAGATGAACTTTTCTCGGTTTCAGGGAGCTCCATTTATGGTTGTTTGGTCCTATTGCCTTGGCAGAGCATCATGACAGCCAAAGTATGTGGCAGAAGAAAGCTGTTCACTGTGTAGCTAACCAGACAGCAGAGAAAAAAAGAATGCCAATGCTCAGAGATTACTTTCTCCTTTATCCCTTTTTACACTATCTTGCCCCTAGACCTTAACATGGTGCTTCCTGTTGATGCCTGCTCCCTAACATAGCTGAAGCCATTTTGATCCATGCCAGCCAGCTATTCCATATTGTTGCTGTAATATGTCTGGCAGTCATTGACACAGGAAAATAACTTGACTCAGACCAGGGTCATGCTGACCGCATACCCTTGTTATATTCTGCATGTTCTTAGGTTTGTTAATCTTAAGAAATTCCACAAAGCTTTACATAGGGCCTATCAAATTAAAGGTCTATATGAACTGTTATGCCTAAAATGGCTTGAGCCAGGTCCAACAACCAGGCAGCACTTCCAGCATCTACATAAGAACTCATTGTGGTTTTGCCAGTTTTAACCTTTTATAAACTATCCCTGAGAAATGCCTAGTGCACAGCTTTCAGCTCTTAAGCCTGAGCTGTTGCTCTGATCAGTTTGTCTTGTGATGTGTATTCAATAAATCATCTCTTTAATTGAGATTGGCGTTAATGTGGTTTGTGAGATTACTACTAGACCCCCAACAATTCCTACATAAAGGATGGGACTTCCACTCTAAGTTGATACTGCAGAGACACCATCACAAATACACCCAGAATTCTACACAGTTCATCTTTGTTTGGTTGGGTTTTTGGTTGGTTGGTTGATTTATTTTGGTATTTGTTTTTTGTTTTTAATACATTGCTTCTGTCTGTAATCATTGTTATCTTGGAACTCAGTCTATAGACCAGACTGGCCTCGAACTCAGAAATCTGCCTGTCTCTGCCTCCCAAGTAATGAGATTAAAGGTATGTGTCACCACTGTCCAACTAAAAGAGGGATTTTTTTATATATTTTTTTTGAGACAGAGTTTCTCTGTATGACAGCCCTAGCTGCCCTGGAACTGGCTTTGCAGACCAGGTTTTCTTGGAACGCACAAAAATCCACTTCCCTCTGCTGGAATTAAAGACATGTGCCACCATACCCAGCTTCTAAGCAGTCCTTAAACCAATCAAATTTAAGTGTTATGTAACTAAAAAAATTACAAACCTAAAACAACTAATCAATGTATATTATAAAACTAATAGTTAAATAATATTCATGTATTACATGTCTTGTTAGATTCTAACACAGAAAGAAATACATATATGTTATATTATCTCTCTTTATCATTTAAAATCTGATAGTTATATAGTAAGGACCTTACAAACAATTCTAAATTGAGAAATCCAAGAACATCATAATTTTCTTTTCCTTGAGGAAATGTCTCATGTAGCTCAAGCTGACTTTAAACTATGTAACAGAGAATATCCTTGAACTTGTCTTCACCTCCTGAATGCTGGTATTAAAGGCCTTTAAAAAAAACATAGCTAGTTTATGCATTACGAGGGATTAAACTCAGGACTTCATGGTAGGCAGGCACTGGACTATCTGAGGCATAACCTCAGGCTTTTTTTTTTTCATTTTTAAAACTTTGTAGCTTCAAAAAGAATGAAAAAGAAGGATCTGAAAGCATTTTCTACAATGAAATTAAAGTATTCTTTTAAGTTTACTAAAGGAAATAGTAAATATGGCAATCAGGAGGAAAGGCTGGCCAATAGACAGACATGTGGCAGAGCTATCATTTTCAGGATTGGGAAGATTGTCTGAGTTGACAAAATTAACTGGTTTTCATCTTATTCAGTGTAGCTTAAGCTTATCATAGAATCAATTTATAGAACTATGTATCTCCGTTTTCAATGTTTATATTATTGATCGCCTTTACTTAGCATTTATTTTTAAAATTTTTAAACTATTAAGTGGGTAAGAAAAAAGCTTATAGGTGATAATGAGAAAAAATACAGTTTATGCCTAAAAGATGAAGGAAATAATACAGATCTTCCTTTCAAGAGAAAGTATATCCTATCCAATTCAGATTGAGAATTGACTGGATGTAAATATCACTTTTATTTCCTCGGAGGAAGGGATGAGATGAGAGCCATACCCAAGCTTTATGAATACTTGGCTTGGGCTGAGCCCAGAGTGTTTCTATATACTGTTAGGCCTTGGCCTGGAAGCTTTTAGCCTCCTTATAATCTAACCTTCTGTAAACCCAGACCTTAAAAGCTTCAGCTTCCAACCCCTGTCTGCTAACCTAGGCCTAGAATGTTTCAGCCTCCAAGACTTACTGCTGAATAAACTCACCCTTTATAGCTCTCTCTGAACTTTGGCTGGCTGGTTCAACCCAGCTGCTATGGCTCAAACTCCTCCCGAGGCTAACTGATTCAAATTAACTTCTTTTAGAAATCTAATTGCTCTGCTTGGAAAAAAAACTACCTCTGAACTACATGAACAGAACTGCACAGACTCCACTGACAGCATGACCTGAACAGAACTTCAAGGATTCAACTGAACTCAATTGCATTCAACTGCCTATAAAGAACTCAACCAAACTCAACTGCAGTCAAATGACTGCACAGAACTCAATTAAAGTCAACTGTATTCAATTGAACTGCACTAAACTCAACTGAACTCAACTCCCCCTCTCTCCCTGCACTGCTCTCAAGTAGCCTCTTTTTCACATCTATTCTCATGACTCATTCTGTCAAAACTTGCTCTGACTTCTCACATTGTTTGCTCCCAATTAGATGCCACTGTTTGGATTAAAAGTATATACTAAAGGCATGTCTGTATTCCACTCAGATCACACAGGCCTAGTCTTTGGATGTGATCCCTTGCCAAAGTAGTCATGTTGCTAGATTAGAATTCCTCTACAAGTGGATACATTTTAAAGTGAGTATTTCTAATCCAAACTCACCATTAGCAAGACATGTAGTTTGTAATAAATGTTGTGAATGAATCACCAGTAGGACACTACTCTGACATAGAGTTCTAATACATATGACCTGAACACTAGAATAGAATTCTCCTTTACAAAGGGAGAACAGAGTAACAGAAGGGAAACACTCCCCTTCCTCTAGAGCCTTCCCTTAGATTGACCCATGACAACTTCCATTTGGGACAGCTCAGAAGTACTGAATTTAAAAAAAAAAAATCTAATAGCTTAAAACATCCTGGTTTCTCTTTCTTAGCTCTCTCTATTGCCAATGCCCACTTGCTTGAAAGAATTAAATCCAAAATACATTTCCACTCAGGTTTGTCACTACCTGTAGAAGCTAAGATACTATTTCTCAAAATGGTTCTTTAAATCAGAGGAGACCTACATCTGCCACCCAACATGTTCTCTGTAAATAATGTTTCATCTGAACACAGGAGTATACTGTTTATGGCTGCTATCAGACCACAATGACACAATGACAGAGTTGAGTGATTGAGACAGAGACCATATGGACCATGAAGCTGGAAATATTTACAATCAGACCCTTTACAGAAAATGTTTGTTGACCTTGCTGTAGATAATAAAAATGCCATGCTGCTGTTATATCTTTCACTGTGAACACCACACCACGAAAGAAAATTTGGTACAACTTTGTGAAAGAAGACATACAATAGCTAATGAGCACATGGCATGTGGAAAATATGTTCATCATTGTATGCTGGAGAGATGAAAATTAAAATCACAATAAAGTCTGCTAGCACATGCCTGTAGTCTTAGTACTTTAGAGGCCAAAGCAAAATGAGAATGAGTCTGAGGTCAGCCTATGATGGATAGTTTCTACTTGGTGATATCCTGTCTCAAAACCAGAAATGCATATCCACAAGAGAACTAAAATGACAACCAGCTATGGTATGGGCATCTGTAATCCCAGAGTTCAGGAGGCTGAGGGGTAGGGGAGCTGCAACTCCAAGGCCAGCCAAAGTTACAAAACAACACCCTGTTGAAAAAAAAAAACTAGAAAGTACCAACCAAATGTAGATCATAGAGACTCTTAGGCTTCATATTGAGGCCTAGAAATAAACAGAATAATAATGGCCTTGAGTGGGGTTTAGAATAGTTTTAGCACTGAAGAGAGAAAATAATTTCTCACATTTCCTCACACCATCATGTTTCCATGATTCTTCAAATTATCCTAATTTTTCATAGTCCTTTCTACATGCCACCAGACAATAGGTGTTCCCCAACTTTGGGGGATAAACAATGCCCAAAGTATCACATAAAATGAAGAATAATGACCAAAGCTAATTTTGGCCTGGGTATTGTTAACAACAAATGAGAAATGTACAAAATAGCCTTTGATTCCCCACTAAGCCAGTCCATAAAAAGGATTGAAAGAATATAATCAGTGCATGTTCAGAGTATAAAATTATTATTCAGATGAGGGACAGAGAATTCCAATCAGCCTCCTGTTTTTCTCTCTCCTCACATAAATGTGCTCACCCTAGAATCTCCAGGTTATGCAGCTCTTAGAATTCTGCCTTTGCTTGCAAATTGATAGGATTTTCACCCCAGTTTAAAAAGAAAAAATGAAGATTTCATTCTTCATGGTTTTTCCAAACAACATGAGCTCAGCAAACAGATTTAGTTTTAAAAGTTACTTATCAACACTGACAGTATTCTCTTAGGAACACAGCTGTTGCCTCGTAGGATACAGTGTTAACCTACCCCAGCATTTAGAAACAATTCTCCTTGGAAAGAATATTGCACATTTAACGCCCTCCTCTTAATTACCAAAGACATTTGCATGAGAGACCCATTTTTGTTGCCATTTCGCCTTCTTTGTTTTTGGGTTTTTTCCTTTGTTTTAAATTTAAGACCTGAAAGGTACCGTTCTATAATGACTTACCCAGTAAGCGAAAACCATATTCTCATCACAGGCCTGGCTTTAACAGCATGCTTTATTAAATTTTGCAATTGTTTTCTTTTCCTTTATGGCAATGATTGTCAAAACCAGGTCTTCTGCAGTCCTAATTGTGAGCTACAAGGTCACTTGAGCCTTGGCTCTGACAGCAGAAAACAAATTTCTAAAGAAAGGAAGCCTCCTCATTCTTTTAATGATTGATACACTAAGGAGAATTTGCATAATCTGTGGTTTGCAATTTTTACAACTGACATTAGTCTTAAGGGTACATAAGCTTATTCATCATCATGTAAGTAGAGATAGGTTTGTGTGGGAGTGCTAGGAAAACCAAATAAGAGAAAATATTGATGCAATAAACACTGAAATCCTCTTGTTTTCTTCCACAGTAATTGTTTATGTTATAGAATGGTGTCTGCGAACTATTTGCCTCCTACATGTCTTGAAAAAAATTGCTACTGATATTCTAATGTTCACTATTTTACTGATCTAAGTTAATATTTCCAAATGATTATTTCAAAGCTTCACAAAGTTTATCATTTCTTATATTAATACATAGTATGGTCATATAAGTACATTACTGTACAAGTAATGTTTTTAACCTTTGGTTTATTGTGAAAACTTTTAGTAAATGAATACTTTTCTAAGGAGAAGGGGACTAAATTATGGAAATACAGTGAGACAAGCATGATGAAATTTTAGCTAGTAGAATATCAAATGTACTTATGTCTTCCTAAATAGGAAATTGGCGGTTTTTTAGGGATACACTTTAGCAGAGAATATGAATAAAAAAAATTTTAGGGATACACTTTAGCAGAGAATATAAAAAAAAAGAGAATATGAATAAAAGAAGGCTTGACTGAAGAAAAGTGAAGAATCTTGTGGTGCTGTTTATTTAGCATACAGTCAATACTATATAATAGTATTTCTGAAGACACATTATTAGCAAGTGGCTAATATAGCAGAAGAAAAATATGCTTTTTCATATAAAACCTACTTATGTTTTTATTATCAACTAATTTAGATCAAAATAGTTTTCAGAATTAAAAAGTCAAGGGCTAGAGGAATAACTTAGTGGGTAACAGTATTTTTTGTGAAAGCAAGAAGACCTGAGTTCAAATCCACAGCATCCATGTTAAAGCAGGCATGCCCCAAGTGGTATTTAAATCCACTGTCCAGGGATAAAGAAAGGTGAATCCAGGTGCTCAATGGTCATCCAGCCTAGCCAAACTAGTTAGCTTTGAAGTGCAGTGAGAGACCTTGTTTCAAGGGAGGAGAAGAAGGAAACCAATTCACTGTACACTAATAGTACACTGTTCCACATGGTTTCCCCTCTCTTCTCATGTGTGTATATTTTTTAAAACTTACAAAATGAATATTCAATTACCATAAATAGGCTAGTACATTGTTCTACATATAATTTGCCAACAAAAATTATGTCTCACTTAAGAATTATATCTATCCCAGGTCAAAAAATATGTTTCTGCTCATTGGTTACCCATTGGCTAGGCATAGTTGTACACACCTGTGATACTAACACACAGAAGGCTGAAGCAGGAGGATCAAAGAATTGTAAAAGGTCAACTTAGGTTACATAGTAAGACTTCATTTCATAAAACAAAGGCAATCTTTTAACCAAATAGTTCCATGACAATTCTAGCAGTGAAAAAAGAACACAAATACTACCTTGAACAGTGAAATTAATTACAAGTTAAAAATATTTTTTAAAAACTTATTAATGAAGACATAAATTGAGCATAATTCTGAATAATAAAACAGGAGTTTATACATTTCTTAAGCTGGGAAAGAGGAAACACTGGCATTATATAATCATCACTGTAGTTGATGAAAAAATATCAGGAACTAAAAGGGATACATGCTGATTGCAAAATGGAGGGGACCTGGAGATGTCATTGGAAAAGCAAGATGGGACCAAAAGATTGATAGCTTTGGAAAATATAGGGAAGCTTTTGAAGTTTCTTATACAAGTTTCTCAATAAAGTAGAGTGCTATAATGACAGTGTCTTAATCGAATTATTCAGATGGTTATTTGAAATCACATTTGTTAGGGTTTTGCATCCGAGTACCTTGACAGGTCCTGGCCAACGTATACCACAAAGATCACATCAATACTGGAATCACAGGCTTAAACCACCTTAATCCTAACCTATGGTACCCAGTACAGTTGACTTTTTTGGGTAATTATTAAAGCATAAAGAACATCACTACCATATGATTAATAGCTAGCCTGTTTGAAAATTTTGGCTGTCATATTTGCTTTCTCTACCTTTTCATTAGCTGGAAAATCAGACAACAGTTTAGTTTGTGGCTTGCTTACATATACTTGTAATCTCACTACTCAGACACCTGAGACAAAAGGATCCAAGTTTGATGTCAGTCTTGACTACAAATCAAGACCCTAAAAAGGGAGGGAACATGGAGTGGTATGAGGAAAAGGCTATATTGGGGCATAAAATGTTGTATTTCTGAGACAAGCTAGCTTCAAAGTCTCTATTTTGCCTCTTGGATACTGTCTTCTCAAATATCTATATATTCTTTATTGCTTTCTCCACTGACATAAGTCTATGAACAAACAGTTAAAAATCAACATTTTTTTCAGCAGATCTTTTTGTTGCCTCAATTACATGAAGTTTATGAAACCAAAGCACTTTTCAATAATATTCACACTTTCATTTCAAACTCTTTTCTTCTCCATTTAAAATAGAAATTGTAATATCGAAGAATAATGTTGAAATAATTGCTCTTAAAATAAGAGATAAAGATGGTGTGGTGAAAAACCCTGCCTGGCAAGCTGAGTTATCATTCAATAGATTGAAGTGTTTTTTCATCAATTCATGTATGAAAGTATGAATTTCATTACCAACACACAGTGAGGTAGTCAATATCTATTGCATAAAGTATACGTGGCCAAAAAGTCTGAATAGTGAAATATCTGAAAAGTGAGGCTCATCTTTAACTTGTACATAAGACGTAAATTCACTGAAATATCTTCATAGAAGATCCTAAAGAAAGAAAATTTAAATATTTTTAAATTCTAATTACTATGAAATTAACTAGCATTTACGTTTGGAAGTTTATTTTTAATCCTTTCTTTCCTATACTTCACAATAATGATTTGGAATCTCTCTGTTACATGTAGGGAACCAACATTAAATTGGTTTTGGCAGAGTCACTCATTTTAGAATAGATTGTTCTAAACTATCTTAGAGAGAATTCCACCCTTAGTATCTGACTTTCTTGGGTTACTTTCAAAAGAATTCTATTAGGTCGATTTAGCAAAGAACTACCCTACTTTTCCTTCCATTGATCCCCCATTGACTATACATCCTCACCTTATAATCAGAATTGAAACCAGTTCTATACTGAGGTATCTTTTCTCCTCATTGAACAATTTCTTACTGAGTCTTTTGTGACTTTAACTATTGTTTGGCTTCATATTTTGATTTAATGCTATAAAAGGCTAGTTAGTGTTTAAAGGGATATGTTAGGGGAGTTACATAATAGCAAAAAATAATAAAAAATAGCAAAAATTAAAAGAATAGAAATGCATTAAATTAAAAAGGAAAGAAAACATTGGATGAAAGAAATGGCATATAGATGGAGAAAATCTTGTCAGCTTTTCATTCAATGAACTATTAATACCAAGATATATAAAGAACTAAAAAAATCAAGTACCAACAGAATAAATAATCCAATCAATAAGCAAGAAAGCAAGCTAGCAGATAGAGGTTCAAATGGTTATTAAATACATTAAAAGTGTTCAATAGTCATGGTCATCATGGAAATGAAAATATAACTGCATTGATATTCCACCTTATTCCAGACAGAATATAAATTGTGAAAAAAAACCAAGTAAAAGAATATATCACACAATAAATTTTGGCAAGGTTGCACCAGGCAATGAATTCTTAATTCATTGTTGATGGAAATGTAAATTGACACAACCACTATGGAAATCAGTGTGAATATTTCTCAATGAAGTAAATGTAGAATTATAGATTTTGTTTTATTATTATTCCTTAGATGCTTGTTTGTTTTCTAATGAGAAACAGAAACAGTGAGGATCCAGATGGGAGGGGAAGGAGGAGATAGAAGCAGCTGAGGAAGGGAATTCTAATATATGAAAAAAATCTATTTTCAACAAAAAATAGAATTATGATATAATCAGCACATATCACTCCACAGTATAAATCCAAAAGAATCAAAACCAGCCAATTATATAGAAAACACATACCCATACTTATCACAGTGATATTTATAGTTAACAAGTTTTGAAATCAGTCTAGGTATTTGCTGACAGATGACTGGGTACAAAAAAATGTAAACACAATTAAGTTTTATTCATTTTATAAAGAATTAAGTAATTTATAGTCAAATGGAAAGAAATAGAGATCATAACATGAATAGAAACAAGCTAGTTTCACAATGACTCATACTGCAGGCTATTTTGAATATAAAGAATGTATGGAGGAAATAATGAAATGAACATAAGTGAGGGATAACTTAGGTGTAAAAGGGGAGTGGTAGAAGAAAGAGTAAAGCAGTGAATGAAAATAGCCAGACTCCATTATGGCTTTTAAATGTATGAATAAATGCTCAGAAAATTTGGTGTAGTTCAGTGGAAGAATGTGTACGTAACATATGAGAGGCCCTGGGTTTAATTCTGAGCTCAAAAAAGAAAAACAAAAGCTTTAATCACTTTCCGTGTAGTTTAAAATGGCAGTATGCTTGTTTGTCACAATGCCAGATATTTATATTTTTAATACACTTAGCATTATCCACCTAGCTTTGGGGAAGTAATTTCAGATTTGACCACTGAGTCACATCTGTTTGAATGGCAATTTTTTTATTTTAATTCAAGGCTCTTAAATGTGCATACTCATCTAGAAATATTTCTTTGATAGAATATGCTAAGCAAATTCTTGGTAAGTGCAAATGATGAATGACCAGAGATGTTTATCAATGACTGTTGTTAACTGGGAAAGAAACAGTGGAAAGATTTGAATAACTAATCAGAGATATAGAATAGGTAAACCATGAACACATAATGAACATAAGAAACCATAAAAGTGATTGTATAAGTGTGCCTTCATTGGCATTGACTTAATATCAAAATATGCTGTTAGGAGAAAAGGAAATATAAAAAGCATGTCTTATGTGACTTTATTTTTTAATGTAAGGATGCTCATTTGTATGTGAGTTTTATGGTTAAAAATCTAGGGAAGTAAACAATGATTACATTGTTATGATAATTTTATATGATTTCTACATCATTTCTTCCTCATTCACTGGACTTTTAAAAATGAGTTTCTCTTTTTCACAATAAAGAATAAAATTTATTTTGAGAAAAAAAATGTCTTCAGCTGTTTAAAAATGCATGAAGAAATTTTTTCTCTGTCATGAAGACTCTAAATTCTATTTTCAGCTATAAATATAAACAACACAAAACTTCACTGAATTTTCCTCTACTGAAGAATCAGCAAAGAACTAATAGCAGGATATAGTAGCTACCTATTTTCTATAGGAAATCACCCTGAAGCTTAATGACAGAAACAACAAACATGTATTATCTCATCATTCTGGGTGTCTGGAATCCAAAATGCAACACAGCTAGATGGTTTGAATTTGGTCTTTTACATTGTTGCAATGAAAGAGCTTGCCATCTCAAGACTCAATTGGGAAAAAAGCTACTTCAGGTTTTATGAAAACTGGCAAGGCCTCAGCAGATCACCCTCTAAACTGACTTACAGAAGCCTTTCCCTGGACTTAACTAACAATTTGAAAGCTAATTTCCCTAAAGTTAGCAAGGCAAGAAAATGAGGGACAGTTCTCAGTCTCGAAAGTAGCAGTCCCATTGACTCTACTGTATTACAGTCACTAGAACTAAGGCCATCTTAGCTGACATTCAGTGGCAGTACTGCCAAGAGGTGGAGATGATCTCTCTCTCCTTCTCCCTCTCCCTCTCCCCCTCCCTCTCCCTCTCCACCCCCTTTTTCTGGTATGTATGTACTGATGCATACATGTTGAGGTTAGGGGCAAATCTCAAGCATGAGTCCTCACCTTTCACTTGGTTTGTGCACAGGGTGCCCTTGTTGTTTTCTACTGAATATGTGTTGTGTTGTGTTGAAAGTTTCTGAAGATTTTCAGTCTGTGCCCCCCATATTCCTATAGAAGCACTAAGATTATAGGCATACCCTATGGCTTCTATATGGGTTCTGGGAATTCAAACTCAGGTTCTAACATTTGCACTTCAAATGTATTTGCCCACTGAGTGTCCTACCAAGAAGTGGTCTTTAAAAACCAGACCGCTTTAGAGACTGTCTACAAACACTGGCCAAAGCAAAGAGGAAAGAAGCAAACTAACCCAAAAGTCATATTCATTTAGAGTAGCTTAATATAAAACATCCAAAACTAGAAACAGTCAAGCTGTGAGCAAGAGAATGATACATCCACATAGCAATGAACTACTCACAAACAAAAGGAACAAACAGTTTACTGATTGATGCAACAGCATGAGGAATCTTACAAATAGTGAACCAAAAAGTTGGGCTCAAAAGTTCATACTGGTATTCCTATACATATAATTCAAGTAGGAAGAATTAAGCAGGAAAATGGATGTGTCTTATGGTAAAAATTATCACAAAAACATGAGCAGGCTTTCTGCAGTGATAAAAATAGCTTATATCCTTGTTAAGATATTGGATGTGTCAAATCTCAAAAAAAAATATGACAATACACTTACTTATGTTTCCTTAAAGTGTGAATGCATACTAAAACCCCAAAACACAGAAAACTTTAATAATAGGATGAATATAAAAGTATGAAGGAATTATCACTTCTTTACAAACCTTCCAAACCTAAATGAAAAGTTGAACATCTAAAGACAAAATATCAGGACAATCTACTGGGAAACGTGGATGAATAGCAAATTTTCAGCATGGTTCAAGCTCAGGGCAGAGTCAAAGATCAAGAGATTTCTTAATATCCAGTCTCATCCTGCAAATATGTCATAGAGTGAAAGAAATTCTGGCATGGAAAATGAAAAGTGGAGATTTTCAAACAGAAGAAAGGTGGACACCAATTAAGAGACCAGAGTAAAGAGATGAGTTATATTTGCCCACATTACTAAAGAAGCCATAGCTGAGTCATAGCATTTTATTTGATGTTGCTAAGCAGGTCCCAGTGCTTTGGGAATGTGCTTATCTTACCTACAAATACTACTATAATTAGAGTATTATATTCATTTGAAACCTACAAAGGACATCTGGATTTTTATCTTTCTTCTCACATTCTGAATCTAAACACTTAATGATACAACTCCGTCTGGTTTTGAAAGTTTCATCCCCAAACCAACTTTAATAAAGAAGGAAAAGATTTGTCTCTAAAGCTAGGGGGAAAGTTTTAATTGAAACTACTCTCCAGAGTCAGCACAAAGTTGAAGCAATCAAGTATAGCTTTTCTCCCTTGTAAAAAAAAAAGTCTGTAGCATAGCAGCCTACCTGCTCCAATTCAGGCTGAATATGCACTGAATATCATCTCCAAGCAAACTAAACTACTTGTTTTTCAATGTCCTGCTTTTACTGCAATAATTTTATTATGCTTTCTCATATAAGGTAGTGATAGCCTGACATATGACTCGGCTTCACTCCAAATGTTCCTAATGGAGTCATTTAAAACTTCAAAACCATATAAAATATAACCCCATACTAAGAGTCCAGAGGGAAGAAAACTACACTGCCACAAACTTTCTTCAAAAACAGCAACAATGATTTAATGGCCAGCCTCTCGCCAAGTTACAGAACAGTATTTTTCATGTCAGGAAACAAAGCTGGGAACCAAAGACTTTAGACATGTGATGAACATACACACATGTGTGCATGCTCGTGCATGCGTATGCACTCGGGCGTGTGTGTGTGCATGTACACACACACACACACACACACACACACACACAATCTCTTTATATTTTATTTTTTAACTGAGAAACTGGAAAGCATTTGGATTTGAAAAATAGTAGCACCATCTACCTTACTGATTATTTTTTTCATTACTGTATCAAACAACACTTACCAGAAAATATGTTTACAACTGCAATGTATAAATTAAATGAGCCTGGAAAATCCCTATTGTCCCTTGTGGGTTGTCCTTGGTGAACTTGGCTCTATGTGACACAGAGTGTGACATGAAGATATCTTAAGGCAGACAGCTCCATCAATGGACTACCTGCCTATTCCATGCAGCTTTTCCTCTGAGTCTGCAGTTCTAGCATCTTTTTGCTATTCATCTAAGCCTCCTAAGTGTGTGGCTTCACAATACAGGTCCATGTGCATTGCAGAGAGATGAGAACACTACATTTCCAAATACAATTAACTGGTTAGGGAAGAATTGTTCATTTGTGCCATCCTTTGATCTTTTGATTCACTTTATCTACTAGTTTTAATAATGGAGAAATAATTTTTAGATACTACGGTATTTTAATGAAAATGGTCCCCATAGACTCATAGGGAGTGGCACTATTCGTAAGTATGACTATTAGTAGGTATGGCCTTGTTGGGGGAAGTGTGTCACTGTGGATGTGGGTTTTGAGGTCTCAGATGCCAAAGCCAGGCCCATAGTGTCTCTTCCTGCTGCCTGAAGATCTAGACATAGAATTCTTGGTTCCTCTAGCACGTTGATCTGCATGCCACCATGCTTCTTGCCATGATCATAATGATCCAAATCTCTGAAACTGCAAGCCAGCCCCAATTAAATGTTGCTAAGATCATGCTGTCTCTTCCTTTATAGATTTGTTTATATGAGTTGCTGAGATTATGGTATATCTTTACAGCAAAAGAAACCCAAACTAAGGCAGAGGTGGAGCTTGGGTGAGTGGGTTGGAACAAAGGATTGAAGAAGCCAGAGAGGTTAAGGATACCACAAGAAAACATATGCAATAAATTAACCTTAGTCCATAGGGGCCCACAGATAGTGAATCACAGAGAGCATGCATAGTACAGACCTAGGCCCTCTGCACAAATACAACAGTTGAAGACCTTTGTCTTCATGTGGAACTCCTATAAGCAGGAGCAGAGGATGTCTCTGATTACACTGCCTGCCTTTGGATCCCTTTCCCCTAAGTGGGTTGCCTTGTCTAGCCACAATAGAAGATACACCTAGTCCTACTGCAACTTGATATATCAAGGCGAATTTATATCCATCAGAAGCCTCCCATTTTCTGAGCCTTTTCTGAGGAGAAAGGGAGAATAGGAAGCTGGCAGGGAGGTGAGGTGAGAAGGAGGGTCTGAAATGAGAGGAGGAAGATAAAGCTATGATTGAAATATAAAGTAAATATATGAATTAATAAAAATACACAAAATAGAAAAAATATATGAGATCCTCACATGTACACATTCATACATGTAGACATGTATATGCATAAACACATTGTGTTATTAAAAAGTAGAAACATGTGCCTTCTCGTGGGCTCTTTTCCTTCTGTTTGCTTTGTCTAATTCTGGCATAGTTTTCTTCTAATACTATTTTGTTTTATGTTATTACTATTCCTTATAAACCTATTTGCCTTCCAATGAGAGACAGAAAGGGGTGGATCTGTATGGAAGAGGAGGTGGGGAGGAACTAGGAGGAGTAAAGAGAAGGAGGAGAAACCATAATTAGGATATATTATGTGAGAAAAAAATCTATTTTCAATAAAAGAAAAAACTAGAAAACATTGATGGACATAATAAAAAGATTATCGATTTAATGAAAAAATAATGCCACTTGTCTGGATTGACATACTCAATAAAAATATTAATTCTCCCTTCAAAAATTGGAACAAACATTCTGCAGTCTCTCTTCTGTTAATTGGCCTTAGTATTATTATATTTTAAAAAATGAGCACAGAAGACTTTGAACTCTCACACACAATCAAGGGTGCAATAATGAATATTTCAACAGGTACACATTTTGAAGTTTTAATTAAAATCAGTAGTGTTATTGATATTGTAATGTGTTACAGTAACACTGAGGCAAGTAATCACCTATCTCCCAAGTGAATGGCAATATACATGCAATTAATTATAAAAGACTTTGCAGTGGAATCACCTTGGAATTACAAAGATTTAGAGCAGTGACTCAGGTATTTAACTACAGAAGCCTGCTCCTCTGGCCCAGGCTCACTTATCCACTGTACATATTTTTAATTGTTCAAGGTTATTCAGAGAGGTATTCATGTTTTTGAAGTTCATACTCTCACACTATTGAAAGTTCTTACTCTGAAGACACTTTGAAACTGCTAGCACTGCCAACTTGCATACTTACCATACAAAAAGATAGAAGATGCCATTTCTGTCTAAGTTTTTGTAGGAAATTTCTAATTCATATGGGCTATAGGAAGGCAGAGGAGGAGTGAGAAAGAAGGGAAGGGAGAAAGCAAAGGAGAGTGTAAAGGACTAAAAGGGGGTAGGAGGGAGAAAAGGTGAGGGTGAGAGATTGAAATTTAAAAAAATCACTTCAAGTATTATATCAGCCGGAAAAACAATGAAGTTTTTGAAAGATGAGAAGCTTTGTGAACAACTGGCTTTATCACCATCCATCTAAACTCCCATTACAAGGATCCATCTTTGGAATATCCTAATGTTTTCCACATGTAGAGGATGATCAAAGCTCTAGGACTTGAACTCATTGACCCTGTTGCTTCTTCTAAAGTTCATAGTGATATCTCAAATATGGAAGAAATGGCAAGCCTTGGGATCATTATGGTGTTTTGGGGGGTCCTTTTGTTTTTGTTTTTGTTTTGAGAAATGTAAAGAAATTTTACCACTTTGTATTCATATAAAGAAAGTTTACTATTATTGCATTCAATCCAATTCCAAGGACAGGTAAACAGTCATTAGTCAATATATATA
>NW_021604788.1:254904-299007 GCF_004785775.1 Grammomys surdaster | reverse complement strand
AGAGAGAGAGAGAGAGAGAGAGAGAGAGAGGGAGGGAGGGAGAGTAACCAGAAAATGCCATGTGAAAGTGGAGAATGTTATATCACCCTCCCCTCTCCTTTCATATGGCATTTGCTAGTTGAATAAAAGCAAATAATTGTAATAGGAAAAAAGATAATTCAAACTCAAACAATGATATATAAACACTGAAAAATAAGCAACAGTAAGTTCATATACATGAGAACCATGTTGTTACCAAGCAAATATTTGAAGGAATTAACTTAATATTCTTATATACCCCATTCTAGGTCCTGAATCACAAACTAACAACCTTTGGGCACACAGTATATTTGAAACTTGGACCCTCTGTCTTAGTTAGGGTTTTATTGCTGTGAACAGATGCCATGACCAAGGCAATTCTTATAAAGAAAAACATTTAATTGGGGCTGACTTATAGTTTCAGAGGTTTAGTCTACTATTATCATGGTGGGAAGCATGACAGCATCCAGGCAGACATAGTACTGGAAAAGAAGCTGAGAGTTCTCCATCGCGATCTGAAGGCAGTAGAAGGAGACTGCCTGATCGGGCATGGCTTGAGCACATATAAGACCTCAAAGCCTGCCTCCACAGTGATATACTTCCTCCAACAAGGCCACACCTCCTAACAACAAGTACCAATCTCTATGGGCTAATGGGGGTCAATTGCATTCAAACTACCAAACCTTTATAACAAATGCAAAAAATATGCATTTAGCTAATTATTCTTTCAAATTTAAGTACATTTTAATATTTTAATAAGTATAAACTGTTTCAATGTTTAATGTGGCATATGCTTCTTATGGTATCAAATCTGTTTGGACTCTAGTTGCCTTAAACCAATAATCACAGTCAACAATGACATATAACAAAGACATTTTATAATACTTTATGTATATTTAAAATTATATAATATGTAGCATTATATAATATATGGATCTTGCTCTAGGTTCATAAGAATGTATGACCCAAAGGACTGAGACAAGGGAAATATCTTATGAGGCAACTAATTGGATCTAGTAGATAGCATATTCAGAACAAGTTAGACCAGTGGTTTTCAACCTTCCTAACACTGTGACAGACCCATAAGTAACTGTATAATTTCCTCATGATGTGGTTAACCTAACCATAAAGTTATTTTTGTTGCTACTCTGTAACCATAATTTTGCTGGTATTGTGAATCCCAATGTAAATATTTTTGGAGATAGAGGTTTTACAAAGGGCTCATGACCCACAGGCTTAGAACCACTGTGTTAGACAGTGGTTGTTTTAACCTATCAATAGTATCTTAAGGGACAATGAGGCATAAGCAAATTATACCTTTACAGATGAAGATAAGAGTGGACCAAATTATTAAGGAAAATATTTGAGAGTCTATCTCTGCCACCTACAGTGAAAGTTTGGGGTTATTTATTTTAAAGGAAAAAGTAGAAAGAGTGAACAATTGAAGATGCTAAAATAGTAACATGGCCATTGCATGCTAGGCATTGTGTCATTTAGTCTATGGAAATTCCTACATGGATGATCATACAAAATGGGCATATATTCTCACAAATAAGGAAACTAAATTCCAGAAAAGTCTCAAAATTATAATTTGAGCTGCAACTACACTCTAATTTTTTCTCTTCTGAAGCCTATACAATTTCTTTCACAGTAACCTGGGATATTGAAGATGAATATCTGAATACCATGACTGTATTTGGAGGCAATCAGTAAAGGTGACTTAGATAGTTCTAAAGAGTCCAGAACAGGTGTGGCTATGCTTGTTAATATGTCAGAGAGGGAATGTTACCATGCAGGAAAGTGTATGTTGTCCATTTGATTCACAATCACAGTTGGAATGGTTCCATCTCATTGGTTTTATAGGCTTATTGGATCATCTGCTTGTTCATATGAGGTCATTTCCCTTCTAGTCATTTTTTACCTCCATAGTTAGAATGCTAATTTCCTGAACATTGTTTCTAACTCTTGGGCAAAGTTGACAAAGCAATATCCAATAATCTGTAAATGTAAAGAATAGGGTCGTGGCACTTTGTGCTCAGTAAATGTTAATTTTTTATCTATACAAGAGGACATACTCACTTAAACTGAGTAATGCAAAAATTATGTTACATTTTAAGCTATCCATAATAAACTTTAAAGGTAGCTTGCAATTACTAAATGGTCATTTGGCTGGACATTCTCCCTGAATTACCATATGGATTAGGAGGTCAAACATCAGATTAGAGAAATAAAAATTGCAGAGCTTTTAGGAAGCTTGGCAGGATATCACAGCAAACTGGCATGGCCTTAAAAAGTCAAAATTTGCCAAATTGCACTTTTGTCCAATTGTTTTCAAGGACTAAGTATCTAGAAGGACTGCTGTTGGAAAAACAACACAATGTTGCAAAGATTATATAGCAGTCCAGCAGTAAAAATGCGTTAAATCTGTGCTTGCTTATAACCTCTTCTCAGTTAACTGAGTCAATATCACCCAGAGCCAGCAGAATAGCTATTTCTAGGATATAATGAATGTAACTTTAGGGCAAAGCCACATGGATGTAACAGAGCAACTGGAAGCATATAGAAAAATACCAAGACATTACATATTGGTAAAACATGACCCAGTCAACCTACAAAAGTAACACATATCAGCTCAATTTTCAAAACAAGTGCTCCAGAAAACAGCAATTGCTAGCACAAATCTATGCTTTGCAAGACACCATAAAAATGCAGGAGGTGATTATCCCTGACCATCTTTCACAGAAAATTATTGCTGTAAATGAAAGAGAACTACTATTTGCTAGTCAGGAGTTGTTAAAAAATCAGAATGTTCTACTGTTGTAAGAGATGCCAGTGATCTGAAGTTTCTTTTATATTAGATGATCAAAGACCAATCGCAGAGTAATTAGTATGATAACTCACAAAGATGAACTGGTTTGCACTCCCCTGGGTCATATCTTTGAAAATGTTATTCTCTTCCTTTAGTAGATTGGCAGCATACAATGAAGGCTGGTTCAAATTTATCTGCTAAGACTCTCTAGATTTTAAAACCTATATCGCATTTTACCATCTAAAACAAACTCAATACAGAAGCTAAGACAGTGTGGTATTTTTCAGGATGGTTCTTATCATTGTGTAAAAGTTATCAGAGGACATGGTGTTATCAGCTTCAGAAGAAAAATGTAGTCGTCAATGATAAGCTATGTGAACATTTGGAAACTAGGTTTGGCTGGAATTGTTCTCTCTGATGACAGGGAGATAGTATAATTAAGATTCAATGGAAAGATTGAATGTGGTGGCGCATGCCTTTAGACAGCATTCAGGAGGAAGAGGTAGGTAGGTTAGCCTGATCTACATAGTGAGTTTCAGGACAGTCATGGCTACATAGTAATACCTTGTCTCAAGACAGTAACAGCGACATAAAAACAGATCCAACAGGAAAAAAATAAGAACAAAGTATAAACCTCAACAGAACAGTGAAGGATTCAGACTAGGCACCCTGGAGAAAGGGTGTGCATAAGCAAACACACACACAAGCACACACACCTCAGCTTACAAGGTAAAGGTTGGAAAAATGTGACAGAAGAGACTAAAGTATCAGTAATTTATTACTGTTCTTATCATGAATGTTTGAGTTATGCATGACCTAACTTCATAAGCTACATGTTTCCATGATATGCCTCATGTGATAGGTTTTACTGTGGAAACCAGAAAAGGAGCATTTTATATCAAGATTTGTGAAAACCCTAAGAATTTCAGCTCCATTAAACAAAGGAACAAAATATACAGGCAGGTTATATATGTGGGCTTATCCAGCTTCACTTGTATTAAAACAACTTAGAATCTATAATTGAGCCAAAAGTATATCCGGTCTACTATTGCTATAAAAACAAGATGCCAGAAGAGTAGCGGCTTATCCAAAGTTAGTAGTGTCCAAAGTTAGTAGTGATAGTGATAATATGAGAAATATCATTCCATAGTCATACTCAAAATAATGACTGAAATGGCCAGCAGATTCTACAGAGAAGATAATTTTTTAAAGTCAAGGCTGATATGAAGTGAAATGTAAAGTGAAGTTCAGAATCATTGACAACTCAGTCAAGTATAGCAATGGTTTCTTGAACTTATAGTGACCAGGAAGCTCGGAATGTCACAATAATATGGCTCTCATTGTAGAGAACAGAACATAGTATTGGCAGAATTCTTCTTATCATCTATTTCATTATGCTGCTTCCTAACTGATTTCTGTATCTGTTCTGGTACCATAGACTTTGTTATATCATCTGTTAGCTCACAAAATTTCAGTGGCTCTTTATGTACAATTCAAGTGTTGTCCTCTACTTCTTATATATACCATTCCTGGATGCCAGACAATCCATTGTTCATTATGTTCTTGTATCCATACCTTTGCACCTATAACTCATTCATGGAATAATTTCTGTCTTACCTTTGGAAGTAATCAAGCTCTATTAAACATCATTTGATTATATATATACTAGAAAGGCATTCCTGGATTTTCACATTTTCTTACATTTTATATTGTGATATTTCCCATTATTCACACATAATTGTATCCCCTCAAAAAATTCAAAACAGTGATATAACTCTCAGGCAATTAGAACAAATTAAAAAAATAAGGATTTGGGATATTAGAAATTTTATAGATGCTTCTACTCAAAACTCAAACTTTTGGAGGAACCCAGGAAAATTACAGATAAGCAAATAGTAGATTAAAAAATATGGAAAAGATCTCATTGTTCATAAATCAAAGAAAAGTTTGCTTGGTAACATTGCTTGATAAATAGGAGAGTTTGTCCCACTTTTCTTTACTTTGACCTCCCTCAGTATCTAG
The DNA here is from genome assembly GCF_004785775.1 of Grammomys surdaster. Taxonomy (NCBI): domain Eukaryota; kingdom Metazoa; phylum Chordata; class Mammalia; order Rodentia; family Muridae; genus Grammomys; species Grammomys surdaster. The sequence continues at coordinate 294,158 of NW_021604788.1, read as the reverse complement.
CCTTCACCATTGCACCGCTGACGAGTTACCTGTGTTTGCCCATTCATTTCTTGACTGTTGAAATAATTTCAGTATAGTGAACAAGATACATAATTATTTGTCTCTAAGGATCCCACTGACCCCAAATCAAGATGTTCTCATTAGGGATCAAACCCCTCTCTATTTCCTCTTCTCAAAAAAACATGTTCCAATCTGTTTTCATTGCTCTATTAATAATTCTTCATTGGACTAAGCATGAGGTCCCCAATGGAGAAATTAAAGAAAGGACAGAAGGAGCTGAAGGGATTTGCAACCCCATAGAAAGAAAAGCAATATCAACCAACCAGACCCCCCCACACACCCAGAGCTCCCAGGGACTAAACCACTAACCAAAGAATACACATGGATGGACTCATGGCTCCAGCTGCATATGTAGCAGAGGATGGCCTTGTTGGGCATCAATGGGAGGAGAGGACCTTGGTCCTGTGAAGGCTTGATGCCCCAGTGTAGGGTTATGCCAGGGTGGGGAGGCAGGAATGAGTGGGTGGGTTGAGGAGCACCCTCATAGAACCAAGAGGAGGGAGGATGGGATAGGGGGTTTCCGGGGTGGGGGGACTTGGAAAAGGGATAACATTTAAAAGTAAATAAATAAAATATCCAATTTAAAAAAAAACAAAAAAAGAAAAATAAAAGATTTTTATTAACAAAAAAATAATTCTACATGTGTCTTGATTTTGGACATTCAAGTGCTCCAAAGAAAGCTCAATGTAATAGAAAATTTAAAAACCTAGGGATTAGGTGAGGAAGCAACTTCAAAAACTCATCACAAAAAAATGAAAAACCTAGCTCCAAATAATAAAATCTCAAGGACTTTGCTAATCAAATATAGGGGCTTACGTGCTCATTATTAAGTGTGCATACATATATCCATACAGACACAAAAGAGTATGTTTGTATCATACGCCACATTCACCACAACTTAATCATTGTTTTTATTCTTTATTTTTATTTTAATGTTAATTTTTATAAAAGCTTATAGTAATAATAATCACATGCACTAGGGAATAAGGGCCAAAATAACAAAGAGTATAGCATGAAATGCTACACTACTACATGAAATAATGAGCATTTATTTCTTTATAGCCATACTTGTATCATATTTACTAAGCTCTCCTCTCCCAATGCTTCCTAAACTGTTTCATTGGGTAAGAACATTGCCTTCTAGGTTTTATAGGAAGTAGACACAACAACTGTCTTTTTAAAAAGAGGATTTCTGATTCAGTCCTATAAAATCAATACACTGATTCTAGGTTGACTTAATGTCATTTAAAAAACAATATATATGTGCATGCCATATTTGACATCAATAGAAGAGTTTTTCTCAGAAAAATAATTTATCTTCATAAATTTTTATGTAGACTTCAGACTGACAGTGTAACAAAAACATTATGAAGAACATTGTTTCTTTGAGAAACTTTCCAAACATATTTTACATGTATACACTGGAATCTGTTCATTCATGGCACCCTACTCTTCTACTTGCTTTAGTTATATTCTGTTTTAAACTTCTATGCCCCACCTCTCACATTGTTAAATTTGGAAACTAAATATAAACAGATTATAAATATTAAATCTGGGATGCCATGTTACCCTTTCAAACTAACACGCTTATTCTAATGATGAATATTAAGATTGCAGCTTGATTAAATGTGATATGGTAAAACATGGACAAGCAACACCAATGCTCCCCATTAGAAAAGAATGGGGAAGCCATCAAGAACATGTTATATTGCATGGCACAGTCAACATTGCTTAGAGAAAACCAGTAGTGAGCAATGCCATGTAAATGTTATTAGAAATGTCAACAATTATTTCACTAAAATTTAAATTGTATCCCATTCACAGTACCTTCTCAAAAGTCCAGTAAACTCTTGTAAACATAACCCAGACAAAAATGTAATAGGTAATCCAGCAGTATATTTCAAAATGATGTATTTGTGTTAACTCTGTTAATTTCATCCAAATACATGTAAAATAAATTCAAAGAAATCTCAGGCATTTTAAAGAAAATTCAAGACAGAATTTATTGCAGTCAGTGGTACTAGTGCTACTGTATTATGCTTTCCATCCAAAGCTGAAGAATCATTATGATCATTAGAACTCAGCTATTTTTATGACAAGTACACTTGCAGCTACTTGAAAAAATAAGGCTTATACATTGCTTCATATAAAATATAACATGATGATGGGAAAGTAGTTTCTACAAGGACAGCCACTTACATTGTGGCATCACTTTCCGACCTTTCAAAATATTTACCACCCACAACCCCTCCTAATTTTCTTTTCTAAGTTCAGTTGAAGATGCTTCACTGTTTTAAAAAATGATTTTTAAAAGGAGAGTGTATTAGAAGTTGATATAGGGCTATGCGATATTGCCATCAAGAGGTCTATGAATATAGGACAAGAACTAAGTAAAGAGCTATGGCACTTCAAATGAGTTACTCCTAAAGAATAATTCTAAGAAAGCAGGGATAAAGATGACTGCTAAGCTCTCCAATACTCACACCTCTGAGGTAAAGGTGAGTGCTCTTGAATCAAAAAGATCTTCCAGGCTTTTCAACTAAGAAAAATATCATATTAACTAACTAATAAGCTATATAACATCAGTTATGTTGTTTTTTTTTCTGTTGTACTGTTCTTGGTATAAAAGTTGTGTTGTACTGAGGTGTTCTATCACATAATGTAAAAGATCAAAAAGATGCACAAATTACACTACAAAGTCAGTAGTTCTCCCATTACCTTTCACAGGCTAGACAAGCAAATATTTCCAAACATTCTGGCTAGAATTTTTAATTTTTGTTAACTACATAACATGTTCATTTTACTATTTCTAGATGTGTTACCATTGTGGGTATTATTTATTGATGAAAGCAAACTATTTGGATCACATGCTCCCAAGTTCCTTCAAGAAGTACTCCTTCACAATCACAAGATAACTTAGATTATATAGTAATCAAAAATCACATTATTTTGGCTTATATATTTTATTCACCTTTGGATGAAACACTGACTTACGGTTACTCTTTGCCTTTTTTTTTTAATAACATTTTCTTCTCCTTGGAGTTCATAATAATGTTTTGGGGTTTTGTTTTTTAACTTTCTATATACTACTTATTAATTATCCCTAAATCATCCTTTAATTATGTGCATTCTTGTCAATGCATTTCATCACTTCAAATATTTATCACTCTCTTTTCCATGGAGACATCTCTGAAGATTCTGACCTGCTCCAATCAAGACTGGCAGCTCTCCAGGCATACTACATGGCCATGACCCTAGAAATTTCCCTCAGTTCTTTCACGGTGATTCTTTACAAATCCCACTTTCTATGTTATCTTTAATATATTTTAAAGCCCTGTTCACCATTTTTCTAAGAATGATTGTGTAGAATGTTAATATTATGATTTCCAGGCAATGTGAACACATGTGCATAAAATACACACATTTAATTAATGGGCTGATGTGTTAGAGAATTTGAGAGTACTATTTAATTTCTTCCTTAAACTTGAAAGCATGAATTCTAGTTGCCAGTATTGCTGTTGAAAAAATCTAACAATTATTATTACTAATCCTTTATAATTTTATTTTTTACTCTTTGTACTACTAAAATATCTGCCTACACCATTCCAAAAATGCCATAATGATGTTCTTTGATATGGATCTCATTTCTACAATTGACCTAGGTGAGAAATTTCATGAGGACTGCTTCCTGGGTTTCTTATATGACATAATACTAGCCCTCCTATTTTCCATTTTCTCTTTCTGAAACTTCTGTTGTTTGGTTTTTAAATCTTCCAAATTTGACCTGAAATTTTCATAACTCCTTATATCTCCCTATTTCCCTCACTTAATCTTTCTGCATTATTTTCCCAAAGATTTCCCCAAATTCATCTTATAACCCTCTTATTTATGTTTCTTAGTATATCTACAGAACTGTTATAAGTATTACAATATGAAAGAGTAAACAGAATACATGGAAAAATTGGTCCTCGAAGGTTTGGCATCTTATTATACAAATAAACCAAAAGAAAGTAAATATATATATGCTTTTAGACAAACAATAAACAAGATAAGCAGATTTTACAATATTCAGTTTTAAGAAATTATAACAAAGAATATAGCTTAATAGAATGCTAAATGCACAGATATAACTAAGTTCAAATTTCTGTATAATTCAGACTTTTCACTGCAGTTACTAAATACCTTATAGGAGGACAGATTCTTTGGCTCACAGTTTCAAGGTCTTCAGCCCAGGTTACTTAGCTCCACATGTTGTGGCAGAACAGAATGTCAGTGTGAGTGTGTAATAGAAGAGGTACTTTACCTCTACATGACAGGAAGCACAGAAGGGGATAAAAGGAGACCAGTGATAATCCATTCAAAAGACCTGTCACTAGTGACCCACTTCCTCTATCATCCCACATTCTCAGGCATCTTAGAGTTTCTAATGCTGTAAAGAGTCACCATGATCTCAGCAAGTCATATAAAGAAAAATATTTAATTGGGTTTGCCTTATAGTATCATAAGTTTAGTCCATTGTCATCATGGTTAGAAACATGGCAGCAAACAGGTAGATGTGATACTGGACAGATAGCTGAGAGTTTTATATCTGGATCCACAGGCAGCAAGAAGATATAAGCATCTGAGACTTCAAATCTCCCCTCCGCCAAGTGACACACTTCCTCTAACACAACACACCTACTCCAACAAGGCCACATCTTCTTCTATGTCCTATGTGGGCCATTTTCATTCAAACCACCAAACCAGATTTTTTTCATATGCCCCCCCCAAATAACACCACCAGCTGGAGATCAAGCTATTGAGACATGAAACTTTTAAGGAGACACTTTATATTCAAATTATACCAGATGAGAAAAGTTTCAAAAATTGGTAGTGCTGTGGATGGAACCCAGGGGCTTGCACACAATTCTACATATATCTGCAGGGGATTTGACACCTAATTTAGAGGCATTCATGGGCAGCATTAATACATGTGGTACATAGATGTGCATGCAATAAAACCAGCCATATTCATAAAATATAAATAAATAAATAAATAAATAAATATTTAAAAGTAAACTACCAAAATCTAAATGCCAATATAAGTAAAAGTCAACAATTAAATATGAACTCACTGGAGCAAAATCTCCTAATTTCAAAATCTGCCTTGGAGAAGATATTTCAACTTGCTATGTCCCCATTCCTTTATTTGTAAAATATAAAAAAATAGTGTTTGACATATTGTGATTATAATAAAAATTAATACATATAAATTAGTCTACCTGACATCTTGCAAGTGCTGCATATAATGCTCTGCGTATATGTTCTCATAACAGTGAGAGGGGAAATGGAAAAAATACAACACATTTCCAGTAAATATCTACAAATGTCATTTTGTTTTACAGTTAAAAATATATATTGAAATAGGGGGCTGGAGACAGTGATCAGTGGTTACATATGGCTCTTGAAGAGGTTGCAAATTTAGTTTCTAGAACTCATATCAGGTGGATTACAACCATGTGTTAATTCCAGCTCCAGAAAATCTGATGTCCTCCTCTAGACAACAAAAGCACATATGTGCTATATGCAGGAACACACACACCAACACAGAGAGAGAGAGAGAGAAGTATAGGGAGAGGAAGAGAGAGAAAAAGAGAGAGGGGCATGCATGTGCACATAACACACACATACAATTTAAAAGGCTAAATCTTCTAAAACCCTAGTGACAATTAATATTAATATTGCTCAGTGTTATTTACTTTTGTTTGCTTGTTCCAACTCTTCCCAGTTGTAGTACCATTTCATTCTCAGTTTTATTCTAACGTTGTCAATAATCTATAACTGTTGCTTTGGTTTCTCTATTAGTTTCCTATTTTCTTTGCTGTAAGTACCACATTAGTTAGGATCTCACTTCATTATTTGATCTTTCTTTTCCTAACTTCTCCTGGGTCTATAGTGAAGTATCATCAGTAATTTTTCAGCCACTATTGTTTTCCTTTTGCTCCATTAACTCTGTACTATGGTCCCTTATTTTCTATGGTCCTTAGTTTGCAGGCTAGCCATGGAGGAACATATTTTCTTTTGTTATTAGCAGAAGCCAGTCATTAGTATTCAATATGCACATTTTGAAGGAAATTATATATTTTATACCATCATTATTCTGATAATAAACCAACCAGAACTTAATCCCCTTCCAATTTATAAAGTGCTTTCGCAGATATAAAATATTTGATCTAATTATTCATTCGCAACTGAGAAAAGATGAAAAAAAGATTAAATATCACCTGATTGATAATAGACTAAAGAACCACCAACTTTCCAACTACTAACATTTTCTTGTACCTAATATCTATGCTCAAGATCTTGTTGACAAAGTTCTGTTTACATATTATTCTGGTCACTGCTGCCAAGGCAAAAACAGGCATCAGTCATAAGTTCATGTCATATAGGTTTTTTTGACTTCTTGAAGATTAGCATCTCTGCTGGAGGAAACCATTGCCTACTGCATTCATTTTCTAACTATAAACATTTGTATATGTGAATTTACTTGTATGTATATTTTCAAATGTTTAGAAGGAATCATCCCATGTGCCATGTTCATCCTTAAAATGACATTGTTGTATTTCTACTATAGGACTAAAGTATGTTCAAAGACTAACAAGTTTGAAAATTCCTCCATAAATGTATTATGTTCACTAATTTATTTGTGAGTGCTCTTATATATTTTGGTTGGTTTTTTCAAATATGTCTGTATGGGCTTGTTTCAGCACCTTTTGAATTGGATCCCACTCAAAATAACTTTCATCAAAAAACTTTGAGACCTCTTTTCTTCACAGGTCAGAAGTTGAATCTTATTTAGATCAGAAAGACTTGCTAGAGTGGCAGGTCAGAGATAGGTCTGTTTCTGAACTAAGCCGAACTTATTCTTGCTTTTGAGCCAAAAGACACCAGGGTCACTATAAATTCTTTTGAACAGAACAGCCCCAACACAACATTCAGTGGTTAGTTTTTTCTCTAGCGTTCTCTCTCTCTCTCTCTCTCTCTCTCTCTCTCTCTCTCTCTCTCTCTCTCTCTCTCTCCTTATTTTACTCAAATTACCTGTAGGCATAGGGGAAAGACTAGTAAACAATTAAGTGTCTTCCTGTCTTTTACTTTTAGTTTCCTTTGTGACAGATTCTGGTGATTAATGAAAATTAATTTTTTTGAACTTGAAAAATGTATTTAAATATAAAAATTTACTATCTTCTCAGCTGCTAATATGAAAGTTAATATTCACCAATAGTATTCAATACTTTGTAAATTGTCCTATAGTGTTCTTTACAAAAGAAAGAATACAAGTCAAAATTTACTGGCTATTGTGAAAAGTACAGTTTGGGGTACAAGGTTATTTGATTTGTTTTGAGAAAAAGATCTTGTGAGATAACCTAGGCTGGCCTTGAATTTGAAATCCTTCACTTTCAGCTTCTTAGGATTACAGACATAAGCCACTATACCTGGCAAGGGTATAAGTCTCAAGAGTCTGAGTCATTCACTGAATGTCCTTTTAGCTGAGTGGTGAAATTAAAAGGTGAAGGGGTCTTCTCACTCATTAAGTATCTAGTATCATCCTATCTAGTTCATATATCAAGCTTGTCCTTCTAGTTATTCCTCCAAACAGAATTAGCATAACTGGAAAGAAGGCTCAGTAAGTAAAGTGCTTGCCACAAAAGCACACAAGAATAAAAACCTGAGTTCAGATTCGCAGCATTCATGTAATGGGCTGTTAAAAGTAGCACACATCTGTAAACCCAGAACAGGCAGGGAGAGGCTGTAGGACACTTTGTTTTTTCTGGCCAGAATCTAGCTCAATCAGTGACCTCCAGGTTCAGTGAGAGTCATTGTCTTAAAAAGTAAACTCAAGAAGTGATTGAGCAAGGCACCCAAAGTATAGCTTCCAACTGCGCAGGTACACATATGCACACACACTTACACACATACACACACACACACACACAAAAGAAAAGCACACTTTGTAAGATTTCAGCATTATGTGTATATCATAAGGTATTCTTAATTATAACATATAATATACATGAGATATATTATAAACTTAATGAATTATACACTTGAGCCAACAATGGTAGTGCATACATAAAATCCCAATATTCAGGAGAGTTCCAAATACACATACACACACACACACACACACACACAGAGAGAGAGAGAGAGAGAGAGAGAGAGAGAGAGAGAGAGAGAGAGAGAGAGAAGTTGCCCAGCCTGCTATGAGGTTTTTTGCTTTGTTTGTTTGTTTTATCTTTATTGATAATTGATAATTTATTGATATTGGAATGTGTTACTCCTGAGGAAACACTTCCCAGATTTCACCTCAATGATGCCAGTCTTTAATTAATCATCACTAATTTCTAAGCTTCAGGGACCAACATCAATTGTACAGTAAAGCAAAGTTTTTACTTCAGTGATGTTCTTGTTAATCACAGCTGATTCTTCAGTCCCAGTAAACTAGAACCAGATTCTTAACTCAAAATAGCAAATGATCATATAGAGTCTTTCAACTTGCCTCTGAAACTTCACAAGCCAGGCCTCCATCGTCTACAGTGGTCTCAATATTCTTATCTTCTAAGCTCCTAGAGATCAGTTCACTGAGCTCTCAACACTCAATGAGTTTTCTAGCCCAAAGTTCCAAAGTCCTTCCACAATCCTTCCTGAAGTGTGGCCAGGCCTGTCACAGCAATGCGCCACAATCCTTGTTCCAAATTCTGTCCTAATTAGGGTTATCATTGCTGTGATAAAATACCATGATCAAAGCAACTTGTAGAGAAAGAAGTTTATTTGGCTTACTATCCCATATCACAGTTCATCATGAAAGGAAGTAAGGACAAGAACTCAAGCAGGGTAGGATCCTGAAGGCAGGAAGCTGATGCACAGGCCATGCAGGGGTGATGCTTACTAGCTTACTCCCCATGGTTTGCTCAGTCTGCTTTCTTTCTTTTTTTTTAGAATATCATTTTCTATTTTTTATTGGATATTTTATTTATTTACATTTCAGATGCCATCCCATTTCCCCTCCCTAGAAAGCCCCCATTCCATCCCCATCCTTCTTTTTGCTTTTATACCATTTTAATTACATGCAAGTATTAAGGTCAGTTCTAGGTTAAGGAACTAGTAGATAGATGCAAATAGTCAAAGAACAAGCAAGACAATAAACACAAATAGTCAAAGAACAAGCAAGGCAATAAACAAAATTCGGTGAACACTCCCAAGATCGCTGTATCTAAGGGCTTATCAGGATGACCAAAATATCTGAGTCAACTGCCCCGTCCTAGCCCAAAGTCATTTTCATGTCTGAAGCCTACTTCCTTGTTCTAGCCTAAAATTTAGATTCCTGCCTGAAATCACTTTTTTGTTCTAGCCTAATGTCAGATTACTGCAGGAAGTCCAGTTCCTTGTCCTTGGCCAATGTCATATTCCTGCCAAGCATCCCCAAAGGCTCTCAACCTCTCCTCCTTTTTTATTTCAAAGATTGGTTAAACTGTAACACACCCACATTCTATAACAGTTGACACTGTAAACTACATAAGTCACTATCCCTAAATCCTAATTGGTAAGTCTGCTTTCTTATAGAATCCAGGACCACCAGCCCAGGAATGGCACCATTCACAATGATCAGGGCCCTTCCTCATCAATTACTAGTTAAGAAAATGTCCTTCAGGCTTGCTTAAAGTTTGACCTTGTCTTTCTGAGAGGGGGATAAAATCTAGACTGTAAAAAAAATGATTAAATAAAATTTTAAAAAATCAGTCTGACCTTATGGAAGACTTTTTTTCAATTGAGGTTCCCACCTCTGACTTCAGCTTGTGTCGAGTTGACATAAAACTAGCCAGCACACTCATAGATGAGGGAAGGGCTCATGAGGCTTCAACTCTCTCTGAGTGACCAATGGCAGTTAATGGTTGCTGGGGAGGGGGAGTAATTTTCTTTCAATTGCTGCTGAAAAGTTGTCTTTGCTCTAGTAAATAAGGTCCCAGTCATTATCATGCACACAATCCTGATTAAACTCAGTGGGTCACAGAAACTGAAGGTATCAAAGTAAGAGGGAAACTTAATGGTAGAAGAAAGATGAGACAGGTTAATGGGTGATAAACAAAATTCCTTATATACAAGCATAAAATTGTCAAAATTAATAGAACTTCATTTAAATTTTGGGAATTCAAAATAATAAAGTTCAGTCTCTGTCATAGTTTCTTTGGGTCTTAATCTGGGTGTCATATTACAGCTTGGTTCTGGACAAAAATCTTTCATTAAAATGCTGGCTAAGGCTATAGTCAGGAGAGGAACCACTATATTGGAGGTCATGATTCCAGTACTGTCAACTGACATGCCTAAATGTTTTTGAGTAACCCTAAGAGATGGTACATAGATTCCTCCCAGAGCTAATGTTCCAGGATAAGGGTAAGGCAGGAATTACAGGTATTTTATGAGTAAGAACCAAGAACTCAGCATTGATAATTTCTACAATGTTCTCTTGAACCTATAGATCAGCCATATTTAGTGGAGGGAAAGATCATATAACTATCATGAAAGGTAAATGCCATTCTGTAGTTCACACTTCATTTCTTCTTTATTGTAACTTTTAAAAGTAGACATATCATTCGTTTTTATAAAACCCATAGGCCACAAAAGCAAATATTTTTCCGAAAACTCTATTGGCAATTCAGTTTTACTCCACCTGAAAATTAAGCAGTAAAGAAGCTATTTAGTTTCAATCTTGCATGGTTTGAACATCATTTTATCGGGTGGTGTGATCCTGAACCATTGTAAAGTATTGGGTAATATAAAAATACTAAGTGTACTATTTTCCAAAATCTAAAAAGTTATAAAGTTCAAAAGATTGTTAGATACTGTGGTGTGGAATTAAATTTGATGTAATAGAAACAAATGCTAATTTACCTAGTTTACTGTTGCACTTATGAGAAATCTTCTAGCGTAGAGGCCATATATAATATGTTGTAATTCTTATAGTGACAACAACACATACAGGGAAAGTACCACTCTTAAGTTGTCTTTCGGTTAGTATAAAAACACCTGAGGCTGGAAAATTTATAAAGAATATAAATTTATATGGCTCTTGATTCTGAGGAAGTCAAAGAACATGGCACCAGCATCTCCTAGGCAGCTGGTAAGGATCTTCTGGCTGTACCACAACATAGCAGAGGGTATCACATGATAAAACAGTCAGTGTGCTGCTCTCTTCACAATATAAAACTGCCAGTACAGGCCTTATTTACTCACTTATCTTAATTATTCTCCAAAGGCAAAACCACCAAAGATCTTTCACATGTGGTTTTGAAGATTAAATTTTGCAACACAGTCTGTAAGGAGACACATTTAAACTATTGCAGTGCCTGTTATGAAATTACTTGATCTTTGGGTGATTGAAAAAACTTTGTCGGGTGTTGTGCAACCGGCTCTGTGCTGAGTGGGGCCTGAACTCGGAGCGTTACCACTATGTCGATCGAAATCGAGTCTTTCGATGTGATTCGTCTAATCACGCAATACTTGAAGGAGAACAGTTTACATCTGGTGCTGGCCACCTTACAGGAGGAAACTACTGTCTCTCTGAATACTGTGGACAGCATTGAAAGTTTCATGGCTGATATTAACAGCGGCCATTGGGATACTATTTTACAGGCTATACAGTCTCTGAAATTGCCAGACAAAACACTTATTGATCTCTATGAACAGGTTGTTTTGGAATTAATAGAGCTTCGTGAATTGGGTGCTGCCAGGTCACTTCTGAGACAGACTGACCCCATGATTATGTTAAAGCAAACCCAACCAGAGCATTATATTCATCTGGAAAACCTCTTAGCCAGATCTTACTTTGATCCTCATGAGGCATATCCAGATGGAAGTAGGAAACAGAAAAGGAGAGCAGCGATTGCCCAGGCTTTAGCTAGGGAAGTCAGCATGGTGCCACCTTCCTGTCTCATGGCCTTGCTGAGACAGGCATTGAAGTGGTAGCAGCACCAGGGATTGCTTCCTCCTGGGATGACTATAGATTTGTTTCGAGGCAAGGCAGCTGTCAAAGATGTGGAAGAGAAGCTTCCAACACAGCTGAGCAAGCATATTAAGTTTGGACAGAAATCCCACGTGGAGTGTGTGCGGTTCTCTCTCCAGATGGTCAGTGTCTAGTCACTGGCTCTGTTGATGGATTTATTGAGGTGTGGAACTTCACTACTGGGAAAATCAGGAAGGATCTTAAGTACCAAGCCCAGGATAACGTCATGATGACGGATGATGCTGTCCTCTGCATGTGTTTCAGCAGAGATACTGAAATGTTAGCACCTGGGGCCCAAGATGGAAAGATCAAGGTTTGGAAGATCCAGAGTGGACAGTGTTTGAGAAGATTTGAAAGGGCACATAGTAAAGGTGTCACCTATCTAAGCTTTTCCAAGGACAGCAGTCAGATCCTCAGTGCTTCTTTTGACCAGACAATAAGAATTCATCGTTTAAAATCTGGAAAAACACTGAAGGAATTTCGAGGCCATTCTTCCTTTGTTAATGAGGCAATGTTTACACAAGATGGACATTATATTATCAGTGAATCCTCTGATGGCACTGTGAAGATCTGGAATATGAAGACCACAGAATGTTCAAATACCTTTAAATCCCTGGGGAGTACTGCAGGGACAGATATTACAGTCAGTAGCATGATTCTGCTTCCTAAAAACCCAGAGCATTTTGTTGTGTGCAACCAATCAAACACAGTGGTCATCATGAACATGCAAGGACAGATTGTCAGAAGCTTCAGTTCTGGTAAAATAGAGGGTGGTGATTTTGTTTGCTGTGCCCTCTCCCCTCCTGGCGAGTGGATCTACTGTGTTGGGGAGGACTTTGTGCTCTACTGCTTCAGCACAGTCACTGGCAAGCTGGAAAGAACTCTGATGGTTCATGAGAAGGATGTGATTGGAATTGCACACCATCTGCACCAGAACTTGATTGCCACCTATAGTGAATACAAACTCCTGAAGCTCTGGAAACCCTAAGTCAGCCTTTCCAGTGCAGCCAAGGAGCATGTACTTAAGTGGAGGGCATGTTCATGTATTACTTTTACTTTTTCATGTCTGCATCCTAGCATAAAACTTGTAAATAAGGCAGCATGACATATTCAGTAGCTACAGGTTCTTTTAAAAATGATTTTAATAAACTTAAACCTTTCTTTACCATAAGTGCTCATAAAGCGGGAGGGAGAGTCATTGTCCTTGATCCTCAAGTCTGGTAGTGAGTGTAAAACAGACTAATATGAAAAGGGCTGGTGATATACACAGGTTTTAATTAGCATTTCAAATAAAGTTTTTCTTCTAGAAATATCAGTATTTCAAATCTTTTGATAGAAGATTAATGAAAACATTAGTGACTACCCCAGTTAAAAGCAGATAAACTAATGATGCCTTTAAGATGCTTTAAATGGTAACTGTTTCTTAAACAGGAATTTTCATAAAATTATGTCTCAGTCAGACAATATATTTGCTTATGAAGGCAGACATAAAAAAGTTTTTGTTCTCATCATCGTTCTCATTCTGAGCTCTGCTTTTTATGTTCAGTCCTGCTCTTGTGTTCCAGTTTGAACAAGTTACAGGGTTTATGAGATTTGATGTTTGGCCCCCTCTCTTTTCTATGTAGAGGATGATTTAATACTGAAAATGTACTGTTGTGAAAAAAAATAGAAAAGAACCTGAGATTTAAGTCTCTTATGTATATAGTTTTCAGTGAACTATATTCGGTCAACAAAATCCTTGAAAATTGGTTCCACATTGATGTCCTTCACATTTAAAAAAAAAATTGCAAGGATTTAAAAAAAAAAGAAAAAACTTTGTCTTTGGAGAACTGTCACCCTCATTCATACTGTCTCCTCTTTCCATTTATCAGCACTACTTATAGATTTTGCTTTCTTTCTTCCTAATACTTGCTCTCTTTTATTCCTACAATTTTGTCTCTTCACGTAATCTGCTATTCTGAGATTTCCAAAATATAGAAATTCCATATTTAAGATTAAAAGTGCATGCCAATGGCTAGAACATATTTTTATTTGATTGTCTGAGCCCATAGCAGAGACAAATGTACTATTGCATTTCACCTTCATGCTAAGTGCAATATATAATTCATGTGTATGTTCAGATATTTCCTTTAATCTACAACTTCTAATTTACCAAACCAGAATAATTCATAACAACAATCTATAAATATTTCTCCTTATATCCATAACTAGTGTAGTTCTCATCCCTCATTAGGGAAACTTATCTTTGCAACAGATGAAGACCACTAGAGAAAACCACATCCAATCAAAACACAGAGCTGTGGAGCCCAGTTCCAGTGGATACATCTACAAAACATGTGCCCACCTAAGGCTCAGGGAACATTGTGGAAGAGCAAGAAGATCAGGGAGTTTAGTGTGAGATTATGTAACATCAGAAGCCACAACTATAAAGTCATACCAACATAACTGCCAAAACATAAGCTGAACCAGAATGACATCAATAAACATGCAAACTAGATAGGAAAAAGCCCCTGTGGCTTCAGCCCTACACAAAGAATTATTGGTAACTGAAGAAAGCTGGAAACCTGAGAAGTGGCCTTCCTCAGAGTAAAACCATACCAATTGCTTGTCTAATGCCAAATGGTTAGTCATAGTCATGAAAATATACACAGGTAATATTATATGGACAGAGCAGGTTATATTTAGGAATATATATGTGTATACATATTCATATTGCATGCAATAACGATTAGTGAGAAAAGAGACCATGAATTTGTAGGAGAGTAGGCAGGAGTATATGAAAGGGTTTGGAGGCATGAAATGGAAGGTGGAAATGTCTTTATGCCTGAAACATTATCTACTGACAGCTGGAATATCTTGCAATGTCAGGATGCCCTTCTACCGAGAAAGAACAGAACTTCACTCCAAATTCTCAAAAACCTAGCACAATAATTCAGTGGCTTCAAGCAACCAAGGCTGATTTCTTACTTACTTCAGGGCTGAGGCAACTCTACAAAATTCTATATGAGACATAGTACAGTATATCTCCACTAATCCCCAGTGTAGGTGAGAGAACTATAGAGGTCTGATACAGGGAGCAGAACTTATATGCTTCCATGATGTGAAGGATATCACTATTGGCCAGACATTATTAGCTAAACCATATCTGTGACAATACTTCACCAGAACAGGATATAAAATTGCCTTGTGTTCCCTATAGGAAAAAGAAGCTAGATATATAGGAATGAGAGCAAAAGCAGCTACATATATCAAATGTCTTCCTTTGAGCTTTTTTTCCCCCTTAGTGTGCTTCTGAAATCTCTCTATATGAATAAAAGTTGATTTCGCTGATTCATTCTCATGACTGCTATTTTTTTTCCTGCTAAAGGTGTTTTAGATTATTTCTTATTTCTGTCATAACTAACAATATTGCTGTGGTCATTTCAGATATATAATTCAGATTTTTCTCTAGACTGTTGTTCTAGGCTCATTTAAGTAGTATTTCATGAGCACATCCAGACTGAAAAATGGAAAAGGTCAAGAGAATGCCTGGACCATTTGGTGAACAGCCTATCATACAAAACCCCAAAGTGTAATGAAATGAATGCCAATACCACAAATGCTATCTATTCATGTTTGTTCTAAAGAAATAAAATGATATTATTTTCAGTGTGTTTTTCTTTCTCAATTGAACATAGCAGAACAAAAAGCCAAGGTTGTTGAAAATGGATCATTCATTTATCAAATGCCAAAATCAGATGTTCTGGTAATTTTCTGCATTCTAGTCAAACTGTATTGAAAATTATGAGAGTAATTGGAACTTAATATTGCTAATAGAAGACACACCTTCAAGGATTTCTGCAAATGTCAAGATGAGTGAAATATTTGACAAGATAAAGATGAATCAACCACAGTGCTCTCCATTTGAGAGTGAAAAAAAAAATCCGGTGAGAATACCATAAAATGCTCCCTGAGAACAAACTGTTCTAGGGGAAAATTGATTTAATTCAAGGTTTTAAAAAACTCTTTCAAAAAGTTGAGGACAAAATAATAGTAAAAAACTAAATTGAATGAGACTAACTTTAAAACAGAGTAAGGAATGGGAATTTGCAGTAGTACAGTGCTTGCCTAGTATTTATGAGACCCTCATACATACCCTCAGTTTGATTCCCAGCACCATATATATATATATATATATATATATATATATATATATATGAAATTCTAATTAAGCCAAATAATCTGCTGTGTACTGAATGTATAAGAGTATGTTGTAATGCCAGGCGGTGGTGGTGCACGCCTTTAATCCCAGCACTTGGGAGGCAGAGACAGGCGGATTTCTGAGTTTGAGGTCAGCCTGGTCTATAGAGTGAGTTCCAGGACAGCCAGAGCTACACAGAGAAACCCTGTCTCAAAAAACCAAAAAAAAAAAAAGTGTATGTTGTAGTCTAATCTCCAATTTGATGACATTTGGTTGTAAAGTCGATGTGATAGGTGATTGGAATTTGATGAGGTCATAAGAGAAGGACAAACTATCTCTATGCCAGAGACAGCTATCTACAAGTCCAACACCAAAGATAACAGAACTTTAACTTCCTTTTCTCTAGGACTGGACTTTTTTCTTTAATATCATTTGTGGTTTAAGCCATCTAGTACATGATACTTTATTTTTAACATTATTGAGTTATGTGTTTATGTGTCTGTCTGTCTGTCTGTCTGTGGGCATGTACATATGAGTGTAGGTTTCAGTGGAGGTCAGAAGAGAGTGTCAGATACCCTGGAGCTGAAGTTATAGGTAGTAGTATGCTGCCATGTAGGTGCTGGGAACAAAACCCAGGACCTCAGCAACAGCAGCAGGTGCACTGACTCAAGCCATCTGTCTAGCCCCCTATGGTCTGTTATTATAAAACCTGAATTAAGATTCTGTCTAAAATATTTTGTGTATTTTGTTTTTCTCAATCATAGTCCATTATTGATCAGATAGCAAATTTAGATTATAAAAGCTCATTAGTTTCATAGGTTGTAGAGTAGTAAAAGACTATTTACCTTACCATGGATTTTACAAGCAGCTGCACTATCCATATATCTCATTAAAGAATTGGCTGATAATAGAATTCATTACTCTCAAGAAACAATGCACCATCATTTAACAAGAATAAAAACAAAGAGAGATAAAAGGAAAAATTTGCTGAAATTTTCTATTTTCTTGAAAGCTTCTTCCTTAATATTTGTGGAATTGGTAAAAGTGTATACAAAGCCCACTTATCAGGTATCTTCTTAACAACCTAGAAATCTAAGTTTGAATTTAAAATTCTGGGAATCATATACCACAAAGATACTATGTATCCCTTATTGCTGCTGTAGTAACAATAGTTAGGAAATAAAAAAGGACAGATTTCAATAAACTGATGAAAAATATAGCATATGTATCTAATGGAATTTTATTTAGATATATAGAGAAAATTATGACATTTCCTGGAATTTAAGATAAGCCAAGTATCCTAGATTCAAAACACAAATATGACATAGTTTCACTTATTTATACATGGCATGTTTTAATTGGTGTGTGTGTGTGTGTAAGTATGTAAGTATGTAAGTATATGGGGATATATATCATGAAACTAGAAGGGACCACAAGAAAGGAGAATTGGATCTTAAAGGAAGGTTGACAACGGAAAGGTAATGGGAATACATGGAAGCAGAAGGGGAAATGGAGGTATGGAGAAAGTCAGCTGGAGGGAGAAGGGGGCAAGAGACAATAGAGGGGAGGAGGGAAAGAGAATGAGGCAAAACCAGGTATGTATAAAAACGACATGATGAATGTGCTGGAGAGATGGATTGGGGGTTAAGAGTACCTGCTGCTCAATCATGAGTAATGGAAATAAGATTCTAGCACCTATATAATAAGCCAACGGCTGTAACTTGAGCTCTGAGTGATATGATTGCTTCTTGACATTTATACATTTATACAGAAACACACAAACATGCACACAAATAAAGTAACTTTGAAAAAGGAGAAAATGTCATAATGAAACCTATTAGTTTATGTGCTAGTGGGTAAAAAATAATAAAAGAATTTCAGGAGTCTGGCATCCTGAGTAAGAACATGGTCATGTGAGAAACATATGTGGCCTATGGTCTCACCCCATTTCTCAGAGTTTCTGCACTCAATAAACTGAATTTATAGACACACATAGGCATTTTAGTCTAAACAATTCCACTGTACCCCAAACTTTCATGAAGACTTACCACATCTTAGACCTACTGAATGTATCCTGGCATTATTATGTGATCTTCAAATGATGGGCTTGAAGAGGAGAACCAAATGCTCCTTAATATGGGCATGACTTCTTTATAAAGGGAGGTCCTGAAGCAAAAGTTTTGTTCCTCAATTGGTTCTTGATTTGTCAGTAAAGAAAGCCTGGGTGGGCTGGGGGCAATTGCTGGGCAGAAGGTACAAGTGAGACTTCTCGCTCCCAGGGGAAAAGGCAGCTGCAGAGAAGAGCCCTTTTTTGACATGCTTTGGAACGAGACGAATGCAGCAACCAGGTGAGATCTTGGGGAGAGCTGGGGCTGTGGCCTCAGTTACAGGCAGGTGGCCAAGGATATTAAGCAGGGGGCTAGGTGAGACTAGCCACTGAGTTTAGGGCAGTTTGAGAGATGGAGAAAATAAATTAGTAAGGGCACATTGGACTGAGAACGAGATCCCCAATGGAGGAGTTAGAGAAAGGACTGAAGGAGCTGAAGGGGTTTGCAACCCTATAGGAAGATCAACAATATCAATCAACCAGACCCCCCAGAGCTCCCAGGAATTAAACCAGCAACCAAAGAGTACATACACATGGAGGGACCCATGGCTCCAGCCACATATGTGGCAGAGGATGGCCTTGTCGGGCATCAATGAGAGGAAAGGCCCTTGGTCCTGGGAAGGCTCAATGTTCCAGTTTAGGGGAATGCCAGGGAAAGGAGGAGAGACAGAGTGCGTAGGTTAACACCCTCATAGAAGCACAGGATGGGGGATAGGATAGGGGGTTTCAGGAGGGGAAACCAGATAAGGGAATAACATTTGAAATGTAAATAAATAAAATATCCAATAAAAAATAGTAAGGGCACACTTTTTCAGGTAGGAGATGATAATGTCCAGCAACTGTGCCAAGAAGGCAAATTGTAAAGTAACAAGCTACGTGTGTGTCTTTTATCCACGGATTCAGGGAAGCTGGGAGAGAGCTGGTAGTGTGGTCACCTCCCAAAATCAAAGGCAGATAAAGCAAAAGGGAAGACAGGAGGGTCTGGTAGCACAATGATTGGGGCAAAGGTGGTAGAGATTTAAATCTACATGCAGCACTTCTTTATATAAACATTCTAGGATACTAGGTAACCAGAGCATGGTATCCAAGAGGGGGTACATTATCTCACTAGGTACATCCCTTTGGACCCACAAATTTTCTTTCCATGAGACAGGATAAATCTGGGAGAAGTCAAGAAAGGAGCATTCTATACTGTGGTCTCAGTACATGAACCTCTCCTAAGAAGCCAAAACTAAGTACCAATTAACAAGACATTATCTTTAAAAGAAAGTGGCTGTATTGAATCAATAAATGGCCAGATAATCTCCCTCAGAGGCTAACTCTGGGTAACAACCTGGATTGAAAAAAGTGAGAAAAGATTTGTGAGAGAGTTCCTGGGAAACAAAGACAGAGTTTATTAAATGTTTTAGAAAAAAATTTAATTGCCTTGGATAGTGGCACTCCGTTCTTATACCATGAACTTCTTTTATCCCATTTCTCCTGTTTCATTAATTTTATTTATTATAAAATATTCAAATACCCACTATTCTATATGTACTATAGTACTTAGATGAGGACAAATAGCATATCACCACAGGAATTCTTAACCCTCTGTAACCTTCTTGAGAAAAAGGTGGCACTTAAGGCAATAGAGATACAACAGAATGAGGGCATTTCTCCTCATGTCCTGAAACCCACAATGTTAAGTAGTAAAGTACAGTGATCCAATAAGACATTTCCAGGAAAGAGTTCTTCAATGCCAACACAATTCTATCAGAAGTAATAACATTTTATGGTTTCTAGGGCTATACCACTGCTTCTTAAGAGCATTTTCTCAATTTCTTAATTTGACCTCAGCTTATATATATTAAAACAAATTAGAAAATTTGCCCAGGTAAAGATAAAATTGAGTGTCAAGAACTCGGAATATTTCTGTTCTCGGCTTCCTCAAATGATATACATGTATGTAAAAAGAGTGATATAATAGCCACATATACAGTTCATATCATCTACAGGTTTACATTTTTAAAATGAGGGATATTTGAACACAAAAGAGAATATAGAACTTGCTCATTGGCAGCAACAGAGATGAAATTGGAAGTCATTCTTTTAAGTGTAGAAAAGCAGACACATAAGATAAATAGGACATGTTCTCATTTCAATGTGGAAGCTAAAATCACTGGTCTCATAGAAATAGAGAACAGAAGTTGCTAGAGGTCAGGGTACTTAGTAGAGGGAAAATGATAGAAGGATATTAAATAATAAGCATGAAAATAATTATTTGGAAGGAATGAATTTTAATGTTTTACAATACAAGAAAGTGCCTATAGTATGCAATAATATGTTACATATGTTATAAGTAACTAAAATATCAAGATTTTTAAGACTGTACCAGACCATTTGAGGAGGCATTAATAAAGAAAGTACCAGTAGAAAATGTGCAGGTCATCCAGAAAGTCCAGAGAAGCCTGCAGAGATTTAAGACAGCCATCAGCCTCTGACTCAGTGTAATAAAGAGAACAGAATATAGTTTTAACGCGACTGTCCAAAACCTTTGTACAGCTCTGTCCTGTCAGCTCAGCAATACTTGGGAGAGACTTTGGGTTCTTAACGGATTGGATCAGGAAGCTAGGGTCTAATACTTGTGTTGTGTTTATAGATAAATGACAAGGCAAACTAGCAACAAGATTCAGTTCCTTTAACCATAGGTTTGTGAAAGCAACGAACAGCCTCCTTACATTACTGCTGTAGCTTGGTCACCAATCGAAACAAGCCTTGTGATTTGACTGCCACATGCTCTGTAACATAAATAATTTTCAGAGATTTTGCAGACAGTCTACTTTCTTGGAAGTCAATTTGTTCTAAATAAACTAACTTTTACCTTAAGAAAGTTTATTTAGATAAAAAATGACTCTGAGTAAACAATTTGGAATTTAAGAAAAAATGACTAATGCATTTTAGTAGAGGCAAAATGGGAATCAGCTTTAGTCAATGTCCCTAATGATTCATACTTCATTATCTGTCCATTTCTATGTGACTTTACACTTCTAGTAAGAAACAGAGAATATTTTCCTGCCATCCAACCCTTGGCTCACCTGCTGTGCTTGGTTTTGACATTAGCATGTAAACAGAAGTGACATGAGAAGATACTTGGGAAAATAGTTGTGAAATGATCTTAGTCTCATGCATTTGTTATTGCTAAGACAAAGATGTGCTCCTCTGCTGATCCAAGGAGGGCTTTAGACACATGGACAAGACCCCTCTATTCAAGTTCAGTTTGGATTGCTCACAGTCCAGGTTCTGCCACAGATATATGAGTGAGCCCAGTTTGGAGTAGCTACCTTCCAATATGAATGACAGATTTAAAAGCAAAAAGGAATTGTTTTAGTCTTAAGCACTGATTTATGATGTGACTTCTGACACATCAATAATTGATACACTGTTCAAAACTACCTAGAAGAAATATTTTCACACTGATCACACTGAAAAGAGATGACACTGAAGTATATTAAAGTACTAAAGATAAATGTTGTCAATGACAAGAGTACATTTAAGTAAAGGCTACCACAGAGTCAATTAGAGCATCTAAAATGATAAAAAAAGACATCAATATTACAAATTAGAAGAAATAAAACAAGTGTTATTAGATAAGGTTCAAGAGCTATCCATGGTCATGTGGCCTTTTGTGTGACCATTATATCCAAGAGAGCAGTCTTCTTTTTGCCCTTACTAAATGTTTAAGGTAATAAGGTCCTTCATATTATAAAAGAATATTTATTTGTCTTCCATAGAGGTACATAACCATGATGATAGTATTAAGATCATTTATAAGCAAAAGAGATTGGAAAGTGGCCACATATTCCTATATTTCCATATGATTACAATTCCCATGAAAATCTTAACACCGTTCTATCAAGCTTGTGCACCTGAAATATATTAGTTAACGAGTATTTTCTTAAGATAGAAGAATCAAATCTAATGAAATAACTCTACTTTGGGCAAAATTGGTTTATTATTCAGCATATCATTAGCCTCTAGGATTAATCTAATATTTTTTAGGTCTACAACATTGAAAAAGTCTTTCTTTATTTATCAATAAAATTTTCTCTATCTGTGGAAAGAGATTTTATCTTACTACTTCTGTTAATACCAGAAAAATGAAGATAGATATTTGAAATCAAGTTAAGTTAGGTCAAGTATTCTGGTTTGTTCAATACTAGGGGGAAAAGGTTACAATCCAATTATGCAGCTAGTAAAGTATTCAAGGAAATAAAATTCAGAGCACTTAGAAGACATTCCAGGGTAACAAAGCTGGACTACAATTAAGACCAGGATCCAAGTTCCCTACAATCTTGTCTGCCATACAACTTATTGTCATTACACTGGCTGTCTTACTTCGAAATTGAAGAGCTGTATACAGTGGGTGATTGTGAGATGTTTGATGAATAAATTAAAAGCAAATGTTGTCTTTAGTCCTTTTGTTTTTCTAAGTATTCTCTAGATTGTTCTGTTCCTCTTGGTTAACACTCAGGAATATACACCTTCTGTGTCCTTCTCACTTTCTTAGGCCCAAATCTATAAATAGTAAATCTTCCTTAGACACTTGCTTGTACTAAATCCTTATAGAAAAGCCTTAGTATTTTTGCATTAATTTACAAGTGACTAAAAGCAAGAAGTTGAAAATTCCATGACTTACAAACTTACTATGTTGGGGCTCTGCAGTTTTGCCTCAGACTTATGTGAGCTGAGGATCCTAAAGGTGAGCTGTCCTGCCTCTGTAGAATCACACCGTTTTAGATGATGAAGAAGAATGAATTTAATCCCAATCACACACATAAAAATTAATGTCCTTCAGCTGAGTTTCTAGTCTCTTGTTTTAGAAACATGGGAATTTCCTTATATTATGAGATACTGCTCTCATGAAACAGAAATAGAAAGAGCATTTTAATAAGATGAATGACTGCCAAGCTAAAACATACATGACTTTCCCAAGGTCATTAAACTTCAAAGTTCGTTTTTCAATTTCTCCTAACACTCGTCTCCGTCATAGCTTTGATTCCCATAAAGCAGTTATATATCTTGTCTTCCTGAAATAGAATCACATAAATGAACAGAGGATACCAACTAGCAAAAATCATGAACAGAATTTGCAATGAGGTTGGCTTTCATACAAATGTTAGACTTCATTAGGCACCCAATAACCTGACATTCCCTTTCAAGATCTAGAAAAAAGAAACAATAAAACAATATCTAAAACTTCATAGTTATAGCTTTAAGTCAGCAACTTCCTTTTCTTATTTTTGTATCATACATAAAACATCTAGCATTCCAATACTTAGACTCAACAAGCAATCATTTATAGTTTCGGAAAGTATTATCCACAGAAAGTCTATGGGTATGATGCAAATAAGTAGTAGCTCCTAAAGCAACCTCCCCTTTTCTTACAGCTATAGGGCAAAGAGAAGCAAGTACTGTAGGAACTGGAACAAGAGAGCAAGATGTAGGAGGAAACACTGTATCTTATCCACAAAATCGTCTTCTTGTGTGAAATTGCCACCCCCAACAAAAGACTGAGTGCTGCTTCACAAACTTCTGAAAACCAAAGGTTTTGAGCTAATATTGCTTCAAAGCCCACTATTCTGCCAGAGGTGACAGTACTTTAATTTGTCACTGTCAAGAGGGCCAATTTCTTTAAGGTCTGATTATTGTTGTTCTTCTTGACTGTCTCTAGGCATAGCAGCTAACTAATGCAGGAAGCATGCTAGAGGTCAACTTGAGTGACATCACACAGAGCTTATTACTGTGTTAATTGTTCTATCAGGAGTGATATGATTCAGGTAAGGGTATTAGGAGGGCACAACCAGTCTAAAGGTTTCTGTGATTTTTGCTGTGTTCCCTTCAGGAGAGGATGCTGATGAGCAGGTATCTGTTTGTGACACTCAATATTGAATGTGAAACACTAATTCATAATATGTGAAACACTTCATTCTTCTTCCTGGTGCACAAATCAGTCTCCCAGTCCACAGAGAGCTGAACTATGAGCACAAAGAATTTCCCTCCATAAACATCCATAGATTCCCTGCATAGATAAAGCAAAGAATCACTGTAGAAAATTCCACTTCAGATTTTGAAGGTCCTTTACCTACATCCAATTCAACAGCCTTTGGATAAGCTAGCAGGCAAATACAGAAAAAAAAAAAAACTTAGGCTCAATACTCTTCCTGTCATGCATATCCACCCCCAAGTTATTGTTTGAATTGAATTTTTTCTCTGAACAATAATAACAGGATGAAATATTTCTGTGGTTTCCCAAAAGGCTATGGGAAAAATAAGACTTAACTCTGACACATGATGTAAGAGTGTACAGTTAAAAGTTGACAGAAGCCAATATTTACAGTGTGATTTGGAAATGATAGGACAGTTAGTTATAAACCTTTTTGAAACCTTTATAACAACTCTATTCCAAGGGTCCTTGCTATGGGATCAACTCACAGTTGGAAGCTATGCTACAAGAGAGACATTTTGCACTTGGATAACAACAGCATAATAAACAAATGTTTATGTCACTTCCAACTACCCAAAGAGGGAGGCTGTGTGCTTCAACACTCTCTTGAAGAAAAATAAACTGTTCTGCAAGAATAACAGTCTGACAAGTATTTCCAGGTTATATGAAATTCACAGGAATATTGTATTACTCATATAAGGGTAAAAGTAAGTCAGATTTGGGTGTAATTAAACACATGCTTCTGAAGGTCAGAAAAAAGGGATAGTAAAATTGCTATCTTCTTTTACTTACTCTATTCCTGTTCTCCATTCTTGTTTTCTGTCTTTTTCTTACTCTAACTTTCTTCAATGACACTGTAATCTACTTCACTCTCCACATTTCTACTCAAACTGATTCATAAGAATAGGCTTTTGTGCTCTTACTCCTCAACCCTGAGCACCTGCAGGTTGTCCTCTCCCCTCTCCCCTTCTCTTCCCCCTCTCTCCACGTGCTCATGGCCGGCCTCTACTCCTCTCTACTTCTCTCTCTCTTTCCTCTTGCTCTCCCACTCTCTTAATAAACCTCCCCTCGTGGAAAAAAAAAAAAGAATAGGCTTTTGTTTTTAAGTTGTATTTTGTTCTAATTGGCTCCAGGGCATTTAAAAAAGATTTTTCTTAAACTTTCCTGTTTCTTGACATGAATCTTTCTGTTGCCCTTCTGGTTCCTATAGTATGTCCCTCCACTCCTCTCCCACCTTGTTCTCCTGCCCTTCTACATTCAACAGAACATTGGATCAAACTTAGCTGCCCTTTAAAATCACCTTAGAATATTTTAAAATCATCATCACACGACTTGCCTGCATCCTTTACCCAGGTAAACCAGAATCCATACAGTAGAACCCAAGCATGGAATCTTCTCTTGCTTTGTCAGTTAAATTATATTTTACATACCATTAAAAATACAAATCATTGATATCACAGACTAAATGTGTATACCTATGAAGCATGTCACCTCATCACAACATGGAGAATTCCTGCCATCATAGAAGTTCCTTCAAGTTGCTTTATGATCAATCCTCAACCCCATTGTCTCCACCAAGGTACTCACTGCTTGAATATTTAATAACCAGAAAATCATGTGAATGAAATCATATTATGTATACACTTATACTTCTCTATTCATATTGGCCTCACAGATATCATGTTTTTTAATGTAGTTTCTAATTCAGCAGGTCTGAGATAGAGCCTAAGTTCTTTTTTCATTTAACACTTTCCCACATGATGTTAATGCTAATTGTCTGGAAACATGTTGAGTGACATGGGTATAGTTAGGATCTGTATTAGGTAAAAGAGTAGTCTGAAATAGCCCTTATAAGCAAGATTCTTTCTCAGTAGGTATAAAGTGCAAATAGCTTCTTACTTAGGGTTAGGACTTTGTTTCTACTTCCATTTCTTGGTGCAGGATTCAAAGATCTAAAGCCAATACCCCTTAAATTATTCTGCAAAATAGAAATGGAAGGAACATTTCCTAACTCTTTTTATAAAGCCACTCTTACCTTGGAATCAAACATCATGCAAAGACCAAACCAAAAGAAGAAGGAAGAAGAGAAGAAAGAGAAGGAGGAAGATGAAAAGGAGAAAGAAGAGGAGGAAAACATTACAAACTAGTATACCTTATAAACATAGATGCAAAAATTCTCAATAAATTACTTGTAAACTGACTTCAACAACGCAAAAAAGATTATCCACCACAATCAAGTCAGCTTCATCCCAGAGATGGAGAAATTATTCAACATATAATTCAATAAATGTAATGCAACATACAAACAGACTGAAAATAACAACAAAAATAAAAACCCCTTGTGATCATTTCATTAGATGCAGAAAGGGCTTTGACAAAATCCTTCACCCTTTCATGATAAAAGGCCTGGGGAGTCTAAGAATATAAGGGACACATTTCAACATAATAAAGACGATTAATAGCAAGCCTATAGCCAACATCTAATTAAACTGAGGGAAACTCAAAGCAATTCCACTAAAGTCAGGAACAAGACAAAGTTGTTCGCTCTCTCCTTATCCAATTTAGTACTTAAAGTCTTAGCTAGAGCAATAAGAAAACTGAAGGAGATCAAGGGGATACAAATAGGAAAGGAAGAAGTCAAAGTATCCATATTTGCAGATGATATGACAATATACATAAAAATTCTAAAGACTCTACCACAAAGCTTCTACAACTGATAAACACTTTCAGAAAAGTCATTCTCCTACTATTACTCCATGTTCATATAAGCAGTTAACAAGCTCTTCAGGACTTTGTCTAAATAAAGTGCTGAATCTGCTGGATCCTATTTTTCTTTTTAAAACTACTGAATAAAAATGCATGGAAAAGGTGACATAAAACAAAGTCTTCCCAGAATAAGCTGATCATTAAAAATATTACAATGTAAGAAGTTCAAAATTGATTCTGATAACATAAATCTGCAAGAGGCTATACATGTCCAATGACTAAGAAACCTGAACCAGAGCCCTGACTCTGAGCCTTCCTTCCTTATAGACGGTGAACCGAAATTAGTATCAAACATTGTAATGCTAGCAGTTGAAAAGAATTCAATAAATAAATGAATGCTGACCAAAAAGTTTTATTTGGAATGCCTGCCTATACTTTTAATAGTCATGATGATCTCACTTGCCTCTATCATGAGATAAATGGAAATACTCTAGATCTACCAATCAATTTCTACTGTTCTGTCATTTTCTTAACAGAAAGAGACTAGAGTATACCCCCCAAAGGCTTCCTCAGGAAGACCACCAGTAAGCCTTATATATCTCAGATATCATGAATCATCTTCTAGGATATGAAAATAGGTGAGTCAACATCTGACAGTCATATTTATACATTAAAAAGTTGTCATCAGTAATTGTAGCTTAGAGGCACAGTGTTTTTCTAGCATTAACAGGGATCTGTGTTTGATCCTTACTCAGTACTACAAAACAAATTCTCATTTATTTTAGCAATAAGATATGGTTTATATTTATTAGAATCTAAAAGAGATAGTGGTAGTACAAAATATCCATATGTAACTTTTGATGAAAAATTATATTTGATTCAAAATTTTCAACTCTTTAGAAAAGATCTGAAGACAGAGACACTCTACAAAACAGGAAATCCAAATAACAAACATAAGATGCCCAGTTTAGTTACTAATTATGAAATGTAAAATTAAAAAAAACATGCAATTAAATATTGAGCAAAAAATACTTTAAAATTAATGTTATCAAAATTAGGAAGTATAAAATTATGAACTCTAAAATTGAAAAAATACCATGCAATTAAATATTCAGTAAAAGAAACTTAAAAATGTTATCAAGACTGGGAAAGAAAAAGGAAGGGAATCTAGCCAGCTCAGCATGGTGTCATGGCTCTGGCAGGCCTTGTCCTTCTCCCTGAATTCCCTCTACCTTGCTAAAAACTGTTAGATAACATTTTTAAAGCTAGCCACCAAGGTCTATTTCCTTATTTGGTCACTTCTTCTTCCTGAGACTGACTACCAAGGTCCAGCTACCAAAGTATTGAAGTCTAGCAACCAAAAGCCCCCTTTGGTTTACCTAATTAACATGCCCAATTAAAATTAAACACCTCATACTAACACGGTTTCCCCTTTTACTTTTATAAACAGCCATTTTCCTATGGGCCACATCTGTTTCCTCTCTATCCAGAAACAGTCCTTACTGCTCTCCCTTGTCCCTTTTTTTCTCCCCTTTCCTTCATTCCCTTCCCCTTCTTCCTCTTCCTCTAAGTCCTGTCTTTTCCCTGACCTCTGCCCCTATGGGGCAAATAAATATTTATGCTGAGGACATGCTCTTTGGATGTCAAGGTTCTGTACTAAAACGGAGTAGCATGGAAACATAACTCATCAATAATGAATAGATAAACCTTTAAGAAAAGCCACATTGAAAACTGATTCATCATTACCCAGTGTATTAGTTACTTTTCTGTTGCTCTGTTAAAATTCCATGGCCAAAAACTTATTGAAGAAACAGATTATTTTGGCTTATGGTGTGTGTGTGTGTGTGTGTGTGTGTGTGTGTGTGTGTGTGTGTGTGTCTATGAGCATGAGAGAGACAGAGACAGAGAGACAGAGACAGACAGACAGACAGACAGACAGACAGACAGACAAAGAGAGACAGAGTCAGAGAACATAATGGTGGTAGAGGCATGGGAGCAGGTGGCTGGAGCAGAAAGCTGGATGATCACATTTTATTCACATGCAGGAGGCAGAGACCAAACTGGAAGTGGGAAAGGGTATAAAGTTTCAAAGCCTGTCCCCAGTCATGCTTTCTCCTGCACCTCCTAAAGGTTCCATAACATGCCCAAACAGCACTGCCAACTGCAGACCAAGTACTCAAATATATGAGCCTATAGCAAATATATTTCATTCAAACCACATCTAATAAAGTTACTGATTTGTCTTGTGAAAAAAATATTCTTCCCAATCCTGTAGGAACATCCACTTTCTGGTACAATTTTGATGGCCCTGTCATCTTTTTTCTTTATGCTATGTTGAGTTTATGACATGCTTTGACTATTAAGATTAGGTAAGTATTATGGTGTGGGGATATAAAGTACAGGCCTCAAGAGCCCTTGTAGCTTTTACTCTGTCACCTTGCTGCCACAAAGTTGCTAAGAAACCAAGCTAGCCTTTAAAGCATAGAACACAATGGAAGAGAAGCACCTAATTGACAGCCAGCACTGATTGCCAGATACATGAATAAGGCAAGCTTGAAACATCTCATGCTAGCAGAGCTGTCTGATGATGGCAATAATACGAATGAGCCCAGGAGAGATCAGAAAATAAACTACTTAGCTGAAACTAGCCCAGACTTCTGATCCATAGAATTTATAAGTAAATAAAATGAAGTTGCTCTGTTAATGAATGAGGTCTTTTACACAGAGATGGGTAATTGATTGTTAATATCCTTTGGCTCAGTGTTGATTGTTATATATTTTAGAAAACCTCTTAAGAAAAGTACAACTGCCCCAGAAAACCTGTGTCAAAATGCTCATGCATGAATTATTCATAATAATTCCAAATACAGAAGTCAAATATTCATCAACAAAAAATTATTAAAGGAGTGCTATATTCATGACATAAACTACAGTTTTATAATCTCTCTCTCTCTCTCTCTCTCTCTCTCTCTCTGTGTGTGTGTGTGTGTATTTATTTGAGAATGAGAGCCAAATTTAATGAAATACAAATTTAAATCATTTGTTACAGTTTTCTCTGATATATGTATATATGTATATGATGTATATGTATATAATATAAATGTATATGTATATGTATATCAATGAGCTTCTTTCTGAGACTGCTTTGATGTATCCCCAAAACTCTGACAGATTAAGTTTTCACTTGGTTCTAGTAATGTTGACAAACCATGCTCTTTAATTGAAATAGAAGTATATCACTTTCCTCCCTCCTTCCAACTGCTCCCATGCACTCACCTCAAGTTGATATCCCTTTTTCTTTGATCATTATTGTTACATATATATGTATGTGTTTATACAAATATATACATACAATCTATTAAGTTTATTTTACATTTATGTGAATAATTCCCATTCAGCATACAAAAGTATATTGTTTAATATCTATATTGTATAGTTCCTGTAGTTTTCCTTGATACTGATCTCTGATTTTAGTAGAGTATATTTTTAATACACTCTACTATCAATGTGATATATTTCATATTTTTTCAAATGAAAATAATAAGCATTATATTTAGTAAAATATATGAGCAATTTATTTCTTGGGAACAACCAGTAAAGCAGATAACTACAATGCCCTTGGGAAGGCCAGAAAATTAGCTTCAGCAAAGATAGATGAGGCCTATTTACAAGGATGGGGAAAAGGGTGTGATTTAATAGAGTTTGTCACCTACTCTGACATCAGGCCAAGCAAGGCATTCTTCAGGTTTGTGATCTCTTGCACAATTCTTTACACCATTAATGGACTTGATGACATGGTTAAGAGTCAGTTTCGATCAAACTCTAAGAAGGAAGATTCACATATTCCCCTTCTCTACCCATAAGAACAGAAAGCAAACTGGAGATGTCATACTCCTTTGCCACTCCCAAGACTCTTGAGAATTGGTACTCTGAGAATTAACCTACTGAATCAACACAGAATGAATTAGAATACACAACCTCAGAGTTACCCCAATAGATTAGATGGTTGTTCCCAAATCTTCTCTATACCTTATTTTTCTTCAGAGAGTTTCCATCTGTGTACTTTTCACTTTAAATTTCCCATTGAGAAGAGTGTATTTCTGCCTTCTATCAATGCTTATCCTTGTGGCTAGATAGGTGTTGATGGAGGAAATTACAGCATGACAGCTCAAAACCAAGGCCTTAAGAAACATCACCTACTTGAACTTGTCACTTGTGTTCCTGTCATTGGCTATTAGAATAGTATCCCCAAGTAGCCATTTCCTCTCAAACCTTGCCTCTATAAGACATGAGAAACAGACCCAAACTTGCCCAGAAGTATGATGTCTAATCTGGCCCAGTCAAATTGAACCTAGCTCAGCAGAATCCTACCTGCACTACAGTTCTCTCGAGCTGAAAAATAAAAGTTTAATTCATCAATCTCTGAGGCCAATGTCCATCCAAAGGAATCATAAGATACAGAACATACAAAAGAGAAAGTCTGAAAAATGTTTTACCTGTCTGAGATCTTGCTCAGGAGTAAGGTGGATTAGACCAAATGACAAAACCTCTATGATCTATGTGTGTTGGCATATATACACAGCATGAAAGTTTTCACAAATATTAAATTGTCATATTACATAATCAAGTATTTCATTCATGCTAATACAGAACTATAGGATTGTAATTTGGTTTTGTGTGCAACTTGCCTAAAGGGAAAGAATATGCCGGTTGAGAAAATAATTAGGCAATGTGACCTATATGAATACAAATGTTCAGTACCTTGAACACATCAGAGCTCAATAAACTATAGCCTCCTTGTGTCCTTCCCAAGGCCTCTGGAGCCCTCTCCGAAATGAAGGCAGTATTTCCCACTGTCTATAGCAGGAACATGTTCTTGCTTAAACAAATCACTTTAGAGTGTATCCTTCTCCATTTGTGTCCTACATGACAAAAGATGGGTCCTAGAAACCTACATTTAGTAAATACTAGCTTTGTCTCTTACCAAAAAAAAAAAAAAAAGACACTCATTAAGAAACATCAGGCAGATAACTCAATTATCAAAGAATGTTAATTTCAGCAACCTACATATACATGGGTAAAATCTTTATCTATTGCTTTATTTAATTCTATGGTGATTAATTGTAGAAAGCCATGAGGGCAAAATGAAGAGTCTATACAAGTTTCACATTATGCAATAGTGGAAGCAATGAATTTATGATCTTCTGGTGACTGGATAAAAATACATAAACAACCAATAAGCCTCAAATTAGAGTTTAAGCCTCTAGTTTTATTTTATACAATGGTGCTTTTTATTTGCAATATATTTGATTATTCATTATTATTCAAATTTTGAAAATAGTAAAAAAATTCTATTTTCTACTTGTAAAACCTGTATCCCAGGGGACCTAAATGAGTTAATCTCTCAGAATTGCCAACATGTCAGGAAAAATACAGAACACAACCACTTGTACATGCTTGATGAACTAGCTCCCTTCTCATACTTCTTTTAGGGATAATATTTTGCAGTGATATTGGTGAAGATCAATTATTAAAGTGGGAATTTCTACTACATGTACAATTTATATATCGAAGAAGCTTACTGTAATCCTAAGTGTCATGTTGATAAGCTCCTGTGAGTACACAGCAACAGACATATGGAACTCTTTAACCAGGTAGTGATTCAGTGAAAGCAAAGATTGAGCATGAGACAGAAACAAAAGTAGAAACACTAAGTAGAAAGAACAGGCACAGACAGTCTTTTAAAAACAGGTGTTTCTGTTGCTTGCAATGACTATGTCACTCTTCTCTCAAGAAACTCTACCACCAAAAAAAACAGGTAGTCCACCTGTATGTATGCTTCTCACGGAGAACCCAATCCTAGCACTCCAGAAATACTGAAACTTGTAAGTATGTTTTTAAGTTAGATGTCATAAGGGCTGTATGTGCACAACAAGCATTAGTCTGCTAAAGATTCCAGTACCTAAAAATCCAATGCTTAGGGAAAATAAAGGACTATAACTTTTTATTAAGTTCTCACTGAACACCACAGCAGATAACATTCCCAACTTGCAGAGAAGACATTTAAAGACATTAAACTTCCCAGATGTCATCACTAATATCCTCAAGAACTATAGTCTCAGTTTTGACCTTCAGAACTCTTTTATTTGCTTTGAAATGTGTTCAGAATGAAAAATCATTAGTGGATTGTATTCCATCTCAAGTTTTAAATTTTGCTGTTCTCATTATATCACTTTATAGATGCATTTTCAATGGTAAATAAATTAATTTGAGGAGTGGGAGAATACTTTTGTGGTAGTTGTCAGTACATATGCAAATTGTGATGGCTTTTCTATTCCTTTCCAAATGAAAGCATTAAATTTATGTGAACAATTTTAACAGTCCTCATTTTATTTCCTGTCTAGAAAAGGTGTTTTTTTCACAATGCCACCTTTGATCAGCTAGAAAATTCCAAGCCATTCTCTAAGGTTCTTGGTAACAATCAATACATTTTTAAACTATTGACTTTCTGAAAGCTTGTGGTATGCCTGAATGGCTTCAGTTGTAATCACAAAAGCCAGACACTATTTGTCATTATTATGGTATGCAGAATTTTGCTGGCTCACTTTTTTTTTTCATCATCATGTCACAAAAACACCTTCAAGGACAAAAAGCAAGGTGGAACTTTCAGGACCTTTTCCCCTCAGTCTTCAAGAACTCTTTACCCTCTTGACAGTAAAAGTGCTGAGGTTCATAAAACTGTCTAAAGAGCAGCAAGCACAAAAGGGGAATTACTGCTGCAATGTTTAAGAGCCCACAGACAATAGTGAACAGCAGAGCTCATCTTGTCTACAGTTACACATGCATTAGGTCTGTCTGCATCGCCCACACAATGGAATGTCAGCCTGCATCTGGGAGGGAAAGGCAGAGTGCAATCATCCCCTCTATTAACAGCAATGTTATATTGGGATTCCTCTTTGTTTATCACATTTTAACTGCTAAGTCCTACTGCCTTTGACAAATTAAGAGCAAATGTATCACTCCTTAGACTTCTGAGGCATTAACTAAGAACCATATGCTGAAAGTCACTGTGCTCTCTCAGTTAGTATTACAAACAGCAATTTTAAAGAAACAGTGTGGAAAATGAACTCAGAGACTGAAAGCATACACAAGACCTGCACACGTTTAAACCCCACAAAGTCCCAATACTGAGAAGGGAAAGTGGACACAAAGTCTCATCCTTAACCAAGAAGCTATTTGCAATTAATACCTGCTGAGAAAGGAAAAAAAAACAATTTTCTCCAATGGAGTGATACTGGATAATCAACCACACTCCAGGGAAGGCCCTGTGCCCTGTAGCAATTGGCCCAAAACAGACTCCATTTTGATTTTGTCTTGTTGGATTATTTGCTTTGATTTTCATTTTTTCTTATACACACACACACACACACACACACACACACATAAAGGGAGGGGAGAGGGAGGAAAAGAGCATTAAGTTGGTGGGTAGGGATGTGAATATGATTTGGGAGGAGTGGAAAGAATATGATCAAAATATACTATATGAAAAAATATTTGGGGGTGGGGGTTTTGAGATAGGGTTTCTCTGTGTAGCCTTAGCTGTCCTGGAACTCACTCTGAAGACCAGGCCGGCCTTCAACTCACAGAAATCTGCCACCAACCAGGCAGCATACACAGGCTGGTCTGAGGCCCCCAGCACATATATATGCCTGGTCTAGTCTCAGTGGGAGAAGATGCATCTAATCCTCACTTGAGGACCCAGGGAAGATGGATATGGGGGGAGCACCGTCTTGGGAGCAGGGGAGAAATGGGGTGAAACTGACAGAGGGGATCATGAAGGAGACAATGGCTGGGATGTAAATGAATAAAAAAAGAAAAGAAATCTGCCTGCCTCTGCCTCCCAAGTGATGGGATTAAAGGTGTGAGCCACCATCATCAAGCAAAACTTCTAGAACTCAGAAAGGTCAACAAGCTGAAGGGCCCAAGTGAGGACACCTCAGTCCCACTTGAGAGGGAGAAGAAAGCAATCACAAGTGGGGAGGGAGGGAGGGACCTGGGAGGGAAAGTGGACTAGGGTGGTAGGGAGAGGGAAACCTGATCTGGTATTGGGTGAGAGAAATTGGGTGAGAGAAAAGGAGTGAAACCTTGAGGGCCAGCAGAAAGAATGGAAACAGGCAACCTAGGGAGATAGAAGGTTGAGGGGACCCTCCAGAATGCACCAGGGACTTGGGAGGTGAGAGACTCTCAGGACACAAAGAGAGGAACCTTAGATGAAATGCCAAACAGTAGGGAGAGGGAACTTATAGAGTCCACCTCCAGCAGGAAGACAGGGCATCAATTGAGGGAGGGGGTTGCTATCCCACAGTCAAAACTCTGACCCATAATTGTTCCTGTCTGAAAGAACTACAGGGATGGAAATAGAGTGGCCCAAGGAAAAGAAGGACCAGTGACAGGCCCAAAGTGCGATTCAGCTCAAGGGGAGGTCCCAAGGCCTGGCACTATTACTGAGGCAACGGAGCACTCACAAAAAGCACTCACGAAAGACCCAACAAGCAGCTGAAAGAGTCATATGCAGATATGTGCACCCAACCAATGGACAGAAGCTGCTGACTCCTGTGACTGAATTAGAGAAAGGCTGGAAGAAGCTGAGGAAGAGGGTGACCCTGTAGGAGGACCAGTAGTCTCAGTTACTCTGGACCCTCAAGATCTCTCAGACACTAAGCCACCAACCAGGCAGCATACATCAGCTGATATGAGGCCACCAACACATATATTGCAGAGGACTGCTGGGTCTGTCTGTGTTCAATCAGAGATGATGCACCTAACCCTCAATAGACTGGAGGCCCCAGGGAATTTAAAGGTCAGGTGGAGTGGGGGGTTGGGGGTGGAGATATCCACATGGAGAAGAGGGGTGGTTTGGAGGTATGGGATATGGAACCATCTGAGGGTGGACTGGGGGAGAAATAAAATCTGGAGTATAAATTAATTAATTAATTAATTAATTAATTAAATGAGAGATAGTGTGGAAAAAGAGCACACAAACTTCAGAGGCTAATTGTACTTTTCATCTCTGCAGAGAGCAAGGAAACAAAATGGTAGGAGCAGCAGATAGCAGAAAAAAAGGGCTGGACAAATGAGAAAGACATGGACCATGGTTAACTTGATAGACTATACATAAGTGGATAGAATCTAAGATAATAATTCTAATAGTTCCTTAAAAATCACATCTTTAATTTACATTTTAGCTCCTGTAAAGATTATTGATTATGCATTTCCAAAGAAATCAATTTACAAACAAAACCTTCTTCAGCTGATGAGAATAAAAAGAACAATTTTGACTGGACTTTCATTCCTTTTGTATGTACAATTATTTTTCTTCATATTTTATATCTTATATCACATTTAAAAACACCATCTTGCTCTCCTCAACGTGATTTTACCCAGAGAAAGTTAGATATGGTAAAAGAAGAACCAGAAGCCTATTTTATTTTTTATCTAAAATGTCTTTAGGGTGCCCAAATATGTACAGATGAACTGACAATATAAATAAAACCTTAACACATAAAAGTCTAATACGACCAATTGTGGATCTCTGTAGAGGTCTCCATCTGTTGTCAAAGGAATCTTCTTTGATGAGGCAGTGAGAACTTATATGTTGATATAAGGATAAGTATCGAGAATATAGTTAGAGCTACGCAGGGTGGAACATGCCTTTGATCTCAGCACTCTGGAAGAAGCAGGTAGGTACCTGTGAGTTTGGGGTTGGTTTGGTCTGCATAGTAAGTCCCAGGACAGCTAGCACTAAGTAGAGAGACACTGTCTCAAAATAAATAAATAAATAAATAAATAAATAAATAAATAGTGTACAGCTAGAAATTGCGTTAGTTTGCAGAAATAGCAGTTATGGCTTCTCTATAACTGGTCAAAATGTAGATAAACTATAATTGAGACAAAGAAATATATAATGAAGAGAGCAAAGTCTCAGGGGTGAAAGATCTATTTTAGTTCCAACTTCCCTGTGGCAAATTATTTAAAGCCCTTTAAAGCCATATAATAGGCCTATCAACACAGTTCACACAGTGTTATGTGTCCATGTTGGATTTGGTGGCCTGATACTGTAATCTCTACTGAAAAACAAATAAACCACTTTGTCTGTAGGAAAATATGTTTCCTACTTTAATTGCACAGTTTAATCAGAAAGCTCCAATTCTTTATAAATGGCCATGTTGGCCACTCTTCACTACAAGACCCATATTGCCTATGCTCTATAACCTAGAATCTACAATTGGTCTTCTTGAGTTTGGGTCCTCCTCATGACATTTAAATTAAAAATCTAAGACTTTGAGTAAATTACCAACTTTTATCTCTCTTCTCATATTTCAAATCTATATGATCATAAATAAATTTTATTTTAAAGCATTCATCATGATTCACCACAGTAACCAAGACCTACTAAATATTCATCAAGAGAGTTGTTATTTTACATCACTATGGCCACTATTTGAGTCAGAGTGTTTTGGGCAGCCATGTTTCAAATTGTATAGAAGAAATAAGTAGAAAACTACAGACCAAAACTGAAAAGAGTTCATAAGTCCAATAATTTTTGGATTCCTGTCCTAAGCCACAGTTACTCATACTTAGGAAAATATAATCAAAATATTCTCCTTTTGCTTCTCTGACGGGAGTCAGATTTTTGTTTCTTGTGATAAGAAGTATTAACACAATTAATATAAAAGTGCTAGAAACATTTATAGTCCCATACATACCAAGAAATAATTATTTTTAAAGTTCAGGACAGTATTTACAAACCTCTGAATTTTCCTCTCAGTATAGTTTAAAATCTTTGCCTCAGTGCTAGAAGCACCATTAAAAACACCTCAAAGTAAAACATTCTATCAGGTAACACAGGGTGAAACTGAATCCATATAGTGGTCTCCATATTTTGGCTTTAAAAATATTTTTGGACACATATAAAGTTCAAGCTGAGGATAAAAATGTATTTTAATATTAAATTAACTCTGTGTTTAGATTTTTCCCTTTTCATTTTTTCCTAATACAAAATCAAAAAGATTTTTCAATATGATTCAAGTGAAAAGTGGAGCTAATGCTCACATATTCTTTCAGAATATGCATAACATTGGTTGGTCACTAAATTCAGTATGTATCAGAGTCACTCTGAAATATCAAATCCCTGAGCCCCCTTCCTCAGGATTCCTAACTCAGTAGACACGAAATACAGGTCAAGAATTGACTTTCATGCCAATGCTGCTAGCCCAGGGATCGTACCTACAGAACTTACCGTCTTACAGAATTAGTTAACTGGAAAGCCTAAGATCAAGTGAAGAACTATGGCAGATTTATGCTGTGGCCATATTTTCTGCTTCAAGAAAAAATTGTAGATTTTAAAGGTCAAATTTTAAATGCTCTCCATCCCATAATGTATTTTGTCACTGCCTCCAAATATGTGCCTTTATTTTTCCTGTGATTTCACAGGAGTGCTTTAAAGTCACTATTTACTTGTTAAACAGGTGGACTCATCTACTGCAATAAAACAACACATAAAAATGCTCATGTTTTTTAAAATAATAATTCGGCTCTGAGGAATATTAAACAGAAGGAAAATGATATACCCACAAAGTTATTAAAATGTCATCTATACTAGCCATAAATTAGACAACATAAGTACCTAACTTTAAAAGAATAATTTAATAAATTTTGTAGAACCAAAACAATTAGCTAAGCATTAATATGGTTACTCTGAATATACAGAAAAAAACTAAAATAATTACAATGTAGTATCAAACAAAGAATAATATTGAAACTATATAAAGAAAATTCACATAGAAATGTAAAATGTCAGAACAGCTGTCTTAAGGTAGTATGTGGTATATTTACACAATGGAGTATTACTCAGCTATTAAAAACAATGAATTCGAGAGGTTCCTAGGTAAATGGATGGAACTAGAAATTATCATCCTGAGTGAGGTAAGCCAATCACAAAAGAAGACACATGGTATTCACTCACTGATTATTGGATATTAGCCTAGAACCTTGAAATGCCCAAGATGCAACTCACAGGCCACATGAAGCCCATAAAGAAGGAAGACCAAGTGAGGGTGATTCGGTCCTTCTTAAGAAGGAGCAACAAAATACTCAAGGGAGCAAATATGGAGACAAAGTG
>NW_021604788.1:216980-254504 GCF_004785775.1 Grammomys surdaster | reverse complement strand
GGGTTCTCAATAGAGGAGTTAGAGTGAAGACTGAAGGAGCTGAAAGGGTTTGTGGCACCATGAGGAGAGCAACAATACCAACCAACCACAGCTCCCAGGGTCTAAACCACCAGCCTGGGAGCACTTGGGGGGGGGGATCCAGGGCTTCAGCTGAATATGTAAAAGTGGAGGGCCCTGCTGGGCATAGGTGGAAGAAGAGAACCTTGACCTCATGAAGGCTGGATGCCCCAGGGGGTGGGAATTTTGAGGGTGGGGAGGTGGGAGTGGGGGGGTGTAGATAGAGGTTACATCCACAGAGAAGAAGGAGGAGGGGCGAGGGGATTGGGGGTTCCGAGGGGGTGGTGGGGGATGGGGTAAGGGGACAACATAGGAAATGTAAATAAATCATCCAATAAAAAAAAAGAAAAAAAAAAGGTAGTATGCTTCCGCTCTATTACTGGTTATTAGTTGTGCTACAACTGTGTGTATCTCATTGTAGTTCACCTTCATGCCTTTTATGCCATGCCATGAGGGTTTACATGATAGAGAATATAAAACTGGAAGAAGAAGAAGAACTTCCTTGTTTCTTTTGCTTGTTTTCAATTGTTCATCATTCCAACATGAGTCTTTACCCCAGAATCAGCATTTAGCTCTAATTTGTAGTTTGTTTCTTCTTAAGCATACCCAAAACCAATCTTATTTTAACCCAGCAGATCCCCACACCACATATTTGACACCCTAACTCCACCCATCTAAGTCCTATTTCCCCAAGACTCTTTTTATGTGTGTTATTAATTCTGTTTAACCCTGTTTCTTTGTTCTTGCGGTCCCAGGCATCCTAACAGTTTCATACAGTAACTATCACCACTAGAATAGCACATTTCTACTTTGCATTTTTGATTCTCTAATGCCTGAGCAATTCTTTTGTGTGTGTTAACTTTTAGCTGAGAAGACAAAAACATCCACTTGCCCCAGATTGAGTGCCAACAACAGACCAACATAATAACCTCATCCAAGTCTAGCTTAGGACAGTTGGATCACCAAAACATCTCACCCAGTGGGTGTAAGAACCTTCCTATAGCTTCATAGAAGTTCTCCCCCGACAGTTAACCTTCCACTCTTTATAGAGTCTAGCAGCTCCCAAAACCACATAAACCAGAGTCAGAATGACATGTACTGAGATGATAACACAGAGGTTAGAATCCCAGATGAGCATCTAATGGTCTTCATCACCTTTTCCTTATATGAGAAAAGATCTGTAGTTACAATTCTGAAAGTTTCTTATAGGTAATAACTGCTGATCTGATAAAGATGATAATGGCTGCTATGTTCAGAAGACAGTGTTCCACAACAGTTTTTCTATTAAG
Organism: Grammomys surdaster; assembly: GCF_004785775.1. Taxonomy (NCBI): domain Eukaryota; kingdom Metazoa; phylum Chordata; class Mammalia; order Rodentia; family Muridae; genus Grammomys; species Grammomys surdaster. Next base: position 253,158 of record NW_021604788.1, on the reverse strand, counting down.
TTATGTCAGTTAAAAGATTTGATGTGTATCATTTGCCTAAGCAAACCTGGGTTGAAAAACTTTTCTATTGTATTATATTGTCTTTTAAATTAAAAGCCAGAAAATGTATCAAGTCTTGTGGACAATAGGTAGACTGTAGAAAAATAATTGAATAAAATTGCAAATAATTAACCCAAATGCTCTCATTTTTAAGAGAAACAAAATCTCTGATTCTTATACAACATTGCCTTGTGCTAAATAAATTTGATTTTTTTTATAGGCTGACTTTAGTGTTCATTCTCAGAATAATACATGAACCTTGTCTTAGCTCTATATCATCGAATAGCACATGAACACACAGTGTTCATTCAACAAATAGTAAAGGGGCATGTTCTATGTGCCAAACTCCGTGCTATATGAAGAGACACAAATCTCTTAACTGCAAGAAACCAGTAGTTAAAAGGTCATGTGATATGCGCAATGATAGAAATAGGCCCAGGTTTCCATGGAAACATAGGCCTCTTTTGTTTGTTGAGACCACTTTCTCTGGTACCTATTGCTTTAACAATATTGAGATGATTTTTAGATTGATGGAGAAAGGATAAAAACACACTCTAGAAAATGTCTCTTAAAGATTAGGGACATAGAGATATGAAAAAAATATACCACACTTGAGGATTTGCAAATGCTATCTGGCAGTCACAAAGCTAGCATGCAGCAAACAGATGGACCTGGTTCAACTGGTGAAGGCACTTGGAGCCACTGATGGATTTTTAAACAATTGTCTTGATAGGAAACTGGCTGCCTAGCATGGCTTTTACAATTGGCACACTGAAAGGATACAAAAATAAGAATAGAGGCCTGCTGTCAGTGTTAAGCAGGATATGTCCCTGGCTGGGTCTTAAACTGCCTTTCATCTACCCACAACTACAAATCACCTTTGCTTGCTCGATATTGATTGCTGCTTGATGTCTCCAATTCCTTGTTTACTCTAGCCTTAATGCTTTGACATCTATATTGATTACATTTTTTCTGCCTCAAAACTATCCCACTTATTTCTTCTCATGGCTTACCTTGTAGTCCTTAATTCTTAGAACAACTCCTTCCATTTGATCTCTTCAATTCAACTGTGTTTGACGCTCTACGCCTAAAATTTTTCTGACACCTTAATTTGATTTGAAAAACACTTTCTTTCCCAGGGAAACATAGGGCAACAGGCTTGATGTATGCATGGCAAAGAATTTTTAATTGAAGCAGATACGAGTTTACACTTTTATACCAGCATTTACTAGCCTTCCTTCTAGCTGAGTGGTAACAAATAACTGGCTCTGGCAAGTGTGTATACAGTTAAGAGTAGTATGTCTTATGCATTGCTTTTCTCTTTACTTTCAATGAGACCTATCCTACATGATATAAGTTCCTGCAGCAGAATGACTATCATCTTGGATCCCTTAAAAACTGTATGGAATACAGCTCCCCCTCCATCATCCCACACTGGATATACATATGAAAGAACTCTGTTTGGTTCCCAAGACCCCTACAGCATCTCACAAATGTCTGTAACTCCAGTCCCAAGGTATCTGATGCCCTCTTCTGGCCTCCAAGGGCACTGCAATCATGTGGTACAAGTATGTATATGTGTATTTATATGTATAGACAAATACTCAAATACACGTAAAACAAAACAAAAAATATTTAAGCAAATCCAAAGTAATATGTAAAGCAAGTAGTCATGCATAATCTACTATTTGAACCTTGATATTTTCTTTTCTCCATAATAAAAAATACCAAAAAAATATTTGAACTTATTGTATTTGTGTTCAAATCGCTTCAAATTCAGTGTTGATACCCCTTTATTATTTTTTCTATCTTAACCAATGTATTAATCATATGGCTTTAAATAACATATGTCTAGTTTAGCCCTCATTGCTTGCATCAGAAGAAGAGGAATACAAACACATGGGTCAAAATAACAGATAAACTGACCCAGCTGTTACTACATGTGCTTCTTTGGCATAAACTAATTCATGACAGGTTTGTAAGGTGGGGAATGACCAGTAATTAAAAGTGCTGAGTTGTCTCATTTGCTCCCTTTCCCAGTACTGTTTTATCTACTAAATAAGAGAAACTAAACCCCAAGTACACTACTCAAAATGAGTGGGCGAGCTATAGCTAAGCATTGGCAAAATCTTTCTTCATTTCTTGTTTGACTTGCCTACAACTCCATATTTCTGATTTATGGTAGTTCTTATTCTTCATTCCTCCAAAACCCTTTTGTTCTTCCTTTAAAAAATAATGTGTGTGTGTGTGTGTGTGTGTGTGTGTGTGTGTGTGTGTGTATGTGTCCATGTGTCTGTCTATCTGTCTATCTTCTGAGTGGATGTCTGTACACCATGCATATATGAGATTACAGAAGCAAGAAGAGATTGAACCAGAATTACAGGTGATTTTTAGTATTATGTGCTCCTCACCATAATATCCTGACTTAACAAGCCTAAAGGTGATATAATTGAATCATGTGCAGAATCCTTTAAACCAAAGGCAAAAATAAATTATTTCCCTCATCCAAATAGATTTTTCTCAGGTATTTCACCATAGTAACAGCAGTCTGAGAAATACATGATCTATTCAGACATAAATCTAAAGATCTGAGGACTGAGGGAGAAAGGAGAGACACTTGCTCCTGCATCACTTATGGAGGCCAGAGTTTGGGTAGTAAACATTTATTCAATTGATAAAAGGGTGATCCTTTAATGTTCACCATGCTGTGTTCTCAGGCACATAGTTTCCTCAAGAACTTCAGAGAGAAGAGAATTATCCATTATAGATGAAAGAATTCTAGTTTTCCAAGTCTGCCTGGTTTCAATGTTTAACAGCAGAAACAAAGCCTTAACTTCAGCTTTACAAATAAGAAATGGAGTCTCCATTATAACAGTATCCCCGACCAGCTGCATTTTCTCACTTCAGCCTATAACCTACCTACTCCCTATCTATTATCTCTGTAACTTTTGTACCTCTTGCATTACAATGAATGAGTTTATTTGGCATATCCTTTTGCTCTAGCAGACTATGAGCATCTGCTTCACATATAGCTTTGAAATGCTATGCTACAGAAGTCCCAGACATATTTATAAATTAGACTGAACTGACTTTATTATAACAGTGATCTGATTTCCTGAACTTCAAACCACTAGTTAACAGGTATGATAATGCATCTCAGAATATCTTCCTATGAAATGAAAATGTGAGCAAACCCTCCAGCTACGTGTAAATGACCCAAGGAAGAAAAGCTTCCTGAAATATTTTCCACAAAACTGTTATAATCCATCCCAACTTTATTTTTCACTAGAATCCTCTCTTTGTCTTATGAGAGAGGATGTGTGCGTGTGCATATGGGAGGCTATAATAACAGGCACACATTATTCATATGAAACTCAAACAAAGCAAAATTCTATACTCAATGATTTTTCTTAAAATATTTTCTTTCTGACACACCAGTTTATGAGAAATGGTTAACTTGGCAAATGGTCTATTTTCCTAAACTTGATTCATATATTAAGAACTATCAAAATAGGTTTTGGGCTGTACCATACACTTGTTTTATTGGATTCTACGTTCCAGCGAGATTCTTCAGTAATGTTACACATATGTTGAATTTTAAAATAGTTCCCTGTGGCATATAATCTCATTTTAAACATCACAAAAACCCTACAAGATCAATTTAAATTTTTCTTAGTATAGATACAAAAGCTCAGGTTTGAAAACTGAGTTGCCTAATATCAAAATTAATGTGTAATGATACTACAATGTAAACACATACACATACAAAGAAAGTTATATGCATATTATAGTGTATCTTTAATGATATGCTAAGGGTTCTAGAATTTATTTCAAGAGATAGTGGATAGAGGTAACTTCAAAGGATGTATAAAAATGGTTCAGCAAGCCTACATGAGATAGATTTGAAAAAGAAATCTGGAAAGTAAAAAAAGATTTGGCATTCACACAGATGTCCCATTCCAGCTACATGGAAGACTTAATCAAACCTGCTATGCTCTGTGTATGCTTTCATTCACTGAGTTAATTTGAGATAAATGGCAGGACTCACAGCTAATTCATTTTTTAATCTCCTGAGTCATTTAGCACAGTGCTTTGCACATAGTAAAATCTCAATAATATGTGAATCATAAATAAAACCTTTCTAAATTCTCTCTGCTTCTCCTCAAACAGAATACCCTTTCCATAATATTTTGTTCAAAAAACTAACAGCTTAAATCTTAGCTTAATAACTACAGATTATAATTCCTTTGTCTCCCCCTTATAATGTGAATCCCTTCCGGGCAGTCAGGCTCAGGTTTGAAATTTTTGAACCCCAAAGGTAAAGGAAAATGCAGGGCCCTTTTTTCAAAACTATTAAGACTTTTAAGACAATAGTGGAGTGTGAGAATGCTTCTGAGTAGCAGGCCCTGTATGTATAAGTCTTAACCTCAGGAGCTAGCCTTGAGGGCAACGCTTCTGTGTTATATATTGTTTTACCCATGATTCTTAACATAGGATTCTTGTAGAGACGTTGAGTAAATGTACTGAGCAAACAATGAAGGCCAGGGGAGTTGCATAAAATGGGAACGTTTACTTGGGAAAAATCTAAGTGGAGTCTATTGCATAGTTAGATAGCCTGCTGAGGACACAGCCAGGAGTGAGTGTCATCTGCTGTTATTTTGCCCTACCCTTACCATGTGTATTGCAAAATATATATGTAACTGTACCTCATCCAAAAGAAGTGTTTGTTCTGTGGTGACTCACACTTTGGGAAGCTCTAGCTTTGGTTTCCTTCTTTATTTTTTCCCTGATGTAATGGCAATGGTTTAATATGTATGAAGCGAATAGCTGAAGGGATTTTTATAGACAAAAACAATGTATTGAGTAATAACATAAGACAGTAGGGGTTGGTACTCATAAAGCAAACAAGGTTGAGTTATTTGAAAACATGTTGCAGACCAGTCCTAGTTAAATGTTTGAAAAATGTAGAAGGACAGAAAAGTATATATTGATCACCCTCTGTGAAGGACAGCACAGTGCTCTGAGATGAGCTATAACCATGAAGAATCATTTTATCTATTACACAGACAAGCAATTTGAGTCTCTTTTTATAACACTTGAGAATCCTACTCACAAAACAGAAATATTTATCTTAATATCTGAAAATGCTTCTCTGCAACACTAAGGAAAAGAAGCTACTTAAAAGGCATCAGTCCTCAGCCCATTTTCCTCATTTTAGCCAAGTTGCTGCAGCAGTTGCTCTGGAGCCACAGGCAACGCTTAGCAATTGTAATGGTGACCCCCAGTGGCAACAGCTTGCAAATGAAAGCCTTGCTATTTCTCTACCAAGAATGTCAACTTTATTAAAATGCTTTCTTTATAAAGGATACTGGAAATTTTGTTGAACTGTAATAAAAATGAACCACATGTTTGCTGAAAAATATCAATACTTTCTCTTCCACTTTATTGTCACCAGTTAAATACACGAGGTTTCCTTTCAAAAGTTACCCTTTTGAAGTTTAAAGCATAGTCTCCAGGAATTCTGCTAAACACCATCATCTCGTTTTTCTTTTCTCCAAAGAGAAGTTAAAAAAAAAACTGTGTCCACCTGCACCCTCAATATCTGTTAGGTTTCTGAAAATCTGCCTCGTAGAGAATTTAATAGGCATTCACTTATATAAGTATCGTTGAACTCTGGAATGATCACTGACATCCATCTGAACTCTGGAAAGATGTGTGGTCAATACTTTAAAAACGTTAAAGATATTGACCTTCCCAACAGAAACTCATATTCAAACAGAAGACCAAATAAAGCCCCAATTCAATATAGCAAATTCAATAATAGCAATTTGAACAGTAACTCAAAATAATGAAGTGTGGGGTCCTACACCATAATCAATTTTCACAACATGAAACTTTTATTTGGTAATAAATAAGGGGATTAAGGGAGAATATACTATTATATTAATACATTAAGGCCTTGAAGGCTCAGTTTTATATACAGGCCCTTCATAAAAACATCCTTACTATGACACCAACTGCTGAAATTGAAGAGATGTACTTTGTAGATTAGGACAAACTGTAGCCCCCAACTTCACTAAGAATCAGAGTCACCAGGCCTGCTCTCCAGACTAACGGTATCAAAATTGATAGAGCATAACACACAGGCATCATTATTTTTCAAGGCTCCCTGATTATAAGCAATTCCTATGAAGAACTGTGCTTAACTGTCTTCCTTAGTTCAAAGATAGATTAGCATATCATTTACCTAACATATTATTTACATAACTTAAGTGTGTGTGTGTGTGTGCGTGTGTGTGCGCGCGTGCGCTATCTGCAAATACTCTATTATAGCATCATGTGGAGACCTTTTTTAATCTTAGTACACCAGATCAATTTTAACAGAATTTCTCTAGATAGTTCCGCCATGCCATCATTGATTTTAGAAACTTCCCCAGGTGATATCAAAATGCAGTCAAGGTTGAACAACATTGCACACTCAAATACTGAGAATAAACAATTTTTAAAAATCTAGCCCAACACAACAAAATCATTTTAATGTGCAACATATGCTTACTTTTAACTATATTTTGAGGCTACAAAAAGGTATGCCCAAATGACTCAAAATACAGAAAAAATGGAAAAGTAAACACAGAAAGGAACTAAACGTGTAATTAAGTCATCCTGGACAGGAGGAGAGCAAATTAAAATTATAAATAAACAACGTTTTCTGACACTCACATCCAGTGTTTCTAAGCCAGGACTACAGTCTGGAGAGCTACAAGGGGAAAGTGGGTATTACAGAAACTCATAAAGAATCACAAAATAATGACACATAAACAGGAAATACCAAACAATGGGCACACACAACTCTGACAAAGGAAGCGTTTGCCAAGGAACTTAAAATATACTGTACACTGTACATATACATTGTAATTGCCTGGAGAGGTTTTTAACCTTGCCAGCATTTAATATCTAACAACAAGGCTTTCTTATATAATTGATTCAATGGATAAATTCAACAGGTGAGTTTAATGTACACCTAGCATTGAGAATCACTGACCCCACAGAAATCAGAAATATCAGCGTGCTAAAACAGCACAAGAAACTACGGTCTTGAGAGATACAAGGGGAAAGTGTACACAGAACATTACAGAAACTCATAATGAATCATAAAATAATGACACATAAACAGGAAATGCTAAACAGTGGGACAAAGAAAGTGCTTACCAAGGAACTTAAAATATCCTGGTTCTAGTAGCAAAGCAACTTCTCAAATAAGATTTGTTCATCTATTTTAGCTGGAAATTTTCATGGCATTCTCTTTCTTTCTTATCCATCAAGGCAAACTTTATGTGCTGAATGGAGCACAGATGAGGAAGCTTATGTAAACACTGAGCATTCCAGTGCTTTGACAATTAGTTCTCATGGGACCTTAATCAGATGGCATCCTGGTGTCTGTCTCAATCTTGTGCATATTTACTTTAAAAAAATGTTAACAAGGTCACAGCTAGCCTCCTGGACACAATGCCAATTTTATCTGTGAATTCCTATATTTTTATTTCAAAATCGTAAATAAGGAATTACATACAACATACTATTTTTTAAATATGTGAAATTTCAAGCACTTTCATAAATTCTATTTTACTTTCATCATATATGCAAGTGAATGCTTCATGCAATTGATAATCCTTACTCTTAATTTTTCTGCAATATGTTTCCCACATTCATATGAACTTTTACAATTTCAGGCAGCAGCAGTGGCAAATTGCACAAGACTTGCACAATACTAGGCCCATCAACATTCCCTCATGGACAGGCTCATGAATCCTTGCCCTTCCCAGAGGAGCTATGTACAGTTAAAGGTTGCAGAGGGAGAGGGCGTCATACTCCTCAGTGGAGTAGATGCTGGTGTATTGCTTCCACACAAGCACATAATCCCCTACCTGTGCTCATTCAGCCAACCCTAATTAAATACAGTGGATTACATCCCAAAAAAGACATGAAAATAGAAGGAGACCTACAGCAAAGTAGGGATTTGGTGGAAGGGAGAAATAGATAAAAGAGGATGATGATGGGGTACTTTAATCAAAGAACATTATCTATATGTATTAAACAATATAAGATAATAACTTTTTAAATATTAATTTGTTAGACTTTTTTCGTACTAATATTCTGATTGTCAGAGAGAAGATTGCATATACATAGTTATCCAAATAGTCTCTCATCTGCGATTCTGAAAATGGTAGTTATGAATACCCATGCATTTCACAGCACAAACTTTTGGCTTTGAGGGCTATCATCAGACAGCTCAATCTCACTCTAAATGCTATTAAGCTGCTAGCTGGAATGATAGATACAAATTCTTTGTTTAATGGCTTTAAAAGTATAAATTACTTCACTTCTGAAAACTGTAGGTGATAGTATTTTTATTTCTAGAGTTTAAAGATAATGAAACTCAAATTTCAACAAGTTGGGTAATACGTGGCACTTAGTGTTTAGTTTTTAAACTCTAAAACTTGGTTGAGGTCACTTAGGAAAAATTTATAGTCATAGCTGAACAGAACAGTACAAAAATTCAAAATGGATTATATAACTTTGAGCAAAGACTGATGAAGTGATAACAGAAAAAGTGATAAAAGGTTAAGAAGCTTTAACACAGTTACCATGATACCAAATCCACATAAAGACTAAATAAAGAAAAATAATTACGGACTAATTTCCCTTATGAACATAAATACAAAAATATTCAATATAGTACTTGCATACCAAATCCAAGAACACATCAAAAAGATAATCCACCATGACCTAGTGGGCTTCATCCCAGAGATGCAGGGATGGTTTCATGTACAAAAATCAATAAATATAATCCATCATATAAATGAACTAAAACGAACAACCAACAAAGAAAACATGATCATCTCATTAGATACAGAAAAGACCTTTGACACAATCCAATACCCCTTCAATATACTGTACTAGAGAAATTAGAGATTTAAGGGACATGTCTAAACATGATAAAGGCAATTTACAGGAACCCAAGAGCTAATATCAACTTAAATGGAGAGAAACTCAAAGGAATTTCACTGAATCAGCAATAAGGCAACTTGTTTTTTCCACTTTCTATATATCTAGACAATATAGTACTTGAAGTTTTAGCTAGAACAATAAAACAACTGAAGGAGTTCAATGGGATACAAATAGAAAAGGAAGAAGTCAAAGTATCTTTATTTGAAGATGATATCATAGTATACATAAGTGACTCTAAAAATTCTACCAAAGAACTCCTGTAGCTGATAAATACCTTCAGTAAATCTGATAGATATAAGACTAACTAAAAAAAAAATCAATAGCCCTCCTATATACAAATGACATATGGACTGAGAAAGAAATTAGGGAAATAAAACCTTTCACAATAGCTTCAAATAATATAAAATATCTTGGTATAACTGTAACCAAGCAAATGAAAGACCTGTATGACAAAAACTTCAAGTCTTTAAAGAAAAAAATTAAAGAAGATATCAGAAGATGAAACGATCTCCCACACTCATGTACTGTAGGACTAACATTAAAAATGGTCATCCTACCAAAAGCAAACTATAGATTCAATACCATTTCCATCAGAATTCCAACACAATTCTTTACAGACCTTGAAAGGAGAATGCTCAACTTTATATAAAAAAAACTAAAAGCCAAGGATATCTAAAAACAATGCTGAAAAATATAAAAACTGCTGGAGTTATCAACATTCCTGATTTCAAGATATACCTCAGAGCTATAATAACAAAATGTATTGTATTGGCATAAAAACAAGCACATTGATCAATGAACTCAAATCAAATACCCTGAAATAAACCCATACACCTATAAACACAAGATTTTTGACAAAAAAACAAAACCATACAATGGAAACAAAAAGGCATCTTCAACAAATGGTGCTGGTCTAACTGGATGTCTGTGTGTTCAAGAATGCAGATAGATCCATATGTATCATCCTGCACAAACCTCAAGTCCACATAGATCAAAAACCTCAACAACCAGCTACCCTAAACCTGATAGAAGAGAAAGTGGGGCATAGCCTTGAACTCATGGCACAGAAGATAACATTCTAAACAGAACACTGTAGCACATGCAGAAACATAATTAATAAAAGGAACCTTATGAAACTGAAAAGCTTCTGTATGGCAGAAGACGCTTTCATTTGGGTAAAGCAACAGCCTACAGAATAGGAAAGATTTTTGCCAGTTCCATATCTAATACAGAAAGAACATCCAAAAAATATAATGAACTCAAGAAATTATATTTTAAAAACTAAAGAATCCAAGTAAAAATAGGGTACAGATCTAAACATAGAAATCTCAGATGGTTGAGAAACACTTAAATGTTCAACATCCTTAACCCCCAAGGAAATGCAAATCAAATGTACTTTGAGATTCCACCTTACAGAAGAATGGATTTTAAAATGTGGTACATTTACACAATGAAGTTTAGTCAGAAGTTTAAAATGAAATCATGAAATTCATAGGTAAATGGATAGAACTAGAAAAAAATCATCCTGAGAGAGGTAACTCAGATCCAGAAAGATAAATATGATACATATTCACTTATTTTTTTATGTTTTTTATGTATTCACTTATATGTGGATAGTAGCTGTTAGGTCAATGTTAACCAAACTATAATCCATAGACCCAAAGAGGTTTGGTAAAGAGGAAGGATCTGAAGGGAAGGAAATTTTGTGGGTAGACTATGAGTGGGGAGGGAGGAGAGTGAACTATCAGGTTGGTGAAAGATGGAATGGTGGAGAGAGTGCAGGGAGAGATAGCTGGAATTGGTGGGCATTTGTGGGGTGGGGTGGAAGCCTAATGGAGTAGAATCTTCCTAGAATCTATAAAGATGATATAAATGAGGACTCTTAGTAATAGGAGATGTGGAGTCTCAACTGGTCATCTCTTGCAGGTAGGAGAGTTTCAGTAGCAGGACTGGGATATATTCAATTGATTTTTTGGCAAAGGGGTCTTATGCAAATCCCCTGAGGTAGCTGAATGAAAATCACTCCCATAGGACCATAAGGAGTGGCACTATTAGAAAATGTGTTCTTGTTGGAGTAGGTGGGGCCTTGTTAGAAGAAGTATGTCACTGGAGTTTCAAACTCTCAAGCCAGGTCCAGTGTCACTGTCTTCCAGCTACCTGCTGACCCATTTGTAGAACTCTTGGCTCCTTCTCCACCACCATGTCTACCTGCACATTGCAATGCTTCTTGTCATGACAACAATGGACAACCTCTGAACCTGAAAGCCAGCCCCAATTAATTTTTCTTTTTCTTTATAAGATTTACTGTGATCACGGTGTCTCTTCACAGCAACAGAAACCCTAACAACCCTAAACTAAAACATCCCCAAACAACACAGGCTGTTACTAAGACAAAGAGTTGCTCTCTAGACACAGACAACCAAGCTCCACTGCCAAGGATAACACCCATACATCTCATTGAACATGAAAAAGTTGAGTTGGTGCCTACATGGAGCCTTCACCTCTAAGTTCTAGTCTCTTTGATGTAGAAGAGTGTTCTATAGGCTATCAAAAAAGAAACATGGACACTAACCCAACCCTGAATCTTTGACCTACAGTCTGTCCTGCCTGTAAGATAAGCTAGGGCAATGGTAACACAGAACTTGTGGGAGTAGCCAATCAATGTCTGATTTGACTTAAGGTCCAGTCCATGAGAAAGAATCCATACCCAACATTGCTTGGGTAACCAAGAACCAGTGTTAAAACCAAACACTACTAGTCTAAAAAAAATCAATAAAATGATTCCATTGATATTCTGCTATGCTCACAGATCAGTATCTTATCCAGTTATCAGAGAGGGTTCCTCTGGCAGCAGATAGGAACATATGTAGAGACCCACATCCAGACATTATATAAAAAAAGAAAGTCTAAATTGGAGGTCTCCACCAAATCTGTCCCCTCAGAGACCAGGAAATCTCATGGAAGAAGGGGCAGAATAATTGTAAGAGCCAGAGGGGATGGAAAACACCAGGAGAACAAGGCTCTCTGAACCAGCTAAGCAAGGTACATATGAGCTCACAGAGACTGAAGGAGCAAGCACAAGGCCTACAGGGGTCTAGAACAAGTTCTCTGAATATATATTAAATATATATTAATAGTTACTATGGCTAATCGCTTAGTATATTTACGGTACTACTGACTGTGAGAATCAGTGGGTCTCTGACACTTGTGACTGCTCTTAGGACTCTTTCTCCTGTTGAGTTGTGATGTCTAATTTTAGTATGATAGTTTCTGCTTCATCTTATTTTTTATTTTGTCATGTTTGGTTGTTATTCATTTCTAAGGAGAGACAGAAAGGGAGTGGATCTGGAGGGGAGGAGAGGTGGAGAGACACTGGAAAAGTAGAGGGAAGAAAAAGTATAACCCGTATATGTTATATGAGAAAATAATCCCATTGAAAATAAAAGGATATTTTAAAAATTAAAAAATAAGGATATAATTTTATCTAAAAATGCTGCTGTGTTAAATATATTGATTTTAAATTTCAACTAAATTATTAGCTGAGAACAAAAAGGGATCTTTCCTTTGCCGGCCATACTACTTTGTATATACTGCAGACGACTGCTGTCATAGTTTTGTAATTTCTTGCTCAACAGATAGAAAACTGAAACAAAAGTTACATATTTCATCTATTTGGGGCAGCAAAAATTAGTCCTTCTGACTCAGTACTGTATCTCTGTAAAAGTTTTGGTTCAATGTTCGAAGGAGTAGGTATTAAGTATATGTCTAATTCTGTCCCTAAAATCAATCTTCCCCTACTTACTTCTCAACTGTTGGGGAGAACAATAAAAATGCAGGGTAATACTAAATGACATAAATAGTTGTGTCACAGTTACTGCTTCTTATGCACTTTTGCACTTTTGCTCCATATGTGTGGAACAAAGACATGAATAACCTGAAGTTTGACAAGAAATGTAGTGCGAACAAATTAAAGTTTTAGGCAAAGAGGGTACTGAGCATCTGCAATTACAAAGGAGATCAGTACATTTGAGGAGAAATTGAAACATTGCACTAGGACAATAGGAAAATTGCCTTGAAGATAAGACCCCACCCATCAAAGGTTCCATCTTTGTAAAAGCAGATTTCTTAGAAAGGAGAAAAACTAAATAGGGAACTCCCTACTTGAAAACAACTGCCAACAGAACTGTTTTCCTCAGTTCGTTCAGAAAAGTGTACAGAGGCCACTACAGCTATGGTAGAAGGGGACCATGCTACACTTTTATCTGATACAACTTGCAGCATCAGTCACTTTACATTGGAGGCATATAAAGTACACAGGATGTAAAGGGTCATAGAGACCTGTACCAAGATTCTAGAAAGTCACTAAAGCAAAACATTGTGCTATTATTTTGGATTCCTTACAAGCAGGTATCAAGAAGATGCTGCATAAAGTTGTCAAGGTGAATCTTAATTTGCAATAGAGTCCCCAGGATGTTATAATGCCATGACAGTGAGGTACCCACTGAGGGAATCTGCAGGCACAGATTGAAGCCAGCATAAGAGAGAGGCCTGGGTGTGACAGGTGGCAGAACTAGCGAACTGGGGCTATCCAAAGCAATTAGAGCACAGTGATACCACAAACCCCAGATGTCAGCCCAGGGCTGAGGAGTTTTGCATTTGCCTTTCTAGGTTTAGTCTTGATTTTTAACTCAATATTTTTCTATTCTTCCCTTTTGGAATAGGCATGTGTACCCTGTGCTACATTGGAATTATGTGCCTTACAGTTTTGATTTTATATGGCTCAGAGATAAGAGATTGCCTGACTATCAGAAGACATTCTGCACGTACACATTTAAATAAGGTTGGGACTTTGAAGACACTGGGGTTTTTAGGCATGTACTGAATACATTTTGGAAGAAGATGAAAATGCGACTTATGTTTGGGTGTCAAGTTGGCAAGTTTTAAATTTGTGGTGATTACCCTTCACTATTAACTTGACAAGATTTGGAGTTATCTAGAAGACAAAACTCTGGTTATCTGTGAGCATGTTGCCAGTGAGATTTAAATGAAATGGAAAGACCCATTCTGAATCTAAGTAGCACCATCATACGAACTGAATTACTTCTAAAAGCAAGTAGAACAACTAGAATCCATTTCTCTTGGCTTCCTGAGTGCAGATACATCGGGGCCAGCTGTACCATGCTTTCAACTAGAGCCAGATCTTGAACCAAATTCCCCTCCACACCTTCTCCACCAACCAGGATGGACTATGCCTTCAAACTGTGAGCCAAAATCCCCTTACTTCATTAGATTGTTTTTGTCTCTGATATTTAGTAACAAGTAGGAGTGTGTAAAATGTGTACTGTAATATGGTTTCTCTGTGTAATTTCTTCAGAGCAATTTGACATGGATCACTCCTTGTACATAACAACATTAAATATCTGACAGCTTGACAGATTATATTTACTCCTTTTCTGCTCGCAAATAATTAACAGGATTTATTCTAAGGAGTACCTATATTTTGAACATTAGATGTCAAGGAGAAAAGTCTTTCCCCCAAAGCTCAAGGAAAAGTAACTTTGTGGTAAAAATAATGCAATTCCATGGCTCAGGGTGAAATTTGTAGATGTCTGAGAATTTCTAGTTTGTGTCAATGTTGTTCTCCATGCTGAGGGTTCCCTGTTCCTCAGTTCTGAAAGGGCCACAAGTTCATCAACTCTAAAGCTCTACAAAATAAACACATCAAATGTTTTCATTTCTGAAGAAAGAACTTTTTAAAACTATCTTGTACTTTGCTTGTTTACTGTTGATATAATAAACACCAAGAACCATTACAACAATATATCTTAACATATTACTCCAGATCTGCTTTTTCTTCCCTTCGTTTCTATCCCTCAATCTACAGGGCACAAGGAGGAGGATAGAAATGCTACTTTCTTGCCACCTTACTTCCAACATTACCTCTTAACTTCTCCACTTATCATTATTTCAAGAGCATTAAGGCACTGAGAATAGACCAAAGACAATGTGTTTTGGTGAGTGACACCAACAAAAGAAAAGAGCAGCTTCTTAGCCCTAATGTTGGAAGGGAAGTAGTGAGAAAGAAACAAGGCATTTCTGTCCTCCTTCTTGAGCCCTGTAGATTGAGGGATAGAAATGAATGGAAGAGGACTTTGTAATAGCTCCGGTCCGCCTGTTGTTATTCAGTGAGGCATGAGGGCCATACCCATCCCAATGTCTTTTTCCTGGAGAGGGGATACTTTTGACATCAACCCCTATGCAGTCAGGCTTGTCCCTCAGGGAACCCAGAGAGATATTTTTAACTTTTATTTATATTCCCTTGCAGTGCTTAGCCTCGCAGCCTAAGCAAGAATTCAGATCACCAGTCAGAGGGAGTTCTGGGTGGTCCCTCTCTGCTTGGTCTAGAGGCGGAAGTCCCCTCTTTTAAGTTAGGTAGAGATGGGTTTTGGGAACACCCTGTATAAAGTAACAACCTCATCTTGAGCCTCGTGGTCCTCCTAAGCTAACTTATGATAATGTATCTGAATAGCTTTTGCTACCAAATTATTTATCTGGAGGTCAGGCCTCTATCCCCGCCTTTGCAAGATTAGAATCGCCACAGCCCTTCTATACTTAGAGAAGGGAGGAGATGTCAGGAACACCCCTGCTTATACACTGAAGGCCTAAAATCAGCCATAGGCCTAAAATCAGCAATAGGCCTGTCATACATGTATACTAACACCAAGTCTTGGGTCTCTATGGAAAAACATTGACACAGATGGCTATAAGCTATTGTAAACAGGCAGCTTTTGTAGAAATTTATCAGCCTGAGTAGTCATAGACCTTGTAAATAGGTAGCCTTGGCAGACAATACCAACTTAGATAAGGACAAGCGAGTCATAGGCAGAGTCATGGTGACCTGTCCCCTGAACCTTCACCCAGCAGATACCCGGTTCTGAAAGATATCTGTATTCCCCCTGAATACCCACACTCCAGTGTCATTCCCTTCCCCACATCCTGCCTTTCTGTGTTTATAACCCCTGTGTGAATAAGTAAAAATTACGATTTGATTAAAAAAATAAATAAAATGAAAAAAGAAATGAATAGAAGAAAAAACAGATCTGGAGTAAAATATGAAGATATTCTGTAGTCACGGTTCTACCTCTCGCTCCTCTGCACCTCCTCCTCTTCCTCCTAGACACCTTCTGTAACTAATCTTTAAACTTTTTTGTTTTTCTTAGAAGACATTTGGAAATTTTTCACAATTATTGAAGATTTCCAAAGAAATTTTACTTACATGGATTACATTTACTAATATTTGCTTCAATATAAACTTTAAAATTAACATTTATCAGTGAGTATATACCATGTGAGTTCTTTTGTGTCTAAGTCACCTCACTCAGGATGACATTTTCTAGTTTCATCCATTTGCCTGAGAATTTCATGAAGTCATTGATTTTAATCACTGTGTAGTACTAAGTGGATACTAATCCAAAAGATCACAATGCATATGATACAACCTACAGACCATATGGAGCACTGAAGGAAGATCAGGGGGTGGGTGCTTCAGTCCTGCACTGAGGGGGGAACAGGATGATTGTGGGAGATGGAAGGAGAGGGAGACAAGGAAGAGAGAAAGGAGGAGGAAGAGGAAATATGGGTGGCAGTATCAGAATCTGGAGGAGATTTGAGAGAGGTACAAAGTGTCAGGAAATCATATAAAAATGGGTGGGGGGGATGAGGAACTGGGGATTGCCACTGGTGGGTCCCAGACACCAGAGAAACATGAGGCTCCCAGGACCTAATGGGATTGATTTTAGTTGTAATGCACAGAGAATGTGGAGATAGGACCTGTGGAGACCACCTCCAGTAGATAGGCACGGCCCCTGGTTGAGAGATGTTGCCACCGACCCATCTCAAAGTTCTTTTAACCTAGAAATGTTTCTGTCCAAAGGAAGAACATGGACAAAAAATGGAGCAGAGACTGAAGGAAGGGCCAATCGGGGAACAGCCCCACCTGAGGATACATCATGTCTGCAGACACCAAACCCAACACTGTTGCTGTGTGCAAAAGGAGCTTGTGGACAGGAACCAAGTGTGGCAGTTCCTGGGGAGGTCCAGCCACCAATTGACCAAAGCAGAGGTGGATTCTTGAAGTCAACCATCAGGCTGAACTCAGGGAACCTGGTGAGGAGGCTGGCAGAAGGACTGGAGGAACAGAGGGGGATTAAAACTGGACCACCCACTTCTCCCAGAGATTAGACCATGAACCAAGGAGTGTACAGAAAGGGATCTTTTGCTCCAGATACAGTTGTAGCAGAGTATGGCCTTGCCTGACAGCAAAGAGAGGGGAGGCGCTTGGTCCTGGGGAGGTTTGATACCCCAGAGTAGAAGGATGCTGTATAGGTGGGGAAGGAGAGTGTGGGTGGGGGAGCACCCTCATACAGGGAAAAGGGAGGGGCAAGGGGAGATGTGGGAAGAGTGTGGGAGAGGGGTAAACAGGAAGTGGATATCATTTGAGATGTAAACGAATGGAATTATTAATTTAAAATTTTAAATTAATGTTTATCACTTCAAAATGAATCTCATCATGTATTAACATAAAATATGGATTTTCCTGGAAAATCCACATTTTAAAGCAGAAACAAGTGAGAAGAGAGACATTACATTTTATAAGTCTCCTTAGTGCCTGGCTTAATATACAGGTGGACTTATCTGCTTCTGCATTCAATCTGTTATGATATGCTATTGTAGTTGAAGTAGATAAAGAAAATCCAGCCTTTTTCAGATATGTGATTAGAAAAAGGGGAATATTTTAAGAATCTTCATAGATAATTGTCGCTATTCTCTTTTGACACTAACAACATTCAACAAATTGTTGCTTCAAAAAATAGTTATATGGACGATAGAGATGGCTCAGTGGTTAACAGGACTGGCTGCTCTCCTGGATGTCCTGAGTTCAATTCCCAACAACCACAAGGTGGCTCACCATCCTCTGTAATGGCATCTGGCGCCCTCTTCTGGTATGCCTGGAGACCGCAACAGTGTCATCATATATAAAATAAATCTTTTTAAAAAATAAAAATAGTTACATTGTGGAATGTAAATGTACACTAATAAATATATTTATATTTTGTTATACTGAAGTCTGTTAATTTACCCTATATCTGTGTTTGCAATAATTCATCATATACTTATGTATGTAATACCATGCCTTTGCCGTTTGAAACAAATTATTGCTTTACTGAGTTTCCAATGATAAAACATTTTATTATACAAGAACAAAAGTTCAGTTTGTTAATCTCACCACTAATCTAATAAAAAGAATGTTGCTGTGGCATATAAAGGCTTCACCAAATCTAAATTATACTTGAAAGCTTAGAGCTTATTATATTGGCGAAACATATTGTCAATATTTTTTGCTGGAAATAACAGGTTTACCATGCACAGTTTGGGGAAATGTCTATTACTACTGTCTAGTTAGTGAATTTTTATTGTCAGTCTTTCAAGTAAAGAAAATATTCAGAGGGGGAGGGGTTAGTTCAGCTCATATCTCAACCAGTATGAAACATGTGCTCTTAAGAGAGTCATCGCACCTCACCATGTAGAGGTAGTGTTTGATGCATAATTCCAATAGAGACCATATCCAGAGTTTAGGCATGGGCCTGAATTGGATTGAGGGATTGGGCCACCCACCCATCTTCAAAATTTTAACCCAGAATTGCTCCTGTCTAAAGGAAATACATGGACAAGGAGTGGAACAGATACTGGAGGAAAAGCCATCCAGAGACTGCCCAACCAGGGGATCCATTCCATATGCAGCTACGAAACACAGACACTATTGCTGATACCAAGAAGTGCTTGCTAACAGGAGCTTGATATGGATGTCTCCTGAGAGGCTCTGCCAGAGCCTGACAAATACAGAGGCAAATACTTGCAGCCAACCATTGGACTGAGCACAGGGTCCTCAATGGAACAGTTAGGGAAAAGATTGAAAGAGCTGAAAGGGTTTGAAACCCCATAGGAAGAACAACAATATCAACCAACCAGACTCCCCAGAGCTCCCAGAGACTAAGCCACTAACCAAAGAGTACACATGGAGTACCTATGGCTCCAGCTGCATATGTAGCAGAGGAGGGCCTTGTCAGACATCAATGAGAGGAGAGGCCCTTGGTCCTGTGAAGGCTTGATGTCCCAGCATAGGGGAATGCTAGGGCCTTGAGGTGGGAGTTCATGGGTGCATGGGGAAGCTCCTTCATAGAAACAGGGGAGAGGGATGAGATAGGGGATTTGCAGAGGGGAAACTCCAGGAAAGGGGTAACATTTAAACTGTAAATAAATAAAGTATCCAATAAAAAAGACCTGTTTTCAGACAAATACTAACAATATGAATACACAGAAGTCATTCTTACTTAAGCATGAACAAAAAAGAATTTCTTTCTTTCTCTCTCTTTCTTTCTTTTTACTACACATGAAATTATTCATGTTATCTGTTACATCCAGGGTTTATTCTCAGAAACTAATACCACTTCAACCTCTGTTCAAGGAAGAGCCATATGGGCCACATTGACCCAAGGGCAGCCAGCCCTTTAGCTGGTCATCCTCACATATCCTGAAAAGATGAACATAGGCAATTCCATTTCTTCTCTTGAAAATTTAAGTCAGGAAATACCAGCATGAAATAAATAAGGAGTTTTGCTTTTTGTCAGGGCCATAAAGTCAGTAGAAAGAAAATCTTATGAACCATAACTGAAGGTAATAAAAATTACACAGCATTAAGAAATGATAACTAAAGTATAAAGAATCAGTAAGCAGAAGTGGTCAGTTTAAAAAGAATTAAGTATGTTTGGAGCTCCCAAGTTCTGTTAATAGGGTGGTGATAGGATGGAGATTTGTGCAGCTGAGGTTACAGAAGCCATTCTATCCCTGCCTTGTCTTGCAAGAATAATTTCCATGAGGCTTGCCACTGTGATAGCTTGAATTGCCTTGAGATTCCATCTCCTTAATGCCCATGCGTCTTATGATATTGGCTAGTCTCTGTTAATCAGCTTCGATAAGCCATCATCAATCAATACTCCAATCAAAATTCTTTTTAAAAATGGACCACAAGAAGTTGGAGTCTTTTAATACACAGGGAGATATTTAAAATATTGTCTATGTTCAACCACAGTCTGAATATATTTAACATTATTAAATTGTATACTTAAAAAGATATAGGGGGTAAATTTTGTTATGTGTTTTTATTGCAATTTTGCACATAATAGATATGTGTAACATATTATATTAATTTAAATTTGTCTCTAGATGAAACTATATAAAACAAAGAACAGGACTGTCTTAGGGTTTTCATTGCTGTGAAGAGACACCATGCCCAAGCCAACTCTTACAAAGGACGACATTTCATTGGGGCTAACTTACATGCTCAGAGGTTCAGTATATTATCATCAAGGGAGGAAGCATGGTGCTGGAGTAGCTGAGATCTGAAGATCGCAAGAAGACTGGCTTCCAAGCAGCTTGAAAGAGGATCTCGAAGCCTACCCGCAGTGACACACTTCCTTCAATAAGGCCACACCTACTCCATCAAGGCCACACCTTCAAATAATCCCACTCCCTAGGCCATGTATATTCAAACCACTACAAGGACATAGTACATAGCTGGAAAAGACTTTAAAATAAATAATCTTGCATTGAGGTGCACTTCATGATAATTGCATTTTCAACAATAGTAGACTGTTACCCCTCACTTAAAAGTCAAAGAAAAATAATCTACTCTTAACTTTATACTGAAGTGGAGGACATAAAAAGACTAAAAGTGTTGAAACCAAAAGAGGAAGTTTGGAGAAACAAATGAATTTACTAAGACTACTTTCCTCATACCTAGAGAAAGAACTAGGAGACGGTCTGTAAATTTACATTTGTTTCTCATGCAGGTTGAAATGCACACTGGATAAGGGTAAAACATCATGCAAGGGTCCTTTTTTGTGATGCTGAGTGTGGGATCAGGATCCCTCATGTACTAGATGATTTCTATATCACTTAGCAATACACCCCCATCTCAAGACTTAATTTTAAACACCTGCCACCTCCAAAGAGAATTAGAAGTAGGTCAGTGGCAGGTAGCAAAGGCAGACAAGCCAGAATTTTTTTGTCTTTTACTTATCTGCCCCCTGCAGAAGAAAACTTATAGTGTTTTTAAAAATGTTTCAGTGTAAAGGGATTAATATGCAAGAGGAAGAGAGTTCTACATACATTAATATGTAGAACTCTCAGCTACTCCAGCACCGTGCTTCCTGCCTTGATGATAATATACTGAAGGAAAAGAATGGCACTCAGGATTGACCATGCACAAGCCACTAACTAAACATGCAGCCTGCACTGAAGAGACTATCACAAAACAAAACAAACAAAGCAAACGATAAAGCCTTAACATGAAATTTATATTTTCACAAAGCAAGCTATGGACTTAAGGTTGTTTTCTCCCTGAAAATAATCATCAGAATCAAGGGACTTTACATAAATTTGATCAAAGCCCAATAACAAAAATTTCAACCTTATGGAATAAACTTCAAGAGGTAGATATGGATAGACAAAATTAAATTCTATAAATGCATCCAAGGAAGCCTACTTATTCAATCAAAATGTTACCAATGTGTAATTTTAGAAAGACATTATACTGAATAAGAGTTTTAAAAAATATCTTGTCATATAGCTTCACATTTTGAAAATAATATAAATTATTATTCAGATACAAACAATATTTTTCAGTGGCAAAGAAGCAAGAAAAATAAAATAAATCAAAGAACAACCAAATACACTTTTAGTTATATGATAGAAAACAAGAACACAACTATATTATAATCTCAAAAAATGAAATATTTTCCTAGCCAGGCATGGTGGCAGGTATCCATAAGTCCTGAACTCAGTAGGCTAAAGTGAGATGATAGCAAGACCAGCCTGAGGTATACCGGGGGATTCTGTGTCACACATTATCTCCGGCAAAAGAATTTTCGAATATAGAAAATGCTTTTTCAATCTGTTTCCCTAACTGCAGATACATATTTTGCAATGAATAAGATCAAAATTTTGAAGACTGAAGAGTACCCTTCCCTCAATAATTTTACATCTGAGTTTTCCTTTCTAACATGCATAATGAAGTTTTAAGCATATTTTAAATAACAATAACAAGAATCACTATTTTTGTGTGATCATTATTGTATCAGGCTTGCCTGCACCACCTTATTTGACCTTCGAATGCCTTTGCAAGTAGGTCAATGTCATTATTAACTTAATTTTTGAATATAAACTTACTGCAGTAGAAAAAAAGTGAATTTAACCAGGATTGTGGAATTAATAATTTCCCAAGCTGAACCTCAGATCCACACTGTTTTAAGCATGTTTCACTTTTCTCAGAAAATGTTCAACCATGAGAGATTCTTTAAAGTATTTATTGATCTATCACCAGGTTTTGTTTCTGACCTTGGCTTGGGTCCCAGACTCCTTTAACACCTGTGCCATTTGGACAGATGAAATGAATATAGTGTCCTCTGACAGGTAAAATCCTCCTTTCACAATGGTCTGTTAGTGAGTGCACCTGAGTAAGCAATCCTCCCAGCTCCTAGGTAGGCACTGTCTAAATAAGTAAATCCTAAAATGGTTAGGTAAATCCTCTTCATAGTTCCCATCAGCCAAAAATATATTAACAGAATGCAAATAACTTCCATGTTTCTAGTGTACCTTGTGATAAAAGTCAAGAATCTATTAAAGTTACTCCTAGCCACCAAGCAGAAAATCAAATATGCTTTTCGTAATTATTTCTTAATAGCACTGGATGAATTCACCAAGAAATAAGCTAGCTCTTTTAATTTAAAGGAAAGAAGAAAGATCTCCTTTGTTACAACCTTAATGATTTTTACATTGGTAGATGTTGATATTTCATTGGTAAATTATCTTTACACACCTGTAGAAACTGTGTGAGTATAGTAACACTTCTACAAAGACTATATTCTTCTGTAAAACAAAGAAATGATATAGCAAAGCCATATAATCATTCTTATGTGTACGCATTCTTTAGAACAACACCATTGCTTCAATTACGATTTTGGCAAGCTATCCACTTGGGGAATGTGATCAGCTGCATTGTATTATATTAAGAATCACAAGGAGTGCTGTACTCTGGTCCTCTTCCTCCAACCTGAGGAAGGTCACAATCTGCCCTCTTCCCCCTATGCTTTGCAGTCCTGTGCTTGTTTCCTTATCACTCGCTGTCCCTGCTTCTCTTCGTTTCTGTGTCCTTATTAACTTCATTGTTCTCATCAGATGACTTGGAGTGATCACAGAGATGAGCAGTAAATGAATTACATTAGCAATCAGTTTACTGGGGGCAGACTCTCCTCCTTGTATGTGAGAACTGCTTGCAGAGTTACTGGATCAGGAAAAGAGAGAAAGAAAAATATAAAGGAAACAGAAAGAGGAGGGAATAAAGAATAACAAAGGGAAATTGACACGGCATCTAAGATATTTGTAGAAATGCACCTATGAGAGATTATATAATGAGTTACATTATGCCATTCCCACCATAATATATTTGAAAAATATGTGCATATATGTGTGTGTGTGTGTGTGTGTGTGTGTGTGTGTGTGTGTGTGTGTGTGTATCATATATGCTTTAGAAAAAAATAGGAAGAGTTTTAGGGAGAAACTCTAGAGTTTCTTCTGGATTATTTTACTTTCAACATTTTTTTCTAAAGTAATTCCCATCTCATTTGTGATGGGAGGACAGCAGAAGGTACAAAAAATATGTATTTGGCCTAAGTTCAGTGTACATGTAGATATGAAAGCCAGGCAGTCTGCCCAATATGACTGGATTACATACCAAATGTGCTGGAATAGTTACATCTTTGAATGCCCTAAAACACTTTTTGGCTTGCCAAACATATGTTGAACCACAAATATTTGCTTTGATTCAGAATGATAGGAATTAAAACAGATAGAAGCAACCTGAACATTCTTACATTATGTTAGTAAAAGTATGTTATAGATTTTTAACTTTCTATTCACATATCAAAATCCTAATTTCCACTACTTTGGAGTACAATGATATTTAAATATTCAGTCTTTCTGTGTCCACACAAAGTTATGGGGAAAGGTAACACCTATAAACCAAATCAAGAGACATGAAGAAAAGTCAGTTTTGCCACAATTATGATTAGGGAATTCTAGCATCTAAAATTATGAAAATGTTTGGCTGTTTAGGAGAAGCAGACTGTTACTTTGATAGTCCTAAGAAATTAATATGGTACATTATACAGATTCCAAGTATCAAACTGGATATGGTAGCTTATACCTGTAATCCGTGTGCTCAGGACAAAATCAGGAGAATCTGATGCAATTTTAAAGCCAATCTGGCCTACATAATGAGCTCCAGGCTGGCCAGGGCTACATGGTGAGAACCTGTCTAGAATCAAAGATAAATCAAACAACAATAAAACATTTCATGATCCTCTTCCAGGTTTCTAAAGACCACAGGTCAGAAATTGGAGCAGTTGTCATTTGTATCTAGTAAGGATTTGAAAAGAACTCCAAAAATTATAATTGATAAACAGAGGGAATACAGAAATAAATGGACTATACCATATTAACTATTTGATTCCAATGTTTCAAAATGGAGTATGAATTATATGCTTGGATTAACAACGTTATAAACACAAAACAGAATTGAGCCTTTTTTTGAAATCTTCACCTACTTTTGAACATCAGATATGGACTCGAAGATTCCTTTGGGTGTTGAAGGAGAGAAAACTAAAAACATGTGTGTAGACAAAACAGCCTTCTTAATGCCACGATCTTCTAGTTTCTCTCTGAATAAACATCCCCACCAAGGAAAAAAAAACATATTTTTTGATAGTACACTGAAAACTGAAAGGAAGCCATAACCAACACATTGAAACATCTGCATTTATGTTAAGGAAAGTATACTATGTTGTTTCCTATATCATAGGACAGTGTTTTTAACAACAAAAATAACAGTTACAAAAATTCTATGTGGCTATAGAAAGCATGATGTTTAAGAATAGGCATATCTTATCATAAACATACTCATGTATTTATTTCCCATACCAATATCTTTTACTGACACTGTTGTATTTAACTATATAAGTCAAACGTGTGTGTGTGTGTGTGTGTGTGTGAGTATGTGTATGTGTGTTTGTTTGTGTGTGTGTGTGTACTTTACTCATGACTATGTCTAACATAGAAGAGAATTACACCCACAGAAAATTATACCAACATGTACATAATAAAAATAGTCTACTTGGAAGAATTTCTAAATGTCTAATGAAATTCCAGAAATTTCAATGGTAATAAAGACAAAACAGTCATTCTAAACACTGTCATTCATTTTCATGTTCATCTGCTTTTAGCTCTTGGCATCCACTGATCTTTACAGAATCATAGGCTTCTCTAACTCTACATTATTTTCTAGGAGCAGATTTGTCTACATGCCTCATTACTATTATTCTGCTATTATTAGTCTAATAACCATTCTCCCTCATACTCACTGCAAAATGGTTTTCTAACAGCACAAACAAATAAATGAATAAAGAAAGAATGTGACTTTATTTGCTGCACACAAAACTTGTACTTAAAAATAGGCTGCATTTTTGTTGTTCTTTGTTTTGGTTTGCTTTTTGTTTTTTTTTTTATGTTCTTTCTGCACAAGAAATTTACAAATCTATCAGGTCAAAATAACCAGCATATGCAAGACGCCTGCTACTTATCACCAGTCTTATTTTTAAAAGACATTTGAATAGTCTGAAGCATTGACAATCTGCACATACTTCTTTGATTATAGAGGAGACAGCCTGCCATTATACCAGAAATAGTTAATATTACATCAGTAGGCAGCCTAGAAATATACAATTCCTTCTGCTTTCAGATTCATGTTTATTTGGAAAAGTTCTAGGCAGTGAGTTCATGTCAGGTTCTTTAAGTTTTTGTATGTTTGCAGCCTACCTTTTTTGAGTCTGTAGATTAGCACTTAAAAGGCTTATTTTTCTCCAGGAAATATTTCTAATGTGATTTTCATAAACACATACTTCGGTGTTATTGGTATCATGTACAACTAAATCCTAAAATAAAGTTACTTGTAGATGAATTTTAAAAGGAACAATTTCAGAAAAAAATGGAAATTTGGAAATGGCAAAGAAATACTCTGATCAGAAAGACTGATTTATTGGAGCTGGTGAAATGACTCAGGGGATAAAAGCCCTGTCACCAAGCCTAAAGATATGAGTTCTTTGCCAACTATACATCTGGCAGAGGATTAGCATCCAGAATCTATAAAGAACTCAAAACAACAACAAAGATCCAAAAGAACAAACGACCTACTCAAACAAATGACCTACAGATCTCAATGGAGAACTTTCAAGAGAAGAAATTAAGTGGCCAAGATACACCCAAAAACTGTTCATTGTCCTTAGCAACTGTGGAAACAGAAGTCAAAATAACTTTGACATTTCATCTTATCCTACTCAGAATGACAAAGGTAAGCAAAGCAACTAACAATAAATGCTGGAGAAGTTGTTCAGAAAAGGCAATCCTCACTTACTGTTGGTGGGAATGCAAACTGGTACACCCACGATGGAAATCAGTGTGACTATACAGTTCCTCCAGTGGAAAGTGACTGTATTGCTCTGCATATTATGCCTTGCTTTGACAATGGAACATTAGCAAGCAAAGACTTATAATGTGTTCCCATGAGAGGGCACTTCCTTTTGCACTTCTCATATCCATTTGAGAAGGAAACTCCTCCCCCAAGGGGCTGCTACTTTCTGTGGCTTGATCCCTATAATGGCTGATCTTGGTTGTTAACTACAGCTGGAATCAAATAAAGCCAAGCACATGGGCACACCTGTGAGGGATTTGTTTCATTTGAATCATTTGAAGTGAGAAGACTAACCCTAAATCTGAGCCACACCTTGGTGGCAGTCCACATAAAAGGACAATAAAAATGGGAAGCTTCTGCTTGCCCTCATTCTGGATGGAAAGTTCATCTATCCTCCTGCTGTGGCGTTCCTTCACTGGCATTAGAGTCTACTTCTTTGGGATTTCAATGAAGACAGGAGACCCCCCCCCCACCCTGAGACATCCAGCCTTGTGGACTGAACAACTACTGGATGCTTTGCTTTCCTTTGAGAGACAGCCATTCCTGTGACTACTCTGACTCTAAAAATTACCCCCTTTTAACTCATCAATTATCTATCACTCTACTAGTCCAGATTTACAGGGTTTCTGAAGAGCCCTGTCAACACTAAGATTCCTCTTATTCAATAGAGAAATGTGATCACTAACTCTGCCCAATGCAAACCAGAAAAGGCCAACAGTTGCCTCAACACAATGATAGTTCCCAATTGTCAGCTTGCCCTGCTCCTATCGCTTGCATATTTTAAGAAAAATTCATCACATAGAGGATGTTTCTCAGTCTTGGCTCTAATGACAGCCAGACTAGTTTAGATGCCTGTACAGAACTGAGTACCACCCCAAAAGGTGTTCTCAAGACTAGAACACTTTCAGAAACATATATTTGCATGCTTGCCACTTTCCCTCATCTAGCTGAAACAAAACACTTCAAAGTCTAAATCACAAATCATAAAATCCAGCCCTTCCTGGCACCTTACAAGGTTCAATCATTTGGGGAATAGTATTCTTCTCTACCCTGAAAGAAATATCATTACTGATCTACCAAAATTAAAGAGAGGCTAATAATTTGTTCTCCCTTCCCTCCCTACCCAAATGGATAGACATCACTGCCTTTGCTCAAACAAAGCCCCTTGCCCTAATGCAAACATTTCCTTTCTCTCCAAAAAATAATGATACATATTAAAGACTATCAGAAGAGGCATAAAAACTGTGCATCAGATGTGAATGTGGTGTCTCTGTACCTCCTGTTTCTGTAATTAAAATGTTACATATAAATGTTCAAGAAAGATTCAGATAACTTCTATCCCCAGGCTATGTACTCATATGCCTTGGAGAAGCAATTTAAAATTTCTGTTGCAAAAATTATTTTTATAATCTGTTTTACCAAGCATGCTACCAGGAACACAAAAATCCCAATATAGGAATGAACTTGAGATATTTTTAATCTTTTATGTCTTGAAAAAACTTTATTGATTCCTAAATGGATCCAGAAATATTACTGAGTGTGAGGAAACCTCAAATAAACAAGATTCTTTAAGCCCCTCCCTCCCAGCAAGAGAGAGGGAAGGGATTAGAGATTACTGTCTATAAATGACATGTTAAAAATGATGCTTAGAATCAGATTGTTAAGTAAATATTTATAGCATCATTTAACTATTATCTGCCCTTGAAAATGTTGTAACAAAATATACATCAACATGAAATTATGTTTTGGGTATGGTTTTATGAAATCATGGTGGGCTGTAGGGTTGACTTAGCAATTATGAGTGCCTACTGCTCTTGCAGAGGATCCAAGTTAGGTTCTCAGCACCAACACTAAGTGACTCACGACTGCCTGTAAATCCAGCTCCAGGGGACCTGATACCCTTGTCAGACCTCTGTGGTGAATGCACCCTGCACTCTGCAATACTGTAACATCAGCAAGTATTTCTTATGCAAAAGTAATATAAACAACTATAAAAACATATTATTAGGTAAAATATCACAGTTACCATTATTTTATATATGTATATGTTCCCCCCTCTCTCTCTCTCTCTCTCTCTCTCTCTCTCCCTCCCCCTCCCCCTCCCCCTCCCCCCTCCCCTCCCCCCTCCACCTCCCCCCTTCCCCCTCCCTCTCTCTCTCACTCTCTCTCTGTGTGTGTGTGTGTGTGTGTGTGTGTGTGTGTGTGTGCACTCATAAAGTCTAAAGGTTGGCATCAAGTGTCTTTTTCAGTCACTCTCCACTTCATTGTTTTGAGACAGTGTCTTACTGAACCTAGGGTTCACTGATTCAGCTAGACTGACTTGATCCGAGAGCCCAGGAATCTTTTTCTGTTGCCAAAGCTCTGCGAATACAGGTACCCTACCACACATAGATTTTTCACTTGGGTGCTGGGGATCTGAACTGAAGTAATTATGCTTGCATGGTAAACACTTTACTGACTCAACCAGCTCCTCATTGCTTGAAGTTATCTTTTACTGCTGAAGGGAAAAACAACTTTTTCACTTTTTTGCTTGCTTATATTTTCTAATTTACCCACAAATAGCATGTATTACTTGTTTTAGAAAGAATGATTTTAGTAATTATAAGACAAAATTAAAATACATGAAGACCAACTATCCAAACAAAGGATAATGAAACTTAGAAATGGTGAAGCAATACAATCTCTTCTCCATAAGACTCTGGGGTTACATTCCTGTGTAACTTGGATCTAGATGTAGACCTAAATGAGACCAATCTTTTTGCATATGATGATTTTTTTTTTCTTAAAGCATTTTTGCAAATAATTTTAAGTGAAATGCTTTAGGATTGAACATTTTATGTAAAATCTCTTCCCAAATCATCAAAACTAAGAATTCATTTCCTTGAGCGTATGACTTATTTTTAATGTTATTTGCATAAGGAATTGAGAACAAGATTCATAACTGTTTATGCTAAAATACTGCATGTGACAGGAAACTTGTTTTTCTCTGTGCAATGAGAAAAAAATCACATAGACCTAGACCCATTGCAACAAAATCTATATACTTATAACCTGTAATGCACATTCTCTAAGATTATTTTATCCAATTTTTGTTATAATATATCTGGCCATAAGTTTTTTATTCATATTCCCTTAATAATCATTAGGGAAAATCAGTGTATTCAGCATAGTCTCTGTACCAAGTAGTATGCAAAGCCTTTCATATAGATTTTCTCATTTGACACTCAGACAATTCTTTGAATATTTTTGTTATCTGACAGTTTTAAAGTTGTATGTATTGTTATTTTATGTATATGAGTGTTTTGTCTACATGTATTTACGTGTACCACAAATGTGTCTGGTGCCCACAGATGCCAAAAGATGGTGTCAAATAACCTTGAAGTGGAGTTAAAGACTGTGGTAAACCACATTTTTTTTTTACATGTAATTTATTTTTTTTATTGGATGATTTATTTACATTTCCTATGTTGTCCCCTTACCCCATCCCCCACCACACCCTCGGAACCCCCAATCCCCTCGCCCCTCCTCCTTCTTCTCTGTGGATGTAACCTCTATCTACCCCCCCCACTCCCACCTCCCCACCCTCAAAATTCCCACCCCCTGGGGCATCCAGCCTTCATGAGGTCAAGGTTCTCTTCTTCCACCTATGCCCAGCAGGGCCCTCCACTTTTACATATTCAGCTGAAGCCCTGTATCCCCCCCTAAGTGCTCCCAGGCTGGTGGTTTAGACCCTGGGAGCTGTGGTTGGTTGGATTGTTGCTCTTCTCATGGTGCCATAAATCCTTTCAGCTCCTTCAGTCTTCACTCTAACTCCTCTATTGAGAACCCCATGATCAGTTCAATGGCTAGTTGTGAGCATCTGCCTCTGAATATGTCTGACTCTTGAAGGCCTCTGAGGAGATATCCATATCAGGCTCTTATCAGCATGCATTTCCTGTCTTCCACATCAGCATCTACCTTTGGTGATTGCACATGGGATAGATACTCAGGTGGAATGGTCTTGAGACGGCCCCTCCTTCAGTTTCTGTCCCTCACTTTGTCTCCATATTTGCTCCCTTGAGTATTTTGTTGCTCCTTCTAAGAAGGACCGAATCACCCTCACTTGGTCTTCCTTCTTTATGGGCTTCATGTGGCCTGTGAGTTGCATCTTGGGCATTTCAAGGTTCTAGGCCAATATCCAATAATCCGTGAGTGAATACCATGTGTGTTCTTTTGTCATTGGCTTACCTCACTCAGGATGATAATTTCTAGTTCCATCCATTTACCTAGGAACCTCTCGAATTCATTGTTTTTAATAGCTGAGTAATACTCCATTGTGTAAATATACCACATTTTTTTAATCCATTCCTCAGTTGAAGGACATCTGGGTTCTTTCCAGCTCCTGGCTATTATAAATAAGGCTGCTATGAACATAGTTGAGCATATGTCCTTATTATATGTTTGAGCATCTTCTGGGTATATGCCTAGGAGTGGTATAGCTGGATCCTCAGGTAATGCTATGTCCAATTTTCTGAGGAACCGCCAGACTGATTTCCAAAGTGGTTGCACCATCTTGCAGTCCCACCAACAATGGAGGAGTGTTCCTCTTTCTCCACACCCTCGCCAGCATCTACTATCACCTGAGTTTTTAATCTTAGCCATTCTGACTGGTGTGAGATGGAATCTCAGGGTTGTTTTGATTTGCATTTCCTTGACGACTAAGGATGCTGAACATTTCTTTAGATGCTTCTCGGCCATTCGAGTTTCTTCCGTTGAAAATTCTTTGTTAAGCTCTATACCCCATTTTTTAATAGGGTAATTTGGTTGTCTGGAGTCTAATTTCTTGAGTTCTTTGTATATATTGGATATTAGCCCTCTATCAGATGAAGGATTGGTAAAGATCTTTTCCCAATTTGTTGGTTGTCGTTTTGTCCTATTGACAGTGTCCTTTGCCTTACAGAAACTTTGCAATTTTATGAAGTCCCATTTGTCAATTCTTGATCTTAGAGCATATGCCATTGGAGTTCTGTTCAGGAACTTTTCCCCTGTGCCCAAGTATTCGAGGCTTTTCCCCACCTTCTCTTCTATTAGTTTCAGTGTATCTGGTTTTATGTGGAGGTCCTTTATCCACTTAGACTTGAGCTTTGTACAAGGGGATAAGAATGGATCCATTTGCATTCTTCTACATGTTGTCCTCCAGTTGAAACAGCACCATTTGTTGAAAATGCTGTCCTTTTTCCACTGGACAGTTTTAGCTCCTTTGTCAAAGATCAAGTGACCATAGGAGTGTGGGTTCAGCAAAGTGGCTGGTTATAAAATCAACTCAAACAAATCAGTAGCCTTCCTCTACATGAAAGATAAACAGACTGAAAAAGAAATTAGGGAAATGACACCCTTCACAATAGTTGCAAATAATATAAAATACCTTGTTGTGAATCTAACCAAGCAAGTGAAAGACCTGTATGACAAGAACCAGCCACTTTGCTGAAGTTGTTTATCAGGTTTAGGAGTTCTCTGGTGAAAGTTTGGGGGTCACTTAAGTATACTATCATATCATCTGCAAATAGCGATATTTTGACTTCTTCCTTTCCTATTTGTATCCCTTTGACTTCTTTTTGCTGTCTAATTGCTCTGGCTAAGACTTCCAGTACTATATTGAATAGGTAGGGGGAGAATGGGCAACCTTGTCTAGTCCCTGATCTTAGTGGGATTGCTTCAAGTTTCTCTCCATTTAGCTTGATGTTGGCTACTGGTTTGCTGTAAATTGCTTTTACTATGTTTAGGTAGGGGCCTTGAATTCCTGATCTTTCCAAGACTTTTATCATGAAGGGATGTTGAATTTTGTCAAATGCTTTCTCAGCATCTAGTGAGATGATCATGTGGTTTTTTTCTTTAAGTTTGTTTATATAGTGGATCACATTGATGGATTTCTGAATATTGAACCATCCCTGCATTCCTGGGATAAAACCTACTTGATCATGATGGAGGATTGTTTTGATATGGTCTTGGATTCGGTTTGCTAGAATTTTATTGAGTATTTTTGCATCGATGTTCATAAGGGAGATTGGTCTGAAGTTCTCTTTCTTTGTCGGGTCCTTGTGGGGTTTGGGTATGAGTGTAATTGTAGCTTCATAGAACGAATTGGGTAGTGTTCCTTCTGTCTCTATTTTGTGGAATAGTTTGAAGAGAATTGGTATTAGGTCTTCCTTGAACGTCTGATAGAATTCAGCACTAAAACCATCTGGTCCTGGGCTTTTTTTAGTGGGGAGGCTTTTGATGACTGCTGCTATTTCCTGAGGGGTTATGGGACTATTTAGATGGTTTATCTGCTCCTGGTTTAACTTCGGTACCTGGTATCTGTCTAGGAAATTGTCCATTTCATCCAGGTTTTCCAGTTTTGTTGAGTATAGGCCTTTGTAGTAAGATCTGATGATTTTTTGAATTTCTTCAGTTTCTGTTGTTATGTCTCCCTTTTCAGTTCTGATTTTATTAATTTGGATACTGTCTCTGTGCCCTCTGGTTAATCTGGCTAAGGGTTTATCTATCTTGTTGATTTTCTCAAAGAACCAACTCCTGGTTTTATTGATATTTTGTATTGTTCTTTCTGTTTCTATTTGGTTGATTTCAGCCCTGAGTTTGATTATTTCCTGCCTTCTACTCCTCCTGGGTGTATATGCTTCTTTTTGTTCTAGAGCTTTTAGTTGTGCAGTCAACTTGTTAGTGTGTGCTCTTTCCAGTTTCTTTTTGTAGGCACTTAGAGCTATGAGTTTTCCTCTTAGCACTGCCTTCATGGAGTCCCACAAGTTTTGGTATGATGTGTCCTCATTTTCATTGAATTCTAAAAAGTCTTTTATTTCTTTCTTTATTTCTTCCTTGACGAAGTCATCATTGAGTAGAGAGTTGTTCAGTTTCCATGTGCACGTGGGTTTTCCATTGTTTTTGTCATTATTAAAGATCAGTCTTAGTCCGTGGTGATCTGATAAGATGCAAGGGATTATTTCAATCTTTTTGTATCTGTAGAGGCTTGTTTTGTGACCAATTATATGGTCTATTTTGGAGAAGGTACCATGAGGTGCTGAGAAAAAGGTATATTCTTTTGTTTTAGGATGAAATGTTCTATAGATGTCTGTTAAGTCCATTTGGTTCATAACTTCTGTTAATGTCAAAGTGTCTCTGTTTAGTTTCTGTTTCCATGATCTGTCCATTGCTGACAGTGGGGTGTTGAAATCCCCCACTACTATTGTGTGAGGTGTAATGTGTGTTTTGAGCTTTAGTAAAGTTTCTTTTATGTATGTAGGTGCCCTTGCATTTGGAGCATAGATGTTCAGAATTGAGAGTTCACCTTGGTAGATTTTTCCTTTGATGAGTATGAAGTGTCCTTCCTTATCTTTTTTGATTAATTTTGGATGAAAGTCGATTTTATTTGATATTAGAATGGCTACTCCAGCTTGTTTCTTGGGACCATTGGCTTGAAAAATTGTTTTCCACCCTTTTATTCTGAGGTAGTGTCTGTCTTTGTCACTGAGGTGCGTTTCTTGTATGCAGCAAAATTCTGGGTCTTGTTTGTGTATCCAGTCTGATAGTCTGCGTCTTTTTATTGGGGAATTGAGACCATTGATGTTAAGAGATATTAAGGAAAAATGATTGTTGCTTCCTGTTATTTTTGTTATTAGAGGTAAAGTTATGTTTGTATCTTCTTTTGGGGTTGTTGGAAGATTACTTACTTGCTTTTTCTAGGTTGTAGTTTCCCTCCTTGTGTTGGCATTTTCCATCAATTATCCTTTGAAGTGCTGGGTTTGTGGGAAGATATTGTGCAAATTTGGTTTTGTCATGGAATATCTTGGTTTCACCATCTATAGTGATTGAGAGTTTTGCTGGGTATAGTAATCTGGGCTGGCAATTGTGTTCTCTTAGGGTCTGTATGATGTCAGTCCAGGCTCTTCTGGCTTTTATAGTCTCTGGTGAGAAGTCTGGTGTAATTCTTATAGGTCTGCCTTTATATGTTACTTGACCTTTTTCCCTTACTGCTTTTAGTATTTTTTCTTTGTTTTGTGCATCTGATGTTTTGATTATTATGTGACGGGAGGTATTTCTTTTCTGGTCTAGTCTATTTGGTGTTCTGTAGGCTTCTTGTATGTTTATGGGCATCTTGTTCTTTAGGTTAGGGAAGTTTTCCTCAATAATTTTGTTGAAGATATTTACTGGCCCTTTAAGTTGGGAATCTTCATTCTCATCTATACCTATTATCCTTAGGTTTGGTCTTCTCATTGTGTCCTGGATTTCCTGGATGTTTTGAGTTAGGAGTTTTTTGCATTTTGCATTTTCTTTGACAACTGTGTCAATATTTTCCACCGTATCTTCTGCATTTGAGATTCTCTCTTCTATCTCTTGTATTCGGTTGGTGATGCTTGCGTCTGTGACTCCTGATCTCTTTCTTAGGTTTTCTATCTCCATGGTTGTCTCCCTTTGAACTTTCTTTATTGTTTCTATTTCTAGTTTCAGATCCTGAATGTTTTTGTTTAATTCCTTCTTTGTGTTTTCTTCCATTTCTTTAAGGGATTTCTGTGATTCCTCTTTAAGGGCTTCTATCTGTTTACTTGTACTCTCCTGTATTTCTTTAAGGGAGTTACTTAATTCCTTCTTATAATCCTCTATCATCATCATGAGAAGTGATTTTAATTCTGAATCCTGCTTTTCAGGTGTGATGGAGTGTTCAGGGCTTGCTATATTGGGAGAACTGGGCACTGATGATGCCAGGAAACTTTGGTTTCCGTTGCTTATGTTCTTGCGCTTGCCTTTCACCATCTGGTTAACTCTAGTGGTACCTGCCCTCACTGTGTAAAACTGGAGTCTGTATTTCCAGTTATCTTGCTTATTGCAGAGCTCCTCAGAGTCCAGAGGTCTCTGTGGTCTTATGCTCCTAATCTCCTGGGTGGAAGAACTCCTGGGACTCAGGCTACCTCTTGGATCTGGAAATCCTTCTGCTCTGAGTGCAGTGGGTCCTCGATGACTCAGGATTCAGTTTCAGCTGCTCTGAGTGCAGTGGCTCCAGCTGCTCTGAGTGCAGTGGCTCCTGGATGACTCAGGATTCAGTTTCTCAACAGGACAGGAGCAGACCGACTCTGTGTCTGCTCCAGCCCAGAGGA
Source organism: Grammomys surdaster (assembly GCF_004785775.1). Taxonomy (NCBI): domain Eukaryota; kingdom Metazoa; phylum Chordata; class Mammalia; order Rodentia; family Muridae; genus Grammomys; species Grammomys surdaster. The sequence goes on along the minus strand of NW_021604788.1, from coordinate 217,344 downwards.
CCAGGCAGGGGCGTAAGGGAAGTGGAATTCCTGAGGGGCAGGGTTTGGGTAGCTGCTGTGCCCTGAATGGCCCTGGCTCCCAGATGTATCTCTGGGCCTTAGGGAGTGAGATGGAGTTCTTACCAGCTGCTCTGAGTGCAGTGGCTCCTGGATGACTCAGGATTCAGTTTCTCAACAGGACAGGAGCAGACCAACTCTGTGTCTGCTCCAGCCCAGAGGACCAGGCAGAGGCGTAAGGGAAGTGGAATTCCGGAGGGGTGGGGTTTGGGTAGCTGCTGTGCCCTGAATGGCCCTGGCTCCCAGATGTATCTCTGGGGCTTAGGGAGTGAGATGGAGTTCTTACCAGCTGCTCTGAGTGCAGTGG
>NW_021604788.1:201569-216970 GCF_004785775.1 Grammomys surdaster | reverse complement strand
TCCTGGATGACTCAGGATTCAGTTTCTCAACAGGACAGGAGCAGACCGACTCTGTGTCTGCTCCAGCCCAGAGGACCAGGCAGGGGCGGAAGGGTAAACCACATTTTAAGTACTGGGAATTGAACCCTCTTCTCTGCAAGAATAAGCAGTTCACTTAACCACTGAGCCATCTCTCAAGCCACCTGCCACTTCACTTAATAAATTTTTAAATTGTGACTTATATAAGTTCTCAGAAAAAGGAATAAGGCTCACAGGAGAAATAGCTGATAGTGGATACAACATTGAAGAAGATCTCTCTCTCTCTCTCTCTCTCTCTCTCTCTCTCTCACACACACACACACACACACACACACACACACACACACACACTCACACAGGTGAACCTGGACATTTTATAAAGAAAGAATGGAAGCATCTAGAAACTCAAAAAACAAACCCACAGAAACTAGATTAAATGCATTCCTTCTAGAAGACAATTTGGCCATCAAAATAAAAATAGCAATAGTATACAACACAATCAAATTAAAAATAACAGCACAGTAACCCTAAGGATGCACTTGTGGCATGCATACCTATGCTGTAGCCATCAGCTCTCTAATTGAACATAAGACCTGATCAACAAGAAGGTAATCAGCCCTAGTTGTGGAAACTGCCAATTACACAAGGCTAGTGAGATCTTAGAGAAAAGCCTATAGAAGCCACATTACTTAACCAGCATAACAATCCTTAATGGCACTGTAAATTTCTGTTCTTAGACCCACAGATAAGTGTAGAACTTACCCCTGATCAAGGAAACTTTCTTTACAACAGAGAAAGATGACTAAAAAAAAAAAAAGAAAACCACAGCCAAGTGGTGGAGGCCAATCCCAATGGATACATCTACAGTACAATTCCCACACCTAAGGCCAAGAAACCATTGTAGAAGATGAAGTGAAAAGGATGTAAGAGCTAGAAGAACAGATAGCCTGCTGGAAGATTGTGTCTCTTAGGAATGCCAGCAGCTACACCTATAAAGCCTCTGTATCATGACTGCCTAAGAGGAACTGAACAAGAACAGTAGGCATGCTAAAATGGATGTGGGAAAGCTCTTGAGGCCTCAATCCTACAGAAAGAACTAAAGGAACACTGAGAGCAGGAGAAATCGTCTTCCCAAGGAAGAGCACACAAGTTAGTTATCCAGTATCAAATGGTCAGCCCTGAAAACATACATATACAAACTGAGCAAGTTATACTTAAGAAGATATATTATATATGTGTGTGTATGATGTATATGTACGTGTATGTGTATATGCATGAAATAAAAATTATTGAAAAATGAAACAATAAATGTGAAAGATAGCAATGCTGTACATTATAGGAAGTTTTACATGGAGGAACAGAAAGAGGGAATGATGGAATTATAATTTTAAAACTAGAAGAAATAATTCATTAAAACTACATTAAAAAAAAAAACTCCCCGGGCTGGAGAGATGGCTCTGAGGTTAAGAGCACTGACTACTTTTCCAGAGGTCATGAGTTCAATTCCCAGCAACCACATGGGGCTCAAAACCATCTGTAATGGGATCTGATGCCCTCTTCTGGTGTGTCTGAAGACAGCTACAGTGTATACATATACATAAAGTAAATAAATATATCTTTAAAAAAAACTCCCCACAGAGTTGCCTACAGGCCAATCTAATGGAGGCATTTTCTCAGATGACTCTAGATTGTGTCTAGTTGACAAAAAATTAATAAGCATAATACCAATTTATTAATAATTGGTTAATGAAGGTATAGGTCATAAAGATGCATACTATTCCTTTCTTTTATCGTTTTCCAACATTTAACATTAAAAATAATGTTGGGAGGAAAAGAGGTTTAAGCAACTTGCAAAAGACATGCATAAGTAATACTTGGACAGAAACTGAGACATTTTGTCTGAAAAGCCAGCCAGTGCTACTGACTACATCTCACTAACACAGCAGCCATAACAATCACATCAATAAGCCACTGTGCTCACAACTTCCCTATGGTTTTCAATCTCAGAACTAAAGCTAGTATCATTATGCACATTTATTGCACTTCCCTGCACCAGTGCTACCTGGAGTGCATGGTCTATGGAGGCAGAGTCAATGAGAAAGGCAAAAGCTCAGACCTACTGAGTCTTCATCCAGAGAGCAATATGATCCCTAGGGGTTTTGGACACACACACACACACACACACACACATACAGAGAGATAGAGAGGTAGAGAGAGGGGGCAAGGAGAGGTAAAGAGAGAGGAAGAGAGAGAGAGAGACTAGCTCTATGCGTGGCTTCCTGTTGATTTTTTTTTTACTTCATCTTCTACTAGTCTCCCTATTTCTAACAATTCAGCCATACTGGATTCCTTGCTTTCATAAATCATTCCAAAACAATGTTCATTTTAAGACTTTATCTGGTTATGAGTTTTTCCTGCATATTATTATTTTCATAATTGTTATTTATTCTTTTACTTATTTATTTCTTGGAGGTGGTACAGCATGCATATGTCAGAGAACAACTAGAGAGAGCATGTTCTCTTTTTCTACCATATAGGTCCTGGGGTTCAAATGTATATCTCAAGACAGTTTCATTTTTTTATGTCTCATTCCTGAAGCAAGCATGCCACAGTTGTTCATCTAGCTCAGTTGTCTTAATCCTATCGTATTTTTTACAAATAACTAAATTAGTGAGGTTTTCCTTATGTAGAATCTCAAGACCTCCATATTCTCTGCAAGTGTTCATTTTCTACTTACCATGGTTTATATTTCTTCAAAGACTGCAATGACTTCTCATAATAGTCTCTGTTTTTATATGTTTCCTTTCTATTTTTTAATTAATTATTTTATTTATTTACATCCTAAATCTTGCCCCCTCCCAGAGTTCTTCACCCCATCTCTTCCCTTTTGCCTCTGAGAGGGTGCTCCCCACACTCAGCATCCTCCTTCCCTGGAACATCAAGTCCCTACAGGATTAAGGGCATCCTCTCCCACTGAGGCCAGACAAGGCAATCCTCTGCTACATATGTGCTGGGGGCATCAGATCAGCCTATGTATATTCTAGTTGGTGGCTCAATCTCTGGGGTCTCCCAGGGGTCCAGGTTAGTTGATGCTGTTGTTCTTCCTATGGCATTGGCATCTCATTCAGCTCCTTCAATCCTTCCCCTAACTTTCCATGGAGGTCTTCAACCTCATTCCAGTGGCTGGTTGAAAGTATCTGCATTTGTCACAGTCTTATATTTGTTTCTTATTTTGATTCTTCTATAGTATGTATAAGTTATGTAAGAACTAGAGGCGTGTCCATTTTGTTGTTTTAGTCCTACTACTAGACCAGTAGTTGATCCATAGTAGTTACTCAATAAATACTAGGTAAATGAATTTATAACCAAATTATAATTCTCATACATCAAAAAAATCCATATTATAGAAAAACTGAGCCTCAAACAAGACAAGGAACCTGCCCAAAGTTACAGTTTTTAACATATGTAACTCCATTTAATTTGAGTTGGAGTCTAAATTATTAAATTCTTTGTGACTGATTTCCTGCTTGTGGTGTGTTAGTCAGCATTTCATTATCGTAATAACTGTAAGAGCTAAACCAACTAAAAAGACAAGAATATGATTCAAGATTTCATGGAATTCAGTTTATGCTTGGTGGGCTACAACACTTTTGAGCTTGGAGTAAAGATGCACATCACAGTGGGGGGGTACATATAGGACAGACAAGCTGGTCATTTTACTGAGAAAGATGGGGAAAGGAAGAAGAGGGGACACATAGAATAAGAGACAGAGGCATTAGAAGCATAGTTGCAATGACCTAATTTCCTTGCACTAGACCCCCAGATGGTAAAGGTTCCTCTCCCAATAATTGCATGTACTAGAAACCAAGCTTAATAAATGGGCTTTTGACAGACATTCCAAATATAAACTTACAGAAAGCAGACTGAGAAGGAAATCACATATAGTCACCATGCTACACTGAGATGGGAGAATAATGATTCCTGGCTAGTACAAGGCATGTGACATATAGAAAGAATTTTTGTATGGGGACTTTTTAATTTCTTCTCTCTTTGCTCCTTCTCATTTTGTATCCTTCCAAGGAATCATGACTAATTTCTCTCACTGGGTCCTCACTTCTCACTCCTCATATGTAACAGGTCATTATAGTTTAATTAGCATTTTTCCCAATGAAGATTCAGATGACAACCTCCTCTCAATCACCAGCAGGAACTAGAATATTGATACCTCCTTAACCCTGCCATAAAGGCACTGTACAGTCCCTAATCCTTCTTGTATTTTGTTGGTGTTGTTGTGAGCCTAGCCTTTAATAGCTGAGCCCTCTCTCCAGCCCTGCCACTGATCCTTCTTAAAGACACTGCTACAACTATGCCCTTGGTATTAGATCTCTTTGGGTCAGCATCTATTGCATCAGAGACAGTACCTATCCATGTATACCCTGCCCTGATTCTCCTCGTGTCCTTACTGTTCTATCAAGCATTTCATTTTATTTCAAATTCAATGACCCGGAGTCTGGAAATGCATTTTAGTTAATGCCTTAATTTAAAGCATCTAACAGAAAAGAGCATATACAAATGAATGCATTGATCCTCTCAGTGCTGCTCCTGAGACTGGAAGCTCTGGAATCTCATGGAATGTCAACAGCACTGGCAGCTTTGAGGACATACAGTAGTGTGCCAGCTCAGCACAGAGATCATTATCTAAATGGGACAGACAAATTTCAGGCAAGCATACTTTATTAAAAAAAATACCCTGAGTAACTGCAATGATTTTGGATTATGCAAATTTGAAAAGCACTTTTATATCTCATGAAAATTGTCTGTGTGTGAATGTGTATACACACATGTGCAACATCTCATTCTCTAGTAGCTGTGGCCTCTAAAATGAACAATACTGAGCAGATGATAAAAAGAGGAAAAAATTACTTTACTGACCCTCAACAAACAGCACAGACAGTCAAATGACCAATAAAAGTCAATGAGGTGCTAAAAGTCCATTTACACTATTGATTTAACTGTTCACTGAGCTGTATTTCTTTATTTGCCTGCTGACCGTTTTAATATCAGGCAGGTCCCATTGAGAGACATCTAGCAACTTTGAACATTTGAACAACCTTGATCACTTTCAAGGACCAATACATAGAAGATACTATAAAATGTGTTTGTGTTATATAGAAACAACACTATGCACACCGGGCAGGTTGTATTTATGTGTTTAAGAATATATACATATATGTATATAACAATAATAAGTGAAAAAGAGGCCACAAATTTGAAAGAGCAAGGGTATAGTTTCTCAAAAAAAATAAGGCACTTGATTTGTTAGTAAGAAAAGTTATCTAATTTATAAAAATTTAGTTTTAATCATTATGATTGGAAGTACAGTTAAGCAACAGCCTATTTTAAAAGCCCTAACCAAATTTTTATTAATTCCTAGAGAATTTCCTATAATGTATCTTGATTATATTCACCTCTTACTTCTCCTCCATCTTGTCCACCACCTTATCCCTTATTCATGACCTCCTTTTTTTTATAAGGGATCATTTTGTATTAGCTTAACATTTCCAATATTCTCAGAATATTTAATAACATAAGGAAAGATCAATACAATGTTTTCCTTCCATTTTTTACTTGTTTGAAAATGTTCACACATGTATAAATTATAATGAATTTCAGCCATTTTTATTTTCCATTCTCCTTCCATGCCTCGATGACAATAGTCTTCTCAACAAGTTACCTGCCTACTTTCCTAAGATCAATTTAAAATTTTAATTCCAAATAAAATACTATTTTAGGCATTTCTCTAAATGCATGTAATCAATAGTATGGATTATATGACAGTAATTCAATTTTGAGACAGAGTCTTGTTATAGACTCTCAGATGGTCTTGAACTCATTACATAGTCCAGAATGGTATCAAATTCATGATCCCCTGCCTTAGTCAGCCAAGTTCTGGCATTAGAGTCTTGTACCATCACATGTTGCCCACTTTTTTTTCCATTTTTTTGAGGAACTTCCATATTATTTCCATGGTAACTTTACTAATTTACTATTCTGACAGTGTATAAGAAGTGTGTGTGTGTGTGTGTGTGTGTGTGTGTGTGTGTGTGTAGTAAAGTGCAAAAATAGACAAATGTGATTACATTAAACTAAAAGTATCTGCACAGCAAAAGAAACAAACAGCATAGTGAAGCCACACCTACATAAAATGAAAGAACTTGCAAGCTATACATTTATTTTATGATGAGTTATTACCCAGAATATATAAAGAACTCAGCTGAATAACAAAACAACAACATGACCCAATTTAAACATGGACAACGGACTTACTAAGCACTTCTCAAAAGGAGACATACAAGTGATCAAAAACTACAGGAAAAGTGTTCAATGTTACTAAACAACATGGACATTCAAATCTAAACTGCAATGAAATATCCCATATCTTAGTTATAATGGCTCACGTCAAAAAGGAAAAAAAAAAAGAAATGTATTCTGAATTATCTAAACATTGAGAGTGAGTGGTATATTGCACAGAGAAGAGATGGACATTTGAAATTCAAAAGTAAACCTCATTTACAAGTCTTTTTAGTACCAAATCCCCAAATTCTTAAAAGAGACTTGAGACCAAGCTACAGGAAGTTGATGGAAAATGAAATAGGAGTGATAAAAAAAATGCCAAATGCCAAGTCATGAAGAAAATCAAGCAAAGTGTTAACAAAAATCATCACCCTTCTCAAATCCGTGAAAGTACTAAGGAACTAACTACATTTCCTGATGGGAAATGAATAAATATTTATAGAGTCAGAGTACTCCTTCTGCCATTTTGTTACAGTTCTCTCATATTTGAAAAGCTTCTTCCTAGAAATATAACTTAAACTCAAATAAAGAATCACAAAGGTAATATTTATGTGTTTATAAACAAGTAAGTTAATTTTATAAAGCTATATTCTACCTTGAATGTAGTATTATCTTTATCTTCATCAACTTGAAGACTTTTAAGTGTTTTTAATAGAAACATAACAGTTTCAAATATATTTTTTACTTAAGGAATGTTTAATATGCTTTAGCACCTACCCTGAGATCAAAAATATGCTTTTGCAAAGGAATAATTGAAGTGTATGACACAGCTTTTGCAAGTTTCCCCTAGATGAAATTCATCAAGTTTTCCTTATATTTACTCAAAGCAGCTGACACATCAAGTAAGTCTGTTGCTCAAGAGCACTTGTTTATATATCTTTCTGATGTTAAGTAACAACATCATTATATTATAATCCCAAAGTTCTCTAAACTGAAAATTATTTTCACTTCCACAAATCTATTTTAAGAGGCCTAAGTTGAGATCACATTCACGCAAGCTTTAGCTTACCTATCTCACTACTTTAGATGCTGGAGATTTGTCAATGTGGTAGAAAAAAGTTATTTCTACAGTTTTAGAAGCATTAATTGAAACTCAGATGACAGCAAATAGGATAACAAAAGCAAATTTTTGATGTTTAGCAAAACTTGCAAACAAAAACATGCTTGTGTAAAGGCATAATTAAATTCCCAGAAGATATAAGATATAAGATTTAGATCAAGTAACAAATCATCATACTTAACCTTTCCATGAGCCACCTACTTACCAAGTCACTGCTAGATAATCAAGCTGTTTTCTTTGTTATTCAACGATGGCGATTCTAATGATGGTTAACAGGTTTGTCTGGTTTGAAAGACCTCCAGAGAGGAAATAAATTCACGTTTAAAATGCTGGTATGAACCATCCTATCTGCTTCAGGCGACGTGAGTGAATTACACCCACAGGGAACAAGGCGTCCTAGGACTGATTCTGAGAGGACTTGTAGCTCATGAAACAATGATATCTATTAGTGGGCTCCATTGTCAGATATCAAGTACCCAAAAGAACACCCTGAGATACAAAATAATTTGTTCTGAAGTTTACACTGGATTTTTGAAAAGAAAGCCTCTGAGCAAAATGGTTTTCTCAATTATTATCACAAAAGACACAGCTTCAGTTCAAATGAGAAGCTTGTCTTTTATATTATATACAAGCCCCTCTTGCATCACACTCCAAACAAGCAGCAGAAGCAGAAGCTAAAGCTCTACTTTCAGCCATAGGTTTATAATCCCAGCATTCATGAAGGACAGGCAAGGATATCACTAGCTCAAGTCTCTGGTGAGTTACAGGCCAGTCTGACTGAAGGGTGAGGGGTGGGAAGACCCGGACAGAAAGGGACAGGAGGAGAGAAAATAAAATAAAGGGGAAATAAAATATAGTGTTGTAAAAGATTAGGAGGAAACTAGGAGAGAACCAGAAACTTGGGAGCACTGAGTCTTAAGGGATGTCTTCATCAAATTCCACCATTAAAACTCAGAAATCTATGTGGAAGAGGAGGCAGAAAGGCTGCAACAGCCAGAGGTGGTGGGTGGCTCCAAGGAATCAGCGTCTTCCAGACACAACAGGACTGATGCACCCACGGACACAAAGATACTGTGGCAGCACAGGCAAGACTTGCACAGGTTCAAGCCAGAGAGGCCCCAACAGGCGACATGAAAGTAGAAACAAATCCCACCTCTAAATGTTGTTTGCAATTGATTCCTAATGACAAAGGTGGCCTGTCACTGGGTATATCAGCCATATTCCAGCGTGGGCTTAGTACCCAGGAGTAGTTGGCCAATAAAGATACAAAATAGGGTCTGTTAGCATTCTGCCTAAACACCCCCACAGTTACCTGGCAACAGCCAGGTATGCTCCTCTCCACAGTTACCTGGCAATAGCCAGGTAGGCCTGGTCCACTATACAAGGGGCTGCTTGCCCCCTCCCTCTCTCTCCCCCCACCACCTCTCTTGATCTCCTGCTCTCTTGCTTTCTTGTTCCTCCTCTGTCCTCTCACCCCTTCTCCCTTCCCTTCCACCTCTCTCCATGTGTTCATGGCCGGCCTCTACTTCTCTACTCTCTCTGCCTCTCTCTTCCTCTACTATCCTCTTAACTCCCTTCCCCATGCCCTGAATAAACTCTGTTCTATACTATACCTTCATGTGGCTGGTCCCTCAGGGGAAAGGGAAGCCTTGGCATGGGCCTGCTGAGACATCCCCTTCCCACACCCACATAGCACATATTCTATATCTCTATTATCTTTGTATAAACACATCAGGGTTTATGGGATATTTTCTATGTATGAAATTTTTGTTTTATTTTGTTTTGTGGTTTGTTTGGGTTTTGTTTTTGTTTTTTGTATTAGCTGTCCTACTTTTTAAAGTTGGTTTCAATTTTCTTTTGCTTTTTGACAGAGACAGAGAGAAAGGAAAACCATGTAGATGGATGGGTACAAAGGTGAGGAGAATCTGGGAAGAATTTGGGGGGAAGAAAGAATATAATAAAATATACATCAAATGAAAAATAAATTTAAAAAAGAAAGAAGAAAAAGAGCTATTTGTTATCTATTTGTGGTAACCTTCATGATAAGACTATTACTCAGTACTTAGATTCTTGCCATCAGCCTTTTTTGGAGTATGATACAGAAACTCCGAGTCTCTGGTTTCTAACTTTCACTTCCTAGGTCACTTAGCTTCTATGAGATTCCTTGTCATATTAGCAAATTGAAGACAGTTTTATCTGCCTTTCCCATAAGCTAAATTACTCTGAAGACCAAGTTAGGTAATATCAATGAAAGCATTAGGTAGGCTAAATAACAGGTTACTCAAGTCAGACACATGATTTAGAAGAATGAAATGGAGATTAAGACAAAGTAAACATACCTCCCTTACAAATGCTCAGTAACATGTCATTATAATGCTGTTATTGTGTCATAAAATTATTTACTGGCATATTAAAATATTCATATGTCTCAAATCTGTATATTACTCTCAAAGTACACCAACATATATTATGTTAGTTACATTAAATATAATATTGGCTTTTGTGTAATGTCTCATGGTCACTTTTATTCAAAACTAAAACAATGTATCTTGTCTTTGCAAAATCTCCTTTGTCATTTATTTCACTGAGGCTCCTGTAGACAAAAAAAAGCAGGCATAAAAATATGTGTGTGAAATGTCTCTTGCTTGTTTGTAAAGACCACATCTGTTGAAAGATGTCCATGGGTCACATTACAAAAATTCTCTTGCTCTACTATGAAAATTCAGAGGCATGCCCCTGATTGTGACATTGACCCTTCTTTCCCAAAGGAAACCTGTACTGACACTGCATATAATAATGAGAACACAGTTTCTTATTTGAGAAAAGAAATGATGGCGCAGTCATCATGCTTTTTCCATCTCACCAGTAAAAGTTGACTCTAAAGCAAAAGTGGATAGGACAGGAAGGAAATCAAGAGAGAGAAAAATAGAGTATGATTAGAAAGCTTTTTAATGTTTAATAGCAAACTCAAAAATAATGCTTGTTGTGCTAGCTAATTTTATGTCAATTTAACACATGGTAGTCATTTGTGAGTAGGGAAACTTAATCAAGAAAATGCCTCCACAACATTTGTCTATAGGCAAGGTCTGTAGGGTACTTTCTTGACTGATGATTGATCAGTCATCAGGTGGTTCATTCTAGGTTGCCAAAAACAAAGCAAAACAAAACAAAACAGGCTGAGTAAGCCATAGAGAACAAGCCAGTAAGCAGCATTTATTCCTTTATAGCCCCTGCATCAATTCCTGCCTTCCAGATCCTGCCTTGAATTCCTGCCCTGGCTTCTGTTCAATGATAGAATACAAGCTGTAAGATAAAATATAAATAAAATCCTTTTTTCTCCAGATGGCAAGTTATGGTAATTAATTGCTGCAATAGAAACCCTAAGACACTCATTAATTAAGCAATGAGTTTATCTCGAAATAGCTGGTTAACTAGCAGTTCTATCATCAATAAAATATCAACCATAACTAATGATGTTCTGTGGTGTGTTTAAAATATTAAGGACTTTAGAAAATCAGAACATATGTCATTTCATATCTAATGGTATGTATTATGCTACAAGACATTAGAAGGTCTTTTCTCTGTGAAAGATTGCCTTTATGGCAATTTTTCAGGCTGACACTTAACTTATAGCTTCTTCTATTACAGCTTCTACAGCAGCAAGTTCTTTCATTCCAGAATTCCGGCTGTATATTTCATTACAGTAATAAAGTAAGAGGAACCTAATCTCTTTTGAAAAGGTTTGGGGAAAGGATGAGTGCAACATTATCACAGAATAGAATTTCCGACCTTTCTCCAGTGAAGTATACACAATTGAGGTCTTAGACAATCTGATATTTCTCCTTACTTGCCTTTATTCCAGCGTGTCCCAATGTCTTACGTAGAGATGTCTAGTATCCATTACTAGTTCATATCAATAGGACATATTTACTACAATATTTGAGTCGATTCTACTTGGTTGCTACATCAATATTGAATTTCAAGGAACTTCAGTGTTTGGGGGCTGATTTTCTTCACTCCAGAGAATACAGATGACTCTTTGGATCAAACAAACCAACAAAAATGTGCAATGGGAGATTTTCCATAACCTCAGAAGATCAAACAAACCAACAAAAATATGCAATGGGAGATTTTCCATAGCCTCAGAAGACCTTTGTCTTCGACTAAACCACTCAGTGGCTAAGAGTACTTGCTGCTCAGTTATAAAGACCTGAGTTCAGATCACTAGCACTCACATAAAAACAACAACAACAACATCAACAACCCACATTTGCTCCATAGTAGTGGAGCTGAGAAAAGGGCAGAGAAAGATCACTAGCGCTTCTGAGCTACCAACCTAGGCACAAGACAGCAAGTTCAAGCTTTAGTGAGAGAATCTATTTCAAGAGGATAAGGAAGAAAGTGTTAGAAGATATCCAACAAATATGTCTGGTCTCCAGACACATATATTGAATCAAACAAACAGCCCTGCATGCACACATATACCCATGTATACATCAACCCTCACACATTTTTCATCTTTAGTGAAACCATGCAATAAAGTTAAAAGTAGAGTGGTGTGGCAGTTACAAGCAGATTCTAGAACTAGCTTTCAAACCTCTGTGGCATTTAGCAGCTTCATGTTGTGGTTTGAATACTCATTGCATCACAACTGTTTTCCAGCAGGTGGCACTATGTTGGAATGTTACGGAAGCTTTCCAAGATAGACCCTTTCTGGAAGAATAAGGGATTCATTTGAGACTAATCCTTGTGATTTTGTAGCTTGGTTCAACTTATCTTCTCTCTACTTCCTGTATAGACACACCGTGTGACAAGAATTACCTCATGTTCCTACCACCATGCCTTCCCCACCATCATAACTTGTATTCCTTCTTAAATTGTAAGCCCAAATAAACCGTTCTTCCTAAGGAGCTTCCTGATAGGTATTTGGACTCAATAAAAAAATTAGCTAAGAAAGCTGGTTCTAAGAACTTGGAGTGAGTATTAACTGTGAGAATTCTGATTTTTGGATGATATTTAGGGCTACAGAAGCCTTAAAAGTATTGTAAACAGATATTGATTGCTCACTCTGATAGTACTTCGAATGACCAGAATGAAAACAAAGAAACAAAACAAACAACAACAACAACAAACCCTACCAACTGCAACCTAGTTCCTGAGAGTTCAGAAAGAAATGAGGAACTTATTGGGGACTGGGATAGAGATCATTTCATGTTATCTTACAGCAGAGAATCTGGATGCATTTTGCCCATGACTTGAGACTGTGAATTAGGCTGATTGCAAAAGTAATGGGCTAATTTATCTGCTGGAAGAAGCTTCAAAATTCGACAGCAGTTGCACTGTGTCGTGGTTAATGCTCTGTGCTTTACAAGGAGGAAGAGCAAGTGAAACAAAAACAATGAAAAAATGTGTCATTTGATAGGAAAAGTAATGTATTTAAGGTTGCAGACAAAGCAGCTGTAGAGGCATCAGTACTTGTTAAAGAGCTTAACATCAACAAAGAGAAATTTAGTGCTCCACAGTGGGACAATAGGAAAAACACCCTAAATGCAAGACCTTCCCACTACAAAGGCTTCATCTTGTGGAAATGCAAATTAATGTAAAAGGATAGAGCCTAAACTGAGAATGCCTCTGCTCAAAGACAAAGACCTGACCAAGTGTTTCCCCAGGATCGGCCTGGAATGCATACAAAAGGCAATGCAACTCTAGTCCAAAGACAAAACCAAGAGGCTAAATTGAGTAAGGCAGCAGGAGTACAGAGAATGAAATTTAAATACATGGGAATAAACACTTAAGAAAAGGAATGTAAATTTTCTGGCTAGGGATGTAGCTCAGTTGGTAGAGTACTTGCTTTGCATGTATAAAGCTTTGGGTCAATTCATATCACACCATAAAACCAAGTTTGGTAGCATATGACCTTAATATATGCATTTGGGGTGACAGAAGCAATAGCTTCTGTCAAAAGCTCAATGCCATCTGCTCTGCAGCTACATAGTGAATGTGAGGTCAGCCTACACTACATGTGATCCTATCTGCTGTGTGTGTGTGTGTCTGTGTGTGTGTCTGTGTCTGTGTGTGTGTGTGTCTGTGTGTCTGTGTGTCTGTGTGTGTGTCTGTGTGTGTTGGGGGCAGGAGGATGTAAGTACCACTCTATAGTAAAAATTTACTTCAAGATATTTTAACAAAATCTTGTTGGAATCTCAAAATTTAGCTTCAAAGCTAAGATTCTGATACTCAAGTGGCACACCACACAAGCCCTTGCATGGAAGTTCTAGAAGGGATCACAAATCCAAACACAAAAGTAATATTAAACAACTGGTTAATTAAGTATAAAATAATGACTATCTTACTGGACTTTAATCTTAATTTTTATTTGAATTGGTTTCAGATTTCAATCTATTGAAAGACTAGGATCCATTTATTTATTTTTATTTTATGTGCACTAGTATGCAAGCTTGGTACCCATAGAGTCCAGACATCGGATACCCTAGAACTGGAGTTATAGATGGTAGTGAGCCAACATGTATGTGCTGACAACCAAATCTAGGTCCTCTGAAAGAGCAGCAAGTGGTCTTAACTGCTGAGTATGTTTCTCTAAATTTTTAGATTTCAATCAATTAGAAGCTTAAAGTTATTTTATCTTACCTTTTATTTCTTGCTAGCATTTGGTGTTGCTTATTATCCTTTTGTAAAAAAAAAAAAATCGAGTAGAATTTCACCACTTGCCCCCCTTGCTTTCCTCCCTCCATCTCCTCCCTTTAGAAACCATAGTATCATCATCCATTTATTCAGTTAATGTATATGTTTAAAATCATCTCTGCACCAGGCATTATCTTCGCTTCTTGAACTGAAAGAAAAGTAAAAGAATGATTTAGAACTTCACACATCTGTGATCATTTTGTAGAAAGGGGTTAAATAATTGTATTAGTATTTATACAATATCAACAAATACCACAAATATCTCTAGTAATTGTTATATTTAGTCAAGCTACAATGAGGGTTACATAAAGGAGAGTAAAACTGCAGAGAATATGGGAATTGGAGTTGAGAGATAAGATAGATATTTTCCAGGTAAGTAAAAGTACACAAATTGGCCGAGAGGTAAAGAAGAACATTGCATACTCAAACTTAGGAAATTTTTGTTTTAACAGTTGCCAAAAATGTAGAATATAAAATTAGTAGTGACAGATGGCACTGGGGGAACAGAAGAGCAAAGTCTGAAAAAGGGCTCCTTAGTTAGGTTAAATGAAGGATCTGGTGGAAAGGGGTTTAGATTAATGGTATACAATTAATGGGTTGACTATCAAGTGAAAAATGAAAAAGTCAAAATCATCTTCAATAAATGTAGCACTGTTCATGTGGGGAAATACAATTCATGTTCTAAAGACATTTTGTATAAAATTATTGCAAGGAAAATACTACAAGGAGAAGTAAGAGAGCTGCCAATTAAATAATAGTAAGACTGATGTAAGCAGAGACTTGAAAAAGCATGTATGCATCTCTCTTTGCTCTTCTGGTCCTCCTGTCTCAAATATGAAGGTGTACTTGGGCCAGGCTGTGGGAAGAATACAAAAGAAGTACATCTCCCAGGCTAAGCAAATGTGAGTGAGTATTGGTGACACTACCACAGGGCACAGATACACAGAAGCAAGTTCGAAGTTTGGCCCTATGATGTAATCAATTAATTTGGATCAAGATATTCAAATAAGTGGAAAAGAACAACATTGAATTTTAATGTTTTACAATGTGACTCAGAATCAATTCACTCTTAAAGAATATGGAATCCAATCACAACTCTAATTCTTTAAAGGGGGAATGGGAAATAGCATCCATCTCTTTATTTAGCTAAGACAATATTGTTTGTATTTGCAGTACCCTATTAGTCATAAGACATAAGACTTTTTCTTTGATTTCTTTCTCTCTTTCTTTCTTTCTTTCTTTCTTTCTTTCTTTCTTTCTTTCTTTCTTT
>NW_021604788.1:148815-201559 GCF_004785775.1 Grammomys surdaster | reverse complement strand
TTTCTTTCTTTCTTTCTTTCTTTCTTTCTTTCTTTCTTTCTTTCTTTTGTTTTTTGGTTTTTGTTTTTTGTTTTTTGAGACAGGGTTTCTCTGTGTAGTCTTGGCTGTCCTGGAACTCACTCTGTAGACCAGGCTGGCCTCGAACTCAGAAATCTGCCTGCCTCTGCCGCCCAAGTGCTGAGATTAAAGGCATGTACCACCACTGCCCGGCTGACTTTTACTTTCTTATAATTTTAGATTATTGTCTCTGCTCCCTTTATTACAATACCATTTGTGTTTCTCCTGATAGCCTATCAATACAATTTACTCTAATAATAATAAAATTTTGGGAGGTGGGGTATTACTGCTCTTGTTGCTGGTGTTGTTGTTCTTGTTTTTCAGACAGGGCCTCACTATGTAGCTCTGGCTGGCCTGGAACTTGGTGTGACTTTATTAACTCTACCCCATTTCACTTTTACAAAGAACCACATTCACTAGGTAGAACTTCTAGTTCAGTTTAAAGGAGCAGGCAGCTTATAAAACACACACATGGCAAGAGAACTTGACCGTGAATTCAGGACTTACCTTTAAACCAACTGCATCTCTCTGGTAGTAAATTATGCTCTGTTTATCGATTTACTCTTTGAAACTCAAGGTGAACATATCCAATGCTATGTAATCCTATTGAACATTTCTTTTTTTCTCAAATTGTTTCATTATGATGTGTATATCATACTTCTAAATCTTAATCAATAAAACAACCTAGTACATCTCTAACACAAAGCATTTAAGAATGAGATTTGGAATGAAAATAAGCTTTTGTGTCTTTGTAGATATTTGTATGTCTAAAATGTATTACAAATCATTTCTAAATGTAACTGCTTGTAGACAATTAAAACACAATGAACAACTTAGGAAGATTTGACTTTACACACTAAAAAAGACTTTATACATTAAAGAGAAAAAATCTCCTCAAAAGGGGAAATGCATATGTGAATATTTGAATAGAGAAGATTTTTAGTGATGTGTGTCAACAGACCTATTTCCTTGTCTTAAGGATCTACCATATTTAATGTAACGATATTTTACAGCCTCTATGTCCAAATAGAACCTGTATTTATTCCTGTGATATATCCCCCCATTTACAAAAGTCAGATGCCTTCAATTTTATCAGTTGGAAGCAATCTTATTCTGAAGGTCTCAATGTCCTTCAATCAAAACATTATGTGAACTGTTTTTCTGAGTCATCTGTGATTAGAAATTAATGTGAATTTCCTGTGACCTCTATCAAGAGGATAATTCTTTCTTTGACGCTACTGTTCTCAAATGAAATGCCCTGAACTTAAATGCACAGTGATGTTTTAACTCACAATACTAGACTTTGGTACCATGTAAACCTTAAATCTTAGTAATTATATCATATTTACATTAAGAAAAATGCAATGTGGGGGCTAACAAAGGAAGGAAAGAAGTAAATACCCAATGAAAGAAAGCTACTGCGGTTTTGCTTCCCCCCACCCCAAGTCATTCAGTGAGCATTTCTAATGTCTCAGCTACTTTGTAGGGATGGGTGTTCATTGCAAGGATGCTGTCACATTTTTCAGTGACTTTAGATGTATTAGGTATTAAGCAACATAAAGTTCTTCGAAAAACAGGGCATGATCTTTGTGCTCTTGGGAGAACAGAGGCAGAACCTTATAATCTCTTGCTAATTATAGCGAATAAAGTAATTTGTTTTATCTGTCTGCCATTTAGTTCCTGCAAAGTGAGGGGGGAAAACTATTATGGGATTTTGCTCAAACTAATTACTACTATTTTATCATGAAGACTGTTCAAGCGTAATCCTCTTCCCTTGGCTTGCTTTCTCCTTGAATTTAAAGTCTTGTGAAAAGCCAAGAAGTAGTTTAAACATCCCAGACTGTAATAGATACTCCTGATTTTTGGCCTCCCACTATAATAATGTGCAATAATACCTTGGTAATCTACGTCAACAGCTGCTAATACATGGTGTATGTGCCTTTTCTTAGTATAAGGTTATATAATGTTTAGTAAACTGATATTAAAAGGAAATCGTGTAGTAATTTGTAACAGAGCATTCATAAACATCATAGTTACACAGCAGGATTTAAAATAGATGAAATGTTCTCAGATACCCAATTTCAGAGACTGCTCAGTTATAGTGAGATATTAGGTATGGTAGATTATACTAAATTAATTATCAGAAAGTATTTACTCTCTACCTTACCCATATCATATAAAGTATATTTCCTCATTCCATTAATCTTGAATGTGTGACTTGTTTTGTGTGGTAGGATGTTAGCAGACATGATGAATACAAAGTCTTGAAGGGGGATTAAGTAGTTATTCTTTTAACTACTACCATGGGAAAAAAAAATCATGTCCCAGAATGCTGATATCAGAAGAATAAGGAGCCTATGTTGTTGGCCCAGACCCAACGTGAAACTGGAAACAATTTGAGTTGAGCCCATGCCACCTTGGTGATATGCTGACATATAAATTAGAATAATATGTGTTCCTGTAAGCTTCAGAAATACTCTAGATATTGTGGAATATAATCTTATATCCATGATATCATCATTCTGATTTTACAGTGAATGAGAGTGTCATTTAGAGAAATCATATGATCAGAGAGTCTCTTGGAAATTAAATAGCAGAATTACAGCCACCTATTTGAAAAGGAAGGGAAAAGGCCAACAAGATGATTGAGTGGGTAAAGATGCTGCTGTACCAATGCAAGTTTAATCCCCAGAACCAATTTAAAGGAGAGAAGAGACTCCACGAAGTTGTCCTCTGACCTCCACACACATGCTGTGTCATTAATTCACACTTTCCTCTTCCTCTTCTTCTTCTTCCTCTTTCTCTTATTACTTCTTCTCTTTCTATTACTCTCACACATGTAATAATAATAACTTATAAAGGAATAAAAAAGAAAAGAAAGGGTTAAAGACATTTATGATGCTATACATGCTATACGTTTTTTGATACGCTTTTGATTTGATGCTGTGATAAAGAAATATATGTGTTGCTGAATGAGCCTGTTTTCCCTTTTGTCTTAGCTATTCAAGATGAGTTCTAAACACTGGTAGCTTTAAAACTGGCTACTGACACTCTCAGTCACAATATTAATGAAGCATATTGGCTAATAGAAATCCTGAGGTTTTGTATCCTTTGTTGAGCCCATTAAGATGAAATCCAGTTCTGGCAGTATTCTCTCATTTGAATGGCTGTATGCTTTCCCTGATTAAAATGACTGCTCTGGTGAGTTTAATGAATGGCACTGATAACGTACTCTGTCAAATAGTGGTAGCTAATGAGATAGGTTTTATCATAATAGTCAACTACACACACACACAGACACACACACACACACACACAGAGACACACACACACACACAGAGAGAGAGAGAGAGCGCACTATTAAAGAGTTTGACAAGAAAATAAATTGAGCACTAGTACTTCACTGTTTATTCAAAGTTCATTTCTAAGTTTATCAATCAAGTACAGATATTTTTATGAAATCAGTGAAACCAAAACCAAGGATATTTCTAAAAATGAGAGTTCATTACTAAGGTTATTTCTATCGTAGAATTTATGTGATTCTGTACCAAACAGCTTTTTAGAATCTGCAACTTCCTAGTTGATAACACTGTTCTTGTCTTGCTTGCTTGCTTCCTTTTTTTTATAAAAACAACCCAGGGAAGATTCTATTTTTCCTAAAGAAATTGTGAATAGCCAAATAAAATGGCTTCAGTGATTTTACTAGCAAGTTTCCCTAATGAACTAAGTAGAAGGGCAAGTTGTAACTACAAATGACGAATGTCAGAGATACTAATAGGAGGGGTTAGGAAGGCCAACAGCAAAAGGAAGGGAAAACAGATTGATGAATGCTTAGATTTTTTTTAACAAATTTTTATTTTCAGACATCCTGGTGCAAGTTATAAATAAAGCTACTCCCTGCTCCTTGGACTACACAGGGAATTAAAACTAATAATACATGCTGAGATGGATCAGTCCATACAGTGCAAGTATCAGGACATGAGTTCTAGATCCTCATAACCCATCTACAAATCTGGGAGTGCCATCAAGCGTCTGCAATCTCAGTACTGGAGAGATAGAGAAAGGAGGATCCCTGAAGCTTATGACTTGATATCCAGTCAGTCAGTGAGCTCTAAGTTCAGTGAGAAACTCTGTCTCTACAACAAGATAAAAAGTTACTGAAGAAGATATGATTGTCACATGAACACTAGCATGGGCTCTCTCTCTCTCTCTCTCTCTCTCACACACACACACACACACACACACACACATACACACACATATGCATGCACGAACCACTCTCAACAAAAGAAATAATACAAATAATAGTCATAAAACGTTGATCCATAAAAAAGTTTTGAGACAGCTCTATTGGATGTGTCTCCTTCCCCTCAGATTCATGAATTATACTTATTGAATACACACAGATCATTTAGCCAATTTGTAAGGTTCCTTTCATTAGTCCCCTGTTATAGTATTTCCCTTCTACTGTGAACTTCATTGCAATCTAACTCTTCTCCAAAGAATAACCAAGGGAGAGATTAAAAATTAGATTTAAAAGCTATGATTGATTAGACCAGGTGATAGTATTAAGCATAATATCATTAGTTCCTATATGTTGAATATTTGCATGCTCCATGAGATTGCTTTTCAGTCAACAATAACAACAAGAAAAGACATTGCTTTCATAGTATATACTTACGTTAAAGCATCATTGTAGGTTATATGTCACAAATATATATATATATATATATATATATATATATATGACTAATGTCCCATTAATTGTACAGAAATGACCATGGACTAAAACATTTAGAAACTTCTAATAACATTTAGAAACTTCTTTAAGTTCATATACCACCCAAACCTGCATATTCAACATACTTAACTCTTAATAATATACAGTGATTTACTTTTTTACCCCTTGGTTGAAAATAAATTGTTTTTCATACACTGTATCCTGATAAGTTTCCCCTCCCTCTACTCCTCCAAGTTTCTCCCCACTTCTCCTCCCATCAACATTTTCTTGAGTTCTTAAAAAATACATTAAATATTCTGAGGCCTTTAAAAATTGCAGGACTTCAGTTTTTCTGAGCAGAGTAACCACATGTACCATTCATTTACCTCACCAGTCCCTAATACTGATTACACTTACAAAGTTCTCTGCATAATGTGTTAGAGCAGGAGTCAGCAAGTTACTATCCAAGACCCAAATCAGGCCTTCAGCCTATTTATTCAATGTTTCATTGGAACACAGCCACATGCATGCATCCATGTGCTCTGGCTTTTTGTGAACAACAACAGCAAGGCTTTGTTGTTACAGTAAAGGCCTGTGGCCTGCAAATCCTCAAATATTTACTCTTTGTCTTTTTATGGAAAATCATTTTCTTATCCTTGAATTATAAGAGGATTTTAGAATGTTTACCTGGCTTCATGAAAATCTTGAGATATTCTTATCAAAAAAGTGTCCCCCTGCCCTTCTGCCCCTGCCTGGTCCGCTGGGCTGGAGCAGACACAGAGTTGGTCTGCTCCTGTCCTGTGGAGAAACTGAATCCTGAGTCATCCAGGAGCCACTGCACTCAGAGCAGCTGACACAGAGTCGGTCTGCTCCTGTCCTGTTGAGAAACTGAATCCTGAGTCATCCAGGAGCCACTGCACTCAGAGCAGCTGGAGCCACTGCACTCAGAGCAGCTGAAACTGAATCCTGAGTCATCGAGGACCCACTGCACTCAGAGCAGAAGGATTTCCAGATCCAAGAGGTGGCCTGAGTCCCAGGAGTTATTCCACCCAGGAGATTAGGAGCATAAGACCACAGAGACCTCTGGACTCTGAGGAGCTCTGCAATAAGCAAGATAACTGGAAATACAGACTCCAGTTTTACACAGTGAGGGCAGGTACCACCAGAGTTAACCAGATGGCGAAAGGCAAGCGCAAGAACATAAGCAACGGAAACCAAAGTTTCTTGGCATCATCAGTGCCCAATTCTCCCAATATAGCAAGCCCTGAACACCCCATCACACCTGAAAAGCAGGATTCAGAATTAAAATCACTTCTCATGATGATGATAGAGGATTATAAGAAGGAATTAAGTAACTCCCTTAAAGAAATACAGGAGAGTACAAGTAAACAGATAGAAGCCCTTAAAGAGGAATCACAGAAATCCCTTAAAGAAATGCAAGAAAACACAAAGAAGGAATTAAACAAAAACATTCAGGATCTGAAACTAGAAATAGAAACAATAAAGAAAGTTCAAAGGGAGACAACCATGGAGATAGAAAACCTAAGAAAGAGATCAGGAGTCACAGACGCAAGCATCACCAACCGAATACAAGAGATAGAAGAGAGAATCTCAAATGCAGAAGATACGGTGGAAAATATTGACACAGTTGTCAAAGAAAATGCAAAATGCAAAAAACTCCTAACTCAAAACATCCAGGAAATCCAGGACACAATGAGAAGACCAAACCTAAGGATAATAGGTATAGATGAGAATGAAGATTCCCAACTTAAAGGGCCAGTAAATATCTTCAACAAAATTATTGAGGAAAACTTCCCTAACCTAAAGAACAAGATGCCCATAAACATACAAGAAGCCTACAGAACACCAAATAGACTAGACCAGAAAAGAAATACCTCCCGTCGCATAATAATCAAAACATCAGATGCACAAAACAAAGAAAAAATACTAAAAGCAGTAAGGGAAAAAGGTCAAGTAACATATAAAGGCAGACCTATAAGAATTACACCAGACTTCTCACCAGAGACTATAAAAGCCAGAAGAGCCTGGACGGACATCATACAGACCCTAAGAGAACACAATTGCCAGCCCAGATTACTATACCCAGCAAAACTCTCAATCACTATAGATGGTGAAACCAAGATATTCCATGACAAAACCAAATTTGCACAATATCTTCCCACAAACCCAGCACTTCAAAGGATAATTGATGGAAAATGCCAACACAAGGAGGGAAACTACAACCTAGGAAAAGCAAGTAAGTAGTCTTCCAACAACCCCCAAAAAAGATACAAACATAACTTTACCTCTAATAAAAAAAATAACAGGAAGCAACAATCATTTTTCCTTAATATCTCTACAGATACAAAAAGATTGAAATAATCCCTTGCATCTTATCAGATCACCACGGACTAAGACTGGTCTTTAATAATGACAAAAACAATGGAAAACCCACGTGCACATGGAAACTGAACAACTCTCTACTCAATGATGACTTGGTCAAGGAAGAAATAAAGAAAGAAATAAAAGACTTTTTAGAATTCAATGAAAATGAGGACACATCATACCAAAACTTGTGGGACTCCATGAAGGCAGTGCTAAGAGGAAAGCTCATAGCTCTAAGTGCCTACAAAAAGAAACTGGAAAGAGCACACACTAACAAGTTGACTGCACAACTAAAAGCTCTAGAACAAAAAGAAGCAAATACACCCAGGAGGAGTAGAAGGCAGGAAATAATCAAACTCAGGGCTGAAATCAACCAAATAGAAACAGAAAGAACAATACAAAATATCAATAAAACCAGGAGTTGGTTCTTTGAGAAAATCAACAAGATAGATAAACCCTTAGCCAGATTAACCAGAGGGCACAGAGACAGTATCCAAATTAATAAAATCAGAACTGAAAAGGGAGACATAACAACAGAAACTGAAGAAATTCAAAAAATCATCAGATCTTACTACAAAGGCCTATACTCAACAAAACTGGAAAACCTGGATGAAATGGACAATTTCCTAGACAGATACCAGGTACCGAAGTTAAACCAGGAGCAGATAAACCATCTAAATAGTCCCATAACCCCTCAGGAAATAGCAGCAGTCATCAAAAGCCTCCCCACTAAAAAAAGCCCAGGACCAGATGGTTTTAGTGCTGAATTCTATCAGACCTTCAAGGAAGACCTAATACCAATTCTCTTCAAACTATTCCACAAAATAGAGACAGAAGGAACACTACCCAATTCCTTCTATGAAGCTACAATTACACTCATACCCAAACCCCACAAGGACCCGACAAAGAAAGAGAACTTCAGACCAATCTCCCTTATGAACATCGATGCAAAAATACTCAATAAAATTCTAGCAAACCGAATCCAAGACCACATCAAAACAATCATCCATCATGATCAAGTAGGTTTTATCCCAGGAATGCAGGGATGGTTCAATATTCGGAAATCCATCAATGTAATCCACTATATAAACAAACTTAAAGAAAAAAAACACATGATCATCTCACTAGATGCTGAGAAAGCATTTGACAAAATTCAACATCCCTTCATGATAAAAGTCTTGGAAAGATCAGGAATTCAAGGCCCCTACCTAAACATAGTAAAAGCAATTTACAGCAAACCAGTAGCCAACATCAAGCTAAATGGAGAGAAACTTGAAGCAATCCCACTAAGATCAGGGACTAGACAAGGTTGCCCACTCTCCCCCTACCTATTCAATATAGTACTGGAAGTCTTAGCCAGAGCAATTAGACAGCAAAAAGAAGTCAAAGGGATACAAATAGGAAAGGAAGAAGTCAAAATATCGCTATTTGCAGATGATATGATAGTATACTTAAGTGACCCCCAAACTTCCACCAGAGAACTCCTAAACCTGATAAACAACTTCAGCAAAGTGGCTGGTTATAAAATCAACTCAAACAAATCAGTAGCCTTCCTCTACATGAAAGATAAACAGACTGAAAAAGAAATTAGGGAAATGACACCCTTCACAATAGTTGCAAATAATATAAAATACCTTGGTGTGAATCTAACCAAGCAAGTGAAAGACCTGTATGACAAGAACTTCAAGTCTCTGAAGAAAGAAATTGAAGAAGATCTCAGAAGATGGAAAGATCTCCCATGCTCATGGATTGGCAGGATTAATATTATAATAATGGCCATCTTTCCAAAAGCAATCTACAGATTCAATGCAATCCCCATTAAAATCCCAACTCAATTCTTCACAGAGTTAGAAAAGGAAATTCTCAAATTCATATGGAATAACAAAAAACCCAGGATAGCAAAAACTATTCTCAACAATAAAAGAACTTCTGGAGGAATTACCATCCCTGACCTCAAGCTGTACTACAGAGCAATAGTGATAAAAACTACCTGATATTGGTACAGAGACAGGCAGGAAGATCAATGGAATAGAATTGAAGACCCAGAAATGAACCCACACTCCTATGGTCACTTGATCTTTGACAAAGGAGCTAAAACTGTCCAGTGGAAAAAGGACAGCATTTTCAACAAATGGTGCTGGTTCAACTGGAAGACAACATGTAGAAGAATGAAAATTGATCCATTCTTATCCCCTTGTACAAAGCTCAAGTCTATGTGGATAAAGGACCTCCACATAAAACCAGATACACTGAAACTAATAGAAGAGAAGGTGGGGAAAAGCCTCGAATACTTGGGCACAGGGGAAAAGTTCCTGAACAGAACTCCAATGGCATATGCTCTAAGATCAAGAATTGACAAATGGGACTTCATAAAATTGCAAAGTTTCTGTAAGGCAAAGGACACTGTCAATAGGACAAAACGACAACCAACAAATTGGGAAAAGATCTTTACCAATCCTACATCTGATAGAGGGCTAATATCCAATATATACAAAGAACTCAAGAAATTAGACTCCAGACAACCAAATTACCCTATTAAAAAATGGGGTATAGAGCTTAACAAAGAATTTTCAACGGAAGAAACTCGAATGGCCGAGAAGCATCTAAAGAAATGTTCAGCATCCTTAGTCGTCAAGGAAATGCAAATCAAAACAACCCTGAGATTCCATCTCACACCAGTCAGAATGGCTAAGATTAAAAACTCAGGTGATAGTAGATGCTGGCGAGGGTGTGGAGAAAGAGGAACACTCCTCCATTGTTGGTGGGACTGCAAGATGGTGCAACCACTTTGGAAATCAGTCTGGCGGTTCCTCAGAAAATTGGACATAGCATTACCTGAGGATCCAGCTATACCACTCCTAGGCATATACCCAGAAGATGCTCGAACATATAACAAGGACATATGCTCAACTATGTTCATAGCAGCCTTATTTATAATAGCCAGGAGCTGGAAAGAACCCAGATGTCCTTCAACTGAGGAATGGATTCAAAAAATGTGGTATATTTACACAATGGAGTATTACTCAGCTATTAAAAACAATGAATTCGAGAGGTTCCTTGGTAAATGGATGGAACTAGAAATTATCATCCTGAGTGAGGTAAGCCAATCACAAAAGAAGACACATGGTATTCACTCACTGATTATTGGATATTAGCCTAGAACCTTGAAATGCCCAAGATGCAACTCACAGGCCACATGAAGCCCATAAAGAAGGAAGACCAAGTGAGGGTGATTCGGTCCTTCTTAGAAGGAGCAACAAAATACTCAAGGGAGCAAATATGGAGACAAAGTGAGGGACAGAAACTGAAGGAGGGGCCGTCTCAAGACCACCCCACCTGAGTATCTATCCCATGTGCAATCACCAAAGGTAGATGCTGATGTGGAAGACAGGAAGTGCATGCTGATAAGAGCCTGATATGGATATCTCCTCAGAGGCCTTCAAGAGTCAGACATATTCAGAGGCAGATGTTCACAACTAGCCATTGAACTGATCATGGGGTTCTCAATAGAGGAGTTAGAGTGAAGACTGAAGGAGCTGAAAGGGTTTGTGGCACCATGAGGAGAGCAACAATACCAACCAACCACAGCTCCCAGGGTCTAAACCACCAGCCTGGGAGCACTTAGGGGGGGATCCAGGGCTTCAGCTGAATATGTAAAAGTGGAGGGCCCTGCTGGGCATAGGTGGAAGAAGAGAACCTTGACCTCATGAAGGCTGGATGCCCCAGGGGGTGGGAATTTTGAGGGTGGGGAGGTGGGAGTGGGGGGGTGTAGATAGAGGTTACATCCACAGAGAAGAAGGAGGAGGGGCGAGGGGATTGGGGGTTCCGAGGGGGTGGTGGGGGATGGGGTAAGGGGACAACATAGGAAATGTAAATAAATCATCCAATAAAAAAAAAAGAAAAAAACAACAACAACAAAAAAAGTGTCCCCCTGATCCTATACCAATGATCCCATAATAGTTAAAGCAATGCCCAGAAAACTATACTAACCTTTGCCAAGTTGAGTAAAAATTGAGCCAAGTGAGATTCACAGTATTTTATATTTTTCTATATGTCTACTGTTAGTTTGTCTTCAAAATTATTCTATGGCAGACGTTATGGTACAGAAAAATTTCCAATTTTAGGCCAGAACTTGTCTCAAAAGAATGAAATAAAAAATCTTTGTTATTGATGCCAAAAGGTTTATTCATCTTTTTCAAGTAGTAATCATCTATAAAGACAGATACTATTGGTAGAGATGTGGGAAAAAAAAAACCTTAAACAAGATATAGGAGCACTCACTAAACTCTCACGCTCTGGACCAAACATAAAGGATGCAAACATAATATGTTGTGAAGAACAAGACATATCAAAGCTAGATGGAACAGAATTTCATCTAGAAGCTTCTCGACATCATACTATCTTCACTGAGATGCTACAATAAGGCATATTCACAGTAATTCCTCAGAGTCAGCTGGCTTCCCATGGTAGAGACTTAACAGTTATCCTTGATGCTCTTTCGGTTTCACGTGCCCTGCAACATTTCTCACAATATCTCATGTACATGATTCTGCTGATCTAGGCAGCATTGTTCTAGGCTGAACCCTTTGTAAATCAAATGTTACAATGTGAAAGATTGGGTGATCTACAATGATACATTGAAGTCCAAATTATCTACAGCGTGACATATTTTGATATTGGGCCTATGAGAAAATGTAAAAGTTAAATAAAGGCATGGGAACAGGCTCTTAATCCTATAGGATTGCTGTCCTTATTGAGAGAAACAGAGATTAGGATTATCTCTCTCCTCATATACAAGAGGTCATGTGAACACACAATAAGAAAACATCGTCTACTGACCAGGAAGAGAGGCTTCACCGGGAACTGGATCTTTGAAGTCCTGGTCATGGATTTCCACAAGCCCTAATTGTGAGAAACTCCATTTTTGTTGCTTATACTTTTATGTTTTCTGGTGGTTGTTGTATTGAGTATCAATACATACCAAGTTTTCAAAAGTGGCACTTGGAGGCTGGAGCATGGTCAAGAATAACTCCATGGTTAAAAATGTTTGCTGTGTAATTATGAGGGCTGAAGGTGAGAATCTAGCAAACCATGTAACAAGTGGGACATCCTGTTTACTCCAATAACACCAGCTCTGAAGGAAAAAACAGGATTTGTGGGGGCTTCCAGTCTTAACTGAGAAAACGGTAGCTCCAGGTTCAGGCAGATACCCTGCCTCATAGAAATAGGCAGAGAGAGATAGACTATCATTTTATTCATCTTTACATTTCTTGATAGCTTTAGTCAGCTATAGAAGCCTATACTTACATCATCTTCTGAAAGAAGCCTATTGCTTGCATCACTCATTTGTATTAAACTAAAATATTGAAATAAGCCAAGTATAGCTTCAAAATGATTTTCAATCCACTAGCAACACAGAACATATAAGAAAAATAAATAAGAAATTCTGTGAGAGACACTATGAAAGGTTGAGTGATTGAATATACTTAACATATTTCAAATGTTTCCAAATCCCGCCTTCACAAGATTAGAATCGCCACAGCCCTTCTATACTTAGAGAAGGGAGGAGATGTCAGGGGCAGCCCTGCTTATACACTGAAGGCCTAAAATCAGCCACAGGCCTAAAATCAGCAATAGGCCTGCCATACATGTATACTAACACCAAGTCTTGAGTCTCTGTGGAAAAACATTGAAACAGAGGGCTATAAGCTATTATAAACAGGCAGTGAAAGACCACTCCAGGGGGGGACCCAGGAAGAACGAGACCCCACAGACACTCCAGAGACCTCTTGCTGTAATAACATGAGTCAGGTCTTTATTTATCGCAGCTTCGGGTTGATACGTGCCTCACGCAGGAGGTAGGGGTAATCGACCCTGAGACCTAATAGCTTAGAGTTTTTATATGCAAAGGCTGGGGAGAGGGAGAGGGTTGTGGGTAATCACACACAATTAGTTATTTCAAATTTCTGTAATGTGTGTAAGCAGATCCCAGGCAGAGGTTTGACAAATCTCACGAGAATAGTCACTGGTCCCTGTGGCCTTGGGACCCAGTGTGAATGCTTATCTGAGCCGATAGACTATCTGGCTGAATTTAATTCGCAAGTCCTTGGGACCTCTGGTGGGAGTTTCTCCAGAGGAGGCTAAGTCAGACACCACGGGAACAGATTCCCAGAACACTCAATTGACTTTTGTTTCCCTGTTCTGCATCTTCTGTAATGGCCTTGGGTTTGCAAGCTAGCTGACCTGTAATTTTAACTATTTGTATTCCTGTTATACTATTTAACTAACTTAAAATTCCTCTTTCAGCAGCGTTTGTGGAAATTTACCAGCCTGAGTAGTCATAGACCTTGTAAATAGGTAGCCTGGGCAGATAATACCAACTTAGATAAGGACAAGTGATTCATAGACAGAGTCATAGCGACCTGTCCCCTGAACCTTCACCCAGCCTATACCCTGTCCTGAAATATATCTGTACTCCCCCTGAACACCCACGCTCTGGTGTCATCCCCTTCCCCATGTCCCGCCTTTTTGTGTTTATAACCCCTGTGCGAATAAGTAAAAATTATGATTTGATTTAAAAAAATAAATTAAAAAAAAAGAAAAGAAAAAGAGTAATCTAAACCTGGATGGTGGTGAGAGTTTCATCACAATTATTTACTAATAATCACTAAATTGTACACTTGAAATAAGTTAATTTATGGAGGATGAATTATACACCAATAAACTTGTTTTTAAGTTTAAAAAATATATTAATGAAACAATCTTAGAATCTTAATGTAATTATTTGACTCAATAAAATTATTCCAAATTTTTATTAAGTATAAAAAAATCCCAACAAGTAATAATATTTTTGGAAATGGAAGGTACAGAGGAATTGGCTATATTAACTATTAAACAATGATATTTAATAAACATTTGTATTGCTAAGAGAGGCAGAAAGGCTGGAATCCTCACGTTAGGCTCATTTTCTTCATCCCTTGTGGACTGGTACATGAGACATTGAGTTATTAAAGTAAGAGGATTTTGCAATACTTTATATTATTGTCTTTACCAGAGATAGGCAACAACAAAGATCAGGCAGATGTTTATATTACCCTGCTTTTGACTCAGCCTTTATGTTCCTAAGAAACAGGTAAATTACAGGGCTACAACATGTTAAACTTTTGAAGAGTTCCTTAGAGGACACTATCAATACCTACTCCTCACCTACCTAACCCTACCCAAGTTTCTTCTGGATGATTCCATTTGTAATTCCAAGGGTAGGATACAGCAAATGCTATTATTATTATTATTATTATTATTATTATTATTATATTATTGGAGTTCCTCAAATTGTAACTAAATACTAGCAGTGTATAATTTCAGAACTTTAATAACTATTTATTATATAAAGTAATGGAGTAAACTTCTAGGTAGATAATTTCTGTATTATTTTTGAAAATCAACTTATATAAAATTAGACGGAGGAGAAAGATGGCTCAAAGGTTATGAGCATTTACTCTTCTTGCGGAGGACCTCTATGGATACCCAACACCTATATCTCACAATTGGCTATGACTTCAGCTCCAGAGAATTTGTTCTCAACTTTTGGCCTCTATAGGCACCCACATGTACATGTGCATACACAGAAATAATAAATCTTTATTAAATAAAATTAGAAGACCACATTCAACTGTAAAATGCTGTTTTCTGAACATGACACAGCTATTGCATTCATGAACTTACAACAGCTGATACCCGCACAAGACTCATATAAATTCAATCCAGCCAAAATTTCAGTTTTAGTAGGGAAGGTACTCATAAGGCCTCACACTTAACAGCTATGACATAACACATAAGCAACTCTTGATAGTTAATAACTACTAAGGGAGAAAGAATGATTGTTCTTTTGGGGATGCAGTCACTGGTGGATGGCTCCATTCCCACAGGCACATAGGCCATACTAACAAGACTGAGTTGACCTTTTTTCCTTGAGGACAACACATGAAGCAGAGAGAAGGGTATTTTGAGAGTGGCTGGAAGAAAGTTATAAGGAGAAAAGAAGGAATAGATATGATTGTATTTCATAAAATACATGCTTAAAATTCTGAAAGAATAGGTTTTTAAAAGTTGAAGCAATCTATAGATTCAATATAATCCCCATCAAAATTCTAACTCAATTCTTCAAAGAGATAGAAAGAACAATTCTCAACTTCATCTGGAATAACAACAACAACAACAAAAACAAAAAAAACAAAACAGGATAGTGAAAACAATTCTCAACAATAAAAGAATTTCTAAAGGAATTGAATCACCATCCCTGACCTCAAGCTGTACTACAGAGCAATAGTGATAAAAAAAACTGCATGATATTGATACAGAGACAGACAGGTAGATCAATGGAATAGAATTGAAGACCCAGAAGTAAACCAATACACCTATGGACACTTGATCTTTGACAAAGAAGCTAAAACGATCAAGTGGGGAAAAGACAGCATTTTCAACAAATGTTACTGGCTTAACTGGTGGTCTGCAGATAAAAGAATGTAAATAGATCCTTTTTATCTCCTGGTACAAAGCTCCAGTCCAAGTGGATCAAGGACCTCCAAATAAAACCAGATACACTGTCTCTAATAGAAGAAAATGAGGGGAATAGCCTTGAGTGCATTGACACAGGGGAAAATTTCCTGAACAGAACACCAGTGACTTAGGCTCTATGATCAACAATTGACAAATGGGACCTCATGAAACTGAAAAGCTTCTGTAAGGCAAAGGACACTGTCAACAGGACAAAAAAACAGCCAACCTACAAACTGGGGAAAAATCTTTACCAACATTACATCTGACAGAGGACTTATATCCAAAATATACAAAGAACTCAAGAAGTTAGGTGCCAGCAAAACAAATAACTCAATTAAAAAATGAGGTACAGAGCTAAACAAAGAATTCTCAATTGAGGAATCTCAAAGAAATGTTCAACTTCCTTAGTTATCATGGAAATGTAAATCAAAATGATCCTGAGATTCCACCTCACATCAATCATAAACTCAGGTAACAGCAGATCCTGGCAAGGATGTGGAGAAAGAGAAACACTTCTCCATTGTTGGTGGGATTGCAAGCTGGTACAATCACTTTGGAAATCAATCTGGTGGCTTGTCAGAAAATTGGGCATAGCTCTACCTGAAGACCCAGCTATACCACTCCTGGGCATATACCCAAAAGATGTTCTAACACATAACTAGGACACATGCTCTACTATGTTCATAGCAGCCTTATTTATAATAGCCAGAAGCTGTAAACAACCCAGATGCCCCTCAATGAAAGAATGGATTAAAAAATGTGGTACATTTACACAACAGAATACTACTCAGGCATTAAAAACAATGATTTCACAAACTTTGTAGGCAAATGGATGAAACTAAAAAATATCACCCTAATGAGGTAATCCAGACCCTAAAGGACATACATGGTATTTACTCACTGATAAGTGGATTGTATCCCAAAAGTTCACAATACCCATGATACAATTCAAAGACTATATGAAGGTTAAGAAGGAAGGCCAAGGTGTGGATGGTTCAAACTCACTTAGAAGGGGTAACAAATTCACAGGAGGCATAGGGAAGGAGGAATCTAGGTGGGAGAGGGGAGGAAGAAAGAAAAAAGGGGGGCAGGACCAGGTATGGGAAGAGACAGAAGTCTAGAGTGCCAGGATAATGAGTAGAATTATGTAACCTGAAATGGCTACCTCTTGTAACCAGACAAAACTTCCATCAACCAAGCTAAAAAAACTTAGACCCACACTCTGTCCTGCCTACAAGATGTGCAAGGATAAAGATGGAACACAAATAGAAGGAAAGTCCAACCAATGCCTAGCCTACCTTGAGACCCATGCCACGAGAGAGATGCCATTGGATGATATTCTGCAATATCTGCAGACAGGAGCCTAACATAACTGTCCTCTGAGAGGCTTCATCCAGCATCTGATAGAAACAGATGCAGAGACCCACAGCCAAACAGTAGGTGAGCGCCAGGGAATCTTTTGGAAATGGGGATTGAGGGAGAAAGGATTGAACGAACCAGAAAGGTCAAAGACACCACAAGAAACCTGAGCACATAGGGGCTCACAGAGACTGAGCCACCAACCAGAGACCATACATGGACAGACCAAGAAGGGTACTTTTAAGTCTTTTTTAAGCCATCTTTACCTATTTAATTAGCATCTACTGATCCGAACCGTGAAGACTCAAAGTATAATGTGCTTATTAGTATTACCCTTTGACCTAAACAACTTTGAGCCCCTGTCTGTGTTTTCCACTCTGGAGGTATTAGCTCTGAGCTTCAAAGAAACTTAAATCATATCATGAATGGAGAGAAAACTGGGAAGAATATCAGGCTTCAGCCCTTTACATCACTCTTGTTTCACCCACTTTCTTTCGTTATTCAATAGGTGGCTGCTGAATGTTAACGTCTCTATAAACTCATAAGGATGCAAAGAGCAAAGGAACTCTCCATCTTTCTCCCTCACAACTTTCATGTTTGAAGTACTGTATCTTAAAGAAAAATAAAAGGAATTGCAAGATCTAAATACACCTTCTTTTTAAAACTTCTCTCAATCTCCATTTTATAATCTGATCGTATTTAAACCTCATCGCTGATGATTACATATATGTTTATAGAATGCTTTCTGATCATATTCAGCCCCCATTACCCTCTCCTACCCTTCTTCATATGCTGACTCCCCTTCTCTCCTATTAAGTAAAAAATTAAAAAAATAA
The DNA here is from genome assembly GCF_004785775.1 of Grammomys surdaster. Classification (NCBI taxonomy): domain Eukaryota; kingdom Metazoa; phylum Chordata; class Mammalia; order Rodentia; family Muridae; genus Grammomys; species Grammomys surdaster. The sequence continues at coordinate 183,643 of NW_021604788.1, read as the reverse complement.
ACAAGATTATTAAGTACTTCTGTGCTTAACACAAAGCAATAGCAAAAGTCTGAAAATACGAGAGACTGCTGGATTCCAATTAACTTTGCCACTTAACTCTGATTGCTGTGTTACTCTTAGTGAACTCAGTGTTTATTAGTAAATAGGGGTGAAGATCTCAAAGATTAATGATGGCACTGATTGCAGCTACACAATGAGATCCAGATGTCTCTATACTTACCATTTCCTCTCCTTGACCCTCTTTGCTACAATTACTACAGAGATAACACAAATAAGGCATTCAGTAAACTGAGCTACTGAGGTGGTTGGTGTCTAAACTTTCGACAATACTTTGTCATAAAGACACCACAAGAAACCTGAGCAAATAGGGGCTCACAGAGACTCAGATTTCATAAGCTACATGACAGAGGATCAGAAGCTATAAAGGCAAGGGGAAAGCCATATTTTGTATTTGAATGCAGGAACACGTAAAATTAAAGACATAACGAACATGTATAATTATCTAACATCAAAGCCAGGCAACTAAGGAAAACTGAGAGCCATGCAAGGGCACATGGTTCTCTTACCCAATACCAAATGCTCAGCCCTGAAAACACAAAAAACAAGTAATGTTTATTGAGCAGGGCATATTTATGTATTTAAAAATCTATATGTATATATGTATGTAAAAAAATAATTTAAAAAGAAGCCATGAATTTGAAAGGGACCAAGGAGAGGTATAAGGGAGGGTTTAGAAGGAGGAAAGGGAAGGGGGCAATATATAATTACAACTCCCCAAAATAATACAAATAATTTTGAAAAACTAGTAAGACCACCATTTTATGGGAACCTTAGTCTTATTAAACTATATTGTTTAGGTGCTTGCAGTTAGCTCACATTACAAGAGTGTGTACTTTTTATAGAGGAATAACAGGCTCCATATTGTTAGCTCTTCCATGAGAAAATTTCTCAGACTATTTTCAATTTTGTCCCTATTTATGAAATTTTCCTCTCCGGACTTAATTTCTGAAATATGTCCATATTTTATTATGGGATTTGTTTCACAAGTACTGTAGATAGTGTCTATTATTTTGCTAGCATGAAAAACAACATGATGGCATGGAGCAGATGCTTTTATATTTGTGAATAGACAATTAGAGGAATACAGAAAACTGACAGGAAGGGAGGAAAAAGATATAGTGATGAGGAATTATGTCACAACCGAAAGAAAGTAACTTTGACTCTCAGCATACTCTAGGTCCTCATTGCCATCACTACTGAGAGTGGCTTGATCATTCTTGAGTTTGATAACATTCTGCCACCTAAATACATGCCTCATTCAACAAAATGTAAGCTAATCTACACATATTTATGTGATCTCCTAATAAACATGGTTAATGTGGCAGTTATTTAAAAAGCCAAATCTTGATGAGAAACACACATTCGACCATACAGCAAAGTCATATATTACAAAGTCGACCATAGAAAAATACATGTTTTACCAACTTTTAGCACATTCCTGGTCAATTATGTCTTATTTCATATATCAGTTCCATTTCTTAAGAGAATAAATTTCCTGCCCACAATACAATGTTGGTTGATGAATTTTAGAAGTTATCCAGCCTATCAGAAAATAGCATCAAATTTTATTTATTACATTGTGTCAAAAGTTCTTACCAAATATCTGAGCCAGCAGTATTTAAAATGTAAACTTCAGAGTCATTTACAGAAATTAAGAGGAGGAGAAATTATTGGTATTCACCAAACTTGCTATATGTTTCCTTTATTTATTCTTCTTATGTACCTGGTCCTCTCACAGGTTAAGACCATGGGATAAATTCTGAAGAATGGACTTTATATGGAAGGGAATGGGAAAAACATACTCTGCTTCCACAGTTTGAAAGACTTATAGTTTTACCCTTGTGTCTGTACTTAGAATATGTGGATACCGTATGTTAGAGTCACTCTCTGCTAGACAGAAGCTTCCCAGGAGAATGGGAAGAAGTGCAGCAGACCTTATGTGACTAGAACAGTATGGGGCTGAGATGTAAAGGGAATCATCAGACAAGTCACAGAGTTGATTAAATACTATGTATAAGTTATGTATGCATGTATATGTCTCCATATACACTGATTTTTGTATGTATCTAATCAAAACAAACCTCTAAAATCTGTGAAATTTCTTTGCTTTGATTGACATTTTATGTTGAGGATCTACTCCTTAGAACTCTCCTGGAGAATTTCTGACATCATACATCAAATCATTGAATTTTAATTTTCCTTAAAAAGAAAAGAGCAAAGTATCAGACACCCTAATATATTCAACCCACAGTAGACCCACAAATTCATGTTTACATTTCACATGTGTGTTCATGCACAGGCACACAGAGACAAGGGAAGAAATGTGCCATGAACTCTCTGTCAAGAGTTACATTCAAGAACCACAGCTTACATAAAACATGATCACTACCCTCCAAGAGGAATAAGGACTAAAACCACAGAACAGTTTTAAGTTGGTAAGAGCTGTGGTCTAAACATGTAATGGGAGCTAAGTGGAGGACTGAAACTAATTCTACCTAGAAGAAGATGAAGATAGCCTCACGGAAGTGAATGAAGCTGAATCATGAAGATCAATGCTCTAGGTAGAAAAAAAAAGGTATATTTAAGAAAAGGCACAACATGAGCAACATCCAATCACAGAAGAGCTCATTGGTTGAAGACTGGCTTAAATAGTATGCCTATAGGATAATTGTAAAATGATAGCTCAGGTCAGCAGAGAACAAAGAACATACTTTAAGCCAAGTTTTTTCAGTTATCTACTACTGAAAAACAACTCAGCTTAAAACTGCACTGTTGAACAATAGATCAGTATTATTTGTCCTGTTTGCAGTTTGGGGGTTGTTTTGTTTTCTTTTGTTTTGTTTTTTTCTTTTGATTTTTTGAAACAGTGTTTCTCTGTGTAACAGAGCCCTGACTATCTTGGACTCATTTTGTAGGCCAGACTGGCCCCAAACTCACAGAGATCCATCTGCCTCTGCCTTCCGAGTGCTAGGAGTAAGGCTTGTGCCACCATACCTAGCTCCTAGTTCATTTTTTATATACCCTGCTTTTATTATTTTTTTGGACTGGGCTCACTGCTGGGTCTTTTCTGAACTTTTATGCACTGGGATATTACAGTCAAATGTTGGCTGAGAATGTAGCTCATACGAAATCTCCATCAACTGCAACTACTGGCCTAGAGGTTTCAAGATTGCTAAATCCCACGGCTATTAATTGACACTGAGAGCACATCTGGAGCTTTCAACTGGAAAACATACACATGACTTTTCCAAGTGGCCTGCAGTTTGTATAACTATAACTGTGTTACAAGAGGGAGTATCCCAAGAGAAAGTGGTCCAAGAAACAATAATTACAAACAGCCAGTCTCTTAACTCATAAGCCAAGAAACATGAACAGCTTTACAGTACTCACATTGACTTTTTCATGAAAACTCTAACAAAGTTCATCTACATGCAATATAAGAAAACACAGAACCTCACTGCTCAATGACTCAAGGGCCAAAGAATTTTAATCTCTGTCATGGGACTTTTCCTGGACAAAAGTCTGTTCGCCTCAGATGGGGCACCACTAACAGCAAAGAAACAGTTGCACCCAAGTGTAATTTAGCAGATGATCAGTTGTCAGGATATTACTTATGGGAATATGGGTGAGGGGTTACTTACCAGTACAGCACGGATGTCTCACAGCCAGCTGATCACCAAAAAGTCCACTACAGCACAGGTGACGACTCATCAAAGCCGCATCTCTGGAGTTCCTTGCATGGCGTGCAGGCAGCTGTGCCGGTGGGAGAGTCTCCTTTGCCCAGCAAGTGTTACTGTTTAGATAACCTTGGAAAGGGGCCTTATGAATCTTATAAATTCCGGGGCGTTCTGAAAGTTGTAAGTTTGTTTACTTCCTGGGTCTTGTGAGCCTCCCTCCCTCTTTGAGGAGAGAATGTTTCAATTGCTACACAATAGTCTACCACGTAGCTCCATCCATGAGCTTCATTATGAAGGCTTGCAAACAGGAGGCTGTTATATGACAGTTACATCAGACAACGGTGACTGATGGCACAGCAAAGATGAATTGGATGGTGGTTGAGACAAATATGATCTATCAATTCGGACAAAGTGAGTTCACATTTGAAATTATGGAGGTTTGAAATCCTTCAAACTTCTATAGAGTTGGAGAAGAGAGAACAGAAAAACAAAATCCTAGGAGGCACAAGATATGTGAGTTAATAAGAGATAAAGACAAGAGAAGACAAACATTCAGGAATCTAAGGTTAATAGCTAAGTAAATGCCAATCTTGTATAAAATAAAGTATAAAATAAAGTAGAAAAGTAGAGTAGCAAAGACAACAAGGATTTATCAATAATGAATTACCAAGGAAGTTTCATTTTGTTTATAAATCCATAAAAATTTCTTCCAGTAGACAAAAAAAAAATCCCTTTATTCTCAGAGGAATAAGTATTGGACATTTTATTTCTCCAGGGCTCAATTGTCTTCTTTATATTAGTACATATTTCCATTCCCCTTTGATTTTTATCCATAAAGAATTCATTAACAAAACTACTATCATTCTATTATCTAGAAAAATTAAATAAAAATATACTATTATTAAAAATAGGAAATTTTAAAAATTCTAAATGGGTCATTCACTATTAAAAGAATTTAATTTCTTTAAGACCATTTCCCACTACCTGCCATTTTCAAAGCCATCTTTCAGCACATACCCACCTAACATTTTTAATCATCTGTGAGTGATTGGCTTCAGCCATTTCAGGTAAACCTGCACTTGAACTTTCTGGCAGCAAAGAACTGGGATTAATATTTGCCGTAAACATCTACTCAGCTAACCAGAAAGTGACAATTGTCACTGTGAATAGAATGCCAGCTATGAGGATAGACAATCCAGAAATATCAGTTAGGCTGGTCAGCCAGTGAGTATCAGGAATCTGCCTGCCTCTGTCTGCCCAGTGCTTCAATTATATTACAGATGTGTCGCATAATCCCACTTTTTATGTGCGTGCTGGAAATCTGAAGTCAGTTCTTCATGCTTCCATGGAAAGCGCTTTTACTAACTGAGATAACTCTTCAGCCTCTTTATAAATTATTTGACATGTGTTTTAAAACAACATTAAGAGAAGCTGGAGAAAGGACTCCGTGGTTAAGGACATTTGTCAGTCTGGAAGAGGAGTTCCATTCAGTTCCCAGCACCAATATGGTTGTTTACAACCATCTGTAACTACAGTTTGAGGGGATCTGATGCCTTCTTCTGATTTCTGCAGGCACCAGGTATGCATGTGGTACATGCACATACATGCAAGCAAAACACTCATATGTATAAAATAATATAAATAAAAATATTTTTAAATGAAACCTTAGGATATATCACAACTCCATATGCAAATCAATTCCTTTGGGAAGCTCCTCACTACTAGGCGAATTTTCCTGTCTAGCTTTACTGCTCTTTATTTAACTGGACTTACTATCAATGTCCCCAAGCATATTTGTGCCAATAACATGTCATTGTTTCTACTTTCCTCTACCTGGAAATCTGTTCCAATTTTCTCTTCCTGGTGACTATCTCCTACTATGCCCTCATGATCCAGTCCAAAGTGTGCCATATACTTTCTTCTGGAGTAAGAGTTCCCTGGCTCCCAGAAGTATATGTGCATGTATTTGTAAGAATATTTGTCCTTATTTTTCATTTCTCTATCAGTAACCACCTAAGGTTGTCCTCTCCTCACAGATTATGGGAATTTTGAAGGCAAGGAATGTATAAGCATCTTTCTAGACCCTACAAGTGGAAAAATTCCTGGTATGCAGAGCTCTTCAATAAAGGCACTTGTTTTGACTGTTGAATTTAATAATGTCATATGTGCTATTTACTGAATACAATGTTAATTTACTAGGCCAAGAATTTTTTTTAATTCACTAAAACTTTCTACAATGCCCTAAGTTCATAATTATGCAAAATTTGTAGATTGGTAAACTGAGGTTAATAGGAGTAACTTTAGTGTTAGAGGTGAGATTATTAATGCAAGTTCTCTATTGCTACAAAACTTACTGATTTATTTGTTTATTATGCATATACATGTGTATATATTCATAGGCACATGTAAGTATAAATATACTTATTGCAGAGACAATTGAATAGTCTCAGAAGAAATTGTACAGCCTACAGAGACCAATATACCCACTATGTTGCCTTCTGCAAATGATCACCAAAATTATTATCTGGGAAAATAAGTGAACCAAGTTAGAATGGCAAATAAAGATTCTGCAAAGTAAGTATTGCTCACAATCATGTCTCAACTAGTTAAAATGAGAAGAGAAAGTAGATTTATTCAAGAAATTGGTGCACAAAAATGCAATGAATTAGTCAAACAGGTTGTAAGCCAATAAGTAAAAATAATGTATTACGAGCTGATAAATAGTAATAGAAAAAGTAAGAGGAGAAACTCTGATAGGAACTCAGAACATAGCTGAATGACAGGTCAATAAATGCAAGCAGAAATTGGAAGAGAAGTCAGGCCTCACACTCTAAGTTAAAGAGACATTTCTACTTACATGATTGATGGAAATTATGCAAGACAGTGAGCTCTCCAGGAGGAAAGATACCGAAGTACAAGAGGATATGACAATGAAGACAACAAAGGTCTGCATTTAATGAACAACTATGACATTTTTCAATCATTAATAAAACATGAGTAGCATTAACTATAAAATTTATTCCCATATCATTTCCTAACATTGTAAAAGTATTCCAGTTTTATGTGCTCTTTTAAGAATCCTTATTGAGGACAAGAGAGATGTCTCAGCCATTAAAAGACTAGATTCACAACCCAGTTCCATATTGAATATCTTACAGGTACAAAGTATTGTAACAAATGGTAGAGTGGAACAATAAGAATTTGGTTACAATGCACAAAGGAGTTTATACTATATTAGGAAACTATAGGGGAGTTTAAAAGAGCCGTAAAGCTGGATGACAAACTGGGGAAAAATAGGATGGAAATGGTTGAACAAATGACCTCAGAGTTGTTACAGTTAATGTGAAATAATTTAAAATTCCAATGTATTTCTTATATTTAGTTGCAGAGAGTGCTCCCAACTTCAAAGGGATGAAAAAATGACTCTTAAACATTAACCATCTTCTCTCTATGGCATATAGTATGGACATTAAATATCTTCAAAGTGGTATCACAGTAGCATCAATATACTGGCTTTGAGTTACGATTTTACCGCCCATCCTATAACATATCCTTTGAGATAATGTTTTTCAGTGATGCTCTAGGTAACAATTTTTTTGCACATTCATTATACTGCTCTTTCATGAAAAATAGTACATTTCTCAATAAACTCCATAATACAGATGCCTTCTCATCTATCAAAAACCCGAAGCCTTAAGGCAACAAAACTCATCCCAGCTGTACTTGTTTTCTTCAAGGTAATGACAGAAATGCAATATAATCCAAGGAGCCTTTTTCTCTAGAACTGACTTTTAATAACACTATTTTGTGGTGTAAATAACAAATGCACCTTACACTGACTCTGTGTCCTTGGAATCCTCCTGAGGATGCTGTATTTTGACTGGTCTACCTATCTTAGGACTATCCAAGGATAAGGAATAAATGTATTGATGCATGATACATACTGCTTATACAGTGTGTAAAAGTATGCAAAACTTCTATTCTTAGACAAGTACTATGATAAAAAAGAAAGAACAAAAGAATGAGAGAGATAGGAGGGAGGGAGGGAAAGAGAGAGAGAGAGAGAGAGAGAGAGAGAGAGATTGGTTAAGAAAAATAACACTAATTCTGAAGAAACTCAACGTGTACATAAGTTTTCACAGATGATAAAGTTAGCAGTCATAGTGATGGAAAGGGTAACATTATACTTTAAAATGTAATGCTGTTAGTACAGATGTGGCTAGAAGAAGAAAAACAAGACTATGCTGCATGTGTCTAGAAATACTAAAATAGAAAGAAAAATGCCTGCTTCGCCAATTTTTCTAAGACATCATGCATTTACGCACTCTAGTTAAGCAAGGAATGGTTTCAATCAAAAATATCCTCCCTGTTAACAGGTTAAAACATGATCAGCAGTTAAATAAACTATCATGAGCCTGTGGAATTTTATGTCATTCAATTATTTACTGCCACGAAAGGTCCTCTTTCCCCATATAATAGGAAATTGACTTTCTTAGAAATGAAAAACACCCATCAATCTTGCAATACAAGTTTTATTATACGTATAAAAATCCATAAAATACCCCCAGCCAATGTTTCGTGGGGTCACACCACCCTGTCTAAACAATAGTGGAAAAAGAATGAGTTTTTAGAATAGTATTTATATAGCTAAAACCTTCATGTATTTTTAATTCACAAGCTACATAACAAATGGGTTATCAAGGGAATTGAAGTACAAGTATGGCTTGATTTTACAGTTCCTTTAAGGGGAAAGACTAAATAATACTTCTTCCTCCCACACCCAGAGCTTCTTAGAATAGGTCTAGCAAAAGCTAAGTTGGGAATTGGATTTGAGAGGGATCTAGAAGATGTTTCCCTGAGTTTAGTTATTTTTGTTTCATTAAGAGCATAGTTCTTGCAATACATACATAAAAAGAATTCTACTAGAGAATCAGATTTGGAAGGAAAGAGAATTCATATTATATTTGAAGCTCCTCAGAGACTTTAAATAAAGGAACATTGGTAAGCATATGATGATGTAAGCAGATCTTTTGTTTATACAGAAAGTATATACAGTACAAAAATATACACAAAGTTTAGTCTATATAACTAATTCGACCAAATGCCTAAAGCAGGCAGCTTGGATTTGAGAACAACTTGACCACCTGTATATCCTCCATAGATTACAAGGGTTGATTTGGTAAATCTGTTTTGCAAGTGTTTTCTTCTTCTTTCATGTGTATCCAGAAGCTATGAAGTTCATCAGGGGAGGGATACACATTTCTCAGCCAAAGCACAAAAGTAACCAAGCTTTGGGGTTTATCCATTTTTCATGATGCCTTCCAACATTCTTTGCAATCTACCAGTTTTTCAAACCCCATCACCAGAAAAATCTATTGTTGCTATCTTAACACTATTGATTAAAATAATTGCAGTGAGTCATATCTGTAAGTATTGTGAGTTGATTATTCTTCTTTTTTCCCTTTGGATTTTTCGATACAGGTTTCTCTGTGTAGCCTTGGCTGTCCTGGAACTCACTCTGTAAACCAGGCTAGCCTCGAACTCCGAAATCCTCCTGCTTCTGCTTCCCAAGTGCTGGGATTAAAGGCATGCGCCACCACCGCCCGGCGAGTTGATTATTCTTATAATTTCACATTACATTCTTACTTTAAAATAAAGCTTAAAAACTAGAACACTAGAAATATTTGACAGTGGCCACATATTTCAGTCATATCCATCATAAGAGAACTTCTTATTGTAAGTGATGACCATGTATCTCATTATAAATAATTCCTGCCATAATCATCTTTGAAACCTCCAGTCTACTATATAAAGTCCAGTTTTAGAAATCAAATATTTAATTCGAATACTTTAGTTTGATAATCAGAAAATGTACTTCTTGGTTTTTGGAACACATGCTATTAACTTTAATAAACTGCTAGATAATTTATTGTACTCAAATGCCAATATAAAGTGAATCAATAAATTAACTATTCCACATTAAAGCTATAATTCACCTGAACAACACACATTCCATGTTTTCACCATCAATAAAATGATTATTTAGGAAAACTAAGAAACTGTGTATTTAGTGAGGAAACAGGGCTTACTTGGAAGTTGACCTAAAACAGAATTTAGTGAACAATGTACATTTTTAATTCAATGACTGAATTTAAATGGAAGGGCTGGGAGAAGTCGGGGGAGAGGAACTTGCAGCCAGGATGTATTGAAAACAATCAAACTAACAAAAAGAACAGAAAAGAAAAAATAAAGATAAATTTATAAATGAATAAATAAAAATTTATTAAATTCCAGGCTTATAAAGGATGGTAACTGAATTTCACCTTATTGCTATGGAGAAAAAACCTCTCAAAGAAAGTAGCAAAAACACACTCAATAATCCAGACAAGACAACGTCAAATGTAATCTAGCATATCCTCGGGGTCAAGTGCACAATAAGACAAACTTGATTAAACTTTCTGAGCAAGGATCAATCAAAGAGGTATATTCATCAGAATAACCACAAAAGATGGCAACTCAACAACATTAAAACAGAATTCTACAAAATCTGCATTTTCATATTGCAAAGGATGAATCTTATGTACTGATTACAGTTCCCAAAATGTTAGAATGCTACATTCCAATAACCTGAAATAGAAACCTGGTGCTTATATTTTGTTTTGTTTCATATGGGCAATTTTAGTTATTATTCTAATTTTGTATACTTAAAGGTTATAGTGTAGTATTTTGACATAGGCATATGGACAATTTTAGTTATTATTCTAATTTTGTGTACTTAAAGGTTATACTGTAGTATTTTGACATAGGCATAGAACATTTAATGATTAGATTGTGTGAATTTCCATGCAATTATATTTGGTTGCATATTTAAAAATGGTAAGTTTCTATGTAAATAATCAAAAATGAATCAATCTGTGCTTGGTTAGAGATGATGACCTTTAATGAGTCAAAAGAACAGTAACTAGAAGCCACAAAAGAAATAAATATTTTTATATCTTTTCTGAGGTTATTGCAAGAAACCAGCTTACATGAAATTGTATCAATACAAAAGTGTTTCTTTTCTTTATTTTCTTCAGATGGGGGTGGCTGAGTTTGTGTTTATGTTTATGTTTCTCTTTTGAGAGCATTCAGAGTACCTTCCTATACCAAAGACACTAGAACATAGGGATGAAGCCTCTGTATAGGTACCAGCTCAATTTCTCCATGTTCAATGAGTTGTGTAGATCTTGTCTTCAGTAATGAGGCTTTGTTGTTAGTCTGTGGAGAGCAACTTACAGTCTTGGCAACAGCCTGGGTCTTTGGGGAGTTTCCATTATGCCGTTTTGGCCAACAATTCAATTAGATGTAACCCAGTCCTAGTAAATGAAACATCATTTGGTGTCCAGAGATGTCTAGTTAGTTGGTACTCTTGTCTCTCACATTATTTGTTGATTTCACTCAGACCACCTTTATACACATGTACATACGTACATACATACATATGCATACACATACATGCATACATATTTGTGCATACACATATATTTATGAAGTTTATACTGTATTAGGTTTCCAAGCTATTCCTGAAATACTCCTTAATTGTATAGGTCTCTTCCCCCATTCCTTCCATTATCTATGCCCCAACCCCCACTTGATCTTCTCATTCTAGTCCTATAACTATTTATTCTATTTCCCTTTCCTAGGGAGTTCTTTCTGTCTTGCCTAGTCCCTTACTCTATGCCTAATCTCTGTTATTCTACACATTGTAGCTTGGTTATTATTAATTTAACATCTAATAGCCACATATAAGAGAATGCATACCATATTTGTCTTTCTGGGTCTAAGATAACTCACTCAAAATGATTTTTTTTCAGGTTCTATCCATTCCCCACAGATTTCATGATATCAATTTTTAAATAGCTGAATAATGTATAATAATGTAAATGACCCACATTTTCTTTATCCAGCCTTCTGTTAAGAGACATCAAGGTTGTTTCCAACTTCTGAGTAGAGCACCATTGAACATTGATAAGCAAGTGTCCTTGTGGTAGAATGTATAATCATTTGAGTATATAATAAAAGTGATATAACTGAGTCTTCAGGTAGAACTACTTCCAGTTTTCTGAGGATCCACCGTATTGATTTGCAGTGGCTAGTTTGTACTCCCAACAACAATGGAGGTTCCTCTTGTTCCATATCCTCACCAGTATTTCTATGTTTCTGATTATAGCTATTCTGACAGGTGCAAGATGGAATTCCAAAGTTGTTTTGAATTGCATTTCCTGGATGGCTAAGGATGTTGACCATTTAAGTGTTTCTTAGTCATTTGAGTTTCTTCATTTCAGATCTCTCTGTTTAAGTCTGTACCCCGTTTCTAATGGAGTTAATTGTTTTCTTGATGTGTAGGTTTTTTTTTAGTTCTTTGTATATTTTGTATATTACTCCTCTATCAGATGTGTAGTTGCTAAGAATCTTTTCCCATCCTGTAGGGCTGCTGCTTGTACAAATGACAATGCCTTTTGCCATGCCAAAGCTTTTTCAGTTTCATGAGGCCCCATTAATTAATTGTTGAGCATAATGCCCATGCTAACTGTATTCTGTTCAGAAAGGCTTATCTTCTGCCAATGAGATCAAGGCTATGTCCTACTTTCTCTATTATCAGGTTCCGTCTATCTCGTTTTATTTTGAGGTTTTTGATCCATCTGGACTTGAGTTTTATACAGGTTGATAAGTATACATCTATTTGCATTCTTCTATATGGAAATGTCAAATTTGATCAGCATTATATATTGAAAATATCTTTTGTCCAGTGTGATTTTCTAGCTTCTTCATCAAAAATCAATTGTCTGTAGGTGTGTGGGTTAGGGTTAGGTCTATTTTTGCAATGACATCATGTTATTTCTATATCTCTAGAGTTCAACTTGAAATCAGGGATAGGATAGTAATATCTTCAGCAGTTCTTTGATTATTCAGTATTGTTTTAGTGGGGTTTTTTATGTGTTGCTATATGAAACATAAATTGTCCTTCAAGATCTGTGAAGAACCTTCCCCTTGGATGAGGATGTTGTGTTCTTTCCTATCATTTCTGATTTGCTTTGGTTTGAAGTCTATTTTTGTCAGATGTTAAAATTTCTACATTAGGTTTCTTACTAGGTCCATTTGATTGGAGCATGTTTTTCGATCCTTTTACCCAGAGGTGATGTCCATCCTTGATGTTAACATGTGTTTCTTATAAGCAATGCAAGGATGTTTAACATTCATTCTATTAGTCTATGTCTTTTTATTGGGGAATTGTGACCACTAATATTGAGAGATATCAGTGAGCAGTTTTTGTTGATTCCTGTTACTTTACTATTGTTGTTGGTTTTGTTTGTAGTAGTAGTAGTAGTAGTAGTAGAAGAAGAAGAAGTAGTTGTTTTTGTTGTGATGGTGGGGGTGGTATTGATGGTAGTGGTGGTGGTGGGTTGTGTGTGTGTGTGTGTGTGTGTGTGTACATGTTTCCCTCTTTGATTTGTTTGGGATTATTTATTCCCTGAGTTTTCTTGAGTGTGATTCTTTAGGCTTGAATTTTCCTTCTAGAATCTTCTGTAGAGTTAGATTTGTATTTAGATACTGCTTAAATTTGGTTTCATGATGGGATATCTTATCATCATGGAATATCTTATTTCTCCGTCTGTTGTGATTCAATGTCTAGGCTGGTATCTATGCTTTCCTGGAGCCTTGAGATCGTGTATACACACCCCTTCTGGCTTTTGGCATTTCTACTTAAAAGTTGGGTAAAATTCTACTAGGTTTGCTTTTATATGTTACTTGGTCTTTTGAAATCCTTGAAGCTTTTAATAGTCTTTCTTTGTTCTGTACAGGTAGTGCTTTGATTATTATGTCTTAAAGGTCAAGTCTATTCAGTGTTCTGCTTGCTTCTTGTACTTTGATAAGGATCTCCTACTTTATGCTAAAAATTTTTCTTTCAAGATTTTGTTGAAAATATTTTTTGTGCCATTGACCTAGGTTTCTTCTCCTTTCTCTATTCCTGTTATTCTTAGATATGGTCCTTTCATAGTGATCCAGATTTCATCAATAATTTTTCCAGGAGTATTTTAGATTTAACATTTTCTTTGACCAAGGTATACATTTTCTTTATCATGTCTTCAATGTCTATTTCTTCCATCACTTATATTCTGTTGGTGAGGCTTGCCTCTGAGGTTCTTCTTCAAGTTTAAATTTTTCATTTCCAGATTTATCTCGGTTTGTTGTTGTTGTTGTTGTTGTTTTTAATTGATTCTATTTCCACTTGAAGGTCCTGAACACTTTTATTTCTTTTCTTCCACTGCTTGCTTGTTATTCATAGATTTCTTTAAGGGGTCTATCCATTTCCTCTTTAAACACTTCCATCATATTTATAAAGGCTATTTTAGCATAGTTTCCTTGTGCTTCAACTATATTGCAAAACTCAGGACCTGTTGTAGTAGTATTGCTGGGCTCTAGTGGAGAAATATTGTCCTAGATGGTTTTGTTTTGTTTTTGTTTATGCTGGAGTCTAGGTATCTGGGTTTAGGTAGATTATAATTCTAGGTGCTACTATACTGGTCTCCTTGTTGTTGGGTGGGTATTTTGTTCCTTAGTTTCTATTGTCCTCTTTAGTTCTTAGCAGAGTGTGGTGACTATGTGTTGCCTGGTAAAAATTGTGGGATTCTGGTAATGTGGCCATTGAGGGTTCCAGGTAAAAAGTGTTTCTAGGCATATAGAAGATGATACTTAACAAATGGGATGAGTTAGGGGTGTGGATAGGTCGGGGAGTTTCCACAGGAGGAAGCAAATCAGGGTATTCCTTAGTCCCCTGGGAATGGGGTCAGAAAGTGAGGAGAGGCAGCAGCTGGTGTTTTGCTGCAGAGCTGCTGTTAAGACTGGGGATTGTACTTGGAGGAATTGAAGAAGTGGCTGTAAAGATCCATGATTTGCCAAAGAATGATACCCCAGACTCAAATAGTATGCAAAACAAAGTGTTTTATTCTGTAGAAGTCTAGCATGTTGAGGTCTCGCATTCCAAGACAGAGACACCCAAGTGAACTCGAAGGGCAGATTTAAAACACATTAGGGTAATTCCAGGGACGGGTAGGTGACCTCTATTTTTGGTTCTATCTCTAGAGACATTCCAGAACCATGCCTAGGGCATGGGTGGACTGGAAACTGTTGCTGGGGAAGTGTGGAAACTGTTGCTGAAGAAGTTTGGAAGCTGCTGCTGAGCTATTGTCTCCTCAGGCATCTGGCTAGGCAGCTTCTGAGGCCTGGACTTGCCCAGTTCTTGGTGTTAGCATTCTGTCTAAACTCCAGTCCAATGTTACCTGGCAGCAACCAAGTAGGCCTGGCCCACTATAAAAGGGGCTGCTTGCCCCCTCCTCTCTCTCTCTCTCTCTCTCTCTCTCTCTCTCTCTCTCTCTCTCTCTCTCTCTTGCTCTCTTGATCTGCTTTCTTGCCTTCTTGCTGCCTCTCTGTCTCCTCGCCCCTTCCCCCTTCCCTTCCCTCTCTCTCCACATGCTATGGCTGGCCTCTACTTCTCTCTCTCTCTCTCTCTCTCTCTCTGTCTCTCTCTGTCTCTCTCTGTCTCTCCCTCCCTCTACCCTCCTCCCAACTCCCCTCCCCATGCCCTGAATAAACTCTATTCTATACTATACCTTCCCTGTGGCTGGTCCCTCGGGGGAAGGGATGCCTTGGCAAGGGCCCACTGAGACATCCCCTTCCCCCATGCCTTACCACACACCCACAGATATATTCTATATCTCTTTATAATTGCATCACTTGGAAACAGAGATTTAGGCCTAGTCTCCTAAACTTCCAATTTGAAGCCTATCATGGAGTCGTTCTGTCTCAGTGGCAAAGTTCCTTATTTACAAAGTGACAAAACAGCCTAGCTGCTTCTCCAGCCTTAGTGGCCTGTGGGTTTTCCAGAGAATGCCTGATGGAGTTTGATCTGGGATAAAGCAATGAGTGGAAGGAAGTTTTGAGGGGAAGATCTATTGATCCACTGGAGAAGGGGACAGAGTGGTTGGAAAGCTGCAGCAGGTGAGATTAGGAGGCAGGATTTTCAGGAATGCAGGGAGAGGTAGATGTATTTGCATACCTGTTTCCCTAGTGAGAGTATCAGATATTTTCTTAAGAATGCAAATCTTCCAAAAGAGGTAAAGCAATCACCAGGGATGTAGATCTGATATATGATGAGTTTCTGTTTTTTTTTTAAGTGTTCTATAGATACTGTGCCACTGAATCTAAGCCGTGCCTCTGTGTTAGATGTCAGCCACCAACAATCCCCAAAGCCAGTATTATTTATGTACAATACACGTTTGCCTGCTGATAGTCAATAAACTTGGTCTGTATTTCCTTCATTGCCTCCAGATTCTTGTTTATGCTATCAAAAAGTAATTGCTTCTTCACACTAGGTTAAAAACTTCTTGAGAGACACCAAAATGAAATTCCATCAGTGACTGATTAACAAGCCTGGGAAAACAACTATAATTTAACTGAACCTGCCTTGTGTCAAGGACATTTGATCCAACCCAACTTCATCTCTTAACATGCTTGATGGCTGCCCTCCAAAGGAAACCCTTTAAGTCAACAAAGCTTCTTTAGTTTTCACAAGAATTTCCCACCACCAAACAATTATTGTCCTGTAAATCCTTATCCAAACTTTTATTTCTGTAGTTTTGATTCAGTGCTATGCAAGAATTAACTCATACAAGCTTGCTACTTATTGTGTGCATGTCCTTCCAGTTTGACATTTTGTGACATGATGTTGATAACTTGCAGTTACAATGGGACTATTTGTACCATGGAAATCAGGGAGCATGGCAGATCAAGGTTTCTTAAAAAGAAGAGCCAGTTTTTAAACATTAACTAGCACATAACTGCTGTGACTCAAAATTTTTCAAAATAGCCTCAATTCTGACACAAAAGAAATTTCTGTTTTGTCTCACTACTTAAAAATTTTTATTCAGCCAACTTTTGCTTTGATTTTATAATATTTAACATGTAGGAAAGACTATATTTAACAGCCTATTGTATTTCTAGAAATAGAAATTTTTAATCAGCTAAAATCTGATTCTTCTAAGATTTTACTACTTACAACATCCTTTAAATGGATGTGGGTTATTTTATCATACACACACATAACATATTCCAGGTATCCTTTAAAAGTACTACGTTTGAGAGATATTTTTTTCTTTGTAGCATTACAGCATCCAATGCATGCTCTATTTATGATTTCTCTTTTCTTATAACTTTATACATTAACTTCCCTGATTTCCTAAAATTGATTTGAAAGAAAGAACTGTTGTTTTAACATTTGAATACCCTGTAACTGCCCTTTGTTTCCCATTGTTTTGAAAACCATTATTCTCACCATTCTCCCAGAGAAATTTTTCTGCTATAATTTTTTTTCAGGACAAGGTTTTTCTGTGTAGTGGCTGTCTGCTCAGCAAGAACTCAGATATCTGCCTGCCTCCCCTGCCCCCAGAGTGCTGGTATTAAAGATGTGTACCACCACATCTGGATGCTTTAAAAAATTATAATCTGGCTCTACTTAATCTATATCTCCCTCTTACAGTCACATGAATATTTCAGGTAGCTCCTTACACTCTTCATTTCAACCTTGAGCCCTGTTCTCCCACTGTATGACTTCAACATTCTTGAGGATGTTTCATACAGCTCCAATCTCTTCCTATAATGTTCCCTGGCGGGCCTCCATGGTCTTCAAATCTACAATATTCTGGGATCTCCACTGCAACTGAAGCTTCATCTTCAAAGTTTCATGCAAGAGTCTCTAAGAGCATCTCTTCAGAGACAATGACTTTGTCACATATTGCCTGGCAATAGGTCCTCTCTAAAACTCAATACCACTGCAGTCTACCATATTCCATGCTTGCAAACCCAGTACTATCTGGATAATACTGTCAAGATCTGGTAGCCCTTGGGTCACAGTTGTATCAACTTCTAGGTACTGAAACAGAGAGTATACTCTTGTAGGTACTGTTTTTGAGGAGCAAGGAATACCCTCAGCTGAGTTCTCAATTCAGGCTTTCCCCTTTCAAATAAATTTGCGTTTTTACAAATGACAGCCTTTAATGAATATGATCTTGCCCTCAAGACACACTTCCTATTTTCCCAGTGCAGAGTATTAGGTTCTCTTTAATGGTGCTAACATCTTAACAGTTGCAACTCCTTTGTTTTCTCTGTCCTTTTTATCCAGAACACTCACCTGTTCACACACTTTTCCTACACTGAATATATTATTATCTTTATAGTCAACATCACCCAAGTTATCAAGAAAAGAGTAAACTGAAGCCAGATTCTTGGCCAAAATTAAGTATGGATGGCTTCTAGATCACTTCCTGACCAAGATCTTGTTTTTCTGTGAAACTTCATAAGCTGGGCCCCAACTGTCTCCATGTCTCACAGCACACTTTCCTTCCAGATTCCGATAAGAATGGCCCTTTATATTCTAACTAGAGGATTCAAGGACATTTCTAAACCAATGTTTCAGATTCTTTCACATTCCAGCCACAAAACAGAGCCCAAGAATCACATGATCAGGTTTATCATAGCAATGGCCCTCTTCTAGGTACCAGTTCTTGTCTGTCTTTTTTGTTACTGTAGTTAGATATAGTAAAGAGAGCAACTTAAGAGAGTAGTGTTTTACTTTGGCTCACAACTCAAGGACTCAGTCCATCAGGGTGGAAAATCCAAGGTAGAAGGAACTTGAAGCAGCTAGTCACAATGCATCCAGAATCACGAATAGAGTGATGAATGAATACTGCCGCCCAGCTCCTTTTGCTTTATACAATCTAGGATCCCAGCCAAGAAATTATGTCATTTATTGTAGGTGTTTCTTTCTGCCTCAATTAATGAAATTGAGATGATTCTCTACACACATTCCCATGTGATTCTAGATTCTGTCAAACTGGTGATTAATAGTCACCATTAACACTAAGATATCACACAACCAAAACTACATCCTTCTTTCTTCTTTTCCAAGATCAGAGCTACACATTTATCCACTGAATTTAAGTTCCCTGAAGAATCATTTAAGTATTACTGCTAACACTTCCAGACAAGTCGATTTTTCTATGCTTCAATAACAATTATCTTGATATCATTTACCTCATGGAAGGAACTAGAGGTTCCTTTCTCTTCTCATTTGTCTGGTCTATGGAATTTGCTGAGAGAAAGAAAAAAAATCTTTGTTCAGAGAATTTTCATGGCAGAATCATGATCTTTAACTCCATGCAGTCTCCTAGTTTGCCAAGCTCTAATGTTCTTGCTTTTATTGTTGTGGTAAAACAGGTACCATATTTATCACTTTAGCATCTTGCATTAAATTTTAAAGATGTTTTTCTGAACATATACAGTTCTCTTTGAAGTCCTTATTATTCTTAGCCATGTTCAAGGAAAAACATCTTTAGATTTGAATATATAGCATATATAGCCGGATATAGCCAAAGAAGCTAGAAAAGTAAAAGGAGACTCAGGGAGTGAAAAAGAAGCTTTAGAGAGGGAAATAGTGGGTACAAGTTCTATGAAGGAGTAATGGCAATAATTAAAGGAACTTTAATTGGGGAGTGAAAAGAGAAGGGAATACAGGAGGATAAAGGTAAACAGGGGATCAATAACACTAAGGATGTTTGAAAAGATTGTAAGCCCACACATTATTATATAAGCTTACTTAAAATAATACACATGTATATGCATATATATGTATGTGCATAAATATATTTTTAAAATAAGAAATCAATGGTTCTGGATTATTCCTCATCACTTAAAAAGAAAAAGCTAAGCTACTGAAATGTCAGTTTCTAGTCACATACTCCATATCTCAACTCTTTGAATCCATCAAACGGGCTGCTTTTCTGAACACTGCCTGCACCTTCTCAGACCATCTGCTTTATTTTTAAGTTTAAGAATAACCCAAACAAACCCAAGATATCAATTTTACATCAAAGCATAGTACACATAAAGCACAACAGAAACAAGTAACATGAAATAACTATGAACTCATAACATAGATATTAAATATGATATTATGCTCTAAATTATAACAAAATTTTAGAAAACAACTTTTGCTGTAAGTGCTCTTTACAAACACTGTTAATTGTTCTTTCATGCTTATGTCCTCTCTCCTAAGCTTATGCCTTCACCAACACAGCTATTTTAGCATCACCAGTGACTTCCACATTGGTATATTCAATGACTGCATAGCAGTCTTTATCCTACTTGTCCTGTTACCAACATTGGGGATACTGATGGGGCTTATCACTGGCCTCTAAGAATATTGGCAATAGGTGCTGGGAAAAGGTAAGTAAGTCTTCTTAATAGTGTGGTCAACTGGTATGCTACAGTGGAAAGCCACACTTCCAAGAGTATACATGCAGTACAAACTGTACTTATTTACAAGAAGGAGAAGGAGGAGGAAGAAGAGGAGACAAAGCTGGTCAGATAAAGTAGGATAAAGTAGGAAGGACAGATTTCAAAGAATTGAGGTATAATGATGAATATGATCAAAGCATATTTTAAGAAATTATAAAATAATTAACAAAATGAGGAGCTAAAAGCTCAATGGAAAACCTCAGCAACAAAATAGAGCGTAGGGAAAACAGAATATCTGGGCTGGAAGGTAACATAGAGGAATTATATTATTCAGTAAAGGTCAGTCATAAACTTAAAAAATATATGAGTGGAACATGGGAAATCCCAAGGACATCACAAAAGACCAAATCTTTGAATTATGGGTATAAAGCAAGGAGAGTACCACACCCAAGACATATAAAATGTTTTCAATGTAATCATAAATGAAAACTTCCCAAATCTAGAAAAAGTGATGCCTAGCTGGGCTTATAGAGCCCTGAAGTAGAAAGTAAAAGAAAAGAAACTTCCTATAATATATTATAGTTGAAACCTAAAAGCTATAAAAGAATAGTATCAACTACTGTAAAGTCGGCTTCATTAGAATAGCACTTGATTGTCCAACAGAAGCATTTAAAGCAAGAAAAGCTTGGAAAGATATGTTCTAAGTTTTGAAATACCACAGCTGCCAACCCAGACTATTAAGCCAGCAAAGCTATATATTAAAAGTGAGAGATGAATAAAAGTATTAACAATAAAAATAAGCTAAAAATGTATGATCTCTAATCCAGTTCTACAGAGGATACTGGCAGGCTGAAAAGAATGATAAACAAATAAGGAGTAAGATTTAACTTCGAAAAAATGTTCTGGTTGCCTTGCTCTTTGTATCCACTTACTGCAGGAACCTCAAGTGATTCTGTTTTGTGATTCAGGGTCTGAACCACTCAACTTTCTCTCTTTGTTTTTTATACACATATACCTCATCACTTATATTAATGAAGAAAAATCATACAGTAAGTTCTTCTAATATGCTGCCATATGACAGAAAGTGGACACAGCTAAGTAAGGTAAATCTCATATTCTTTGCTCTAAGGTTAAATGTATGGTAAACCCTGAATATTAACAAGAAAGTAATTATTAAATACCACCTTAGAACATTCCTCTCTCCCATAAAATGCACGTACAATTAAAAAGAAATGAGAAGGAAGTGTTACATAGTAAACTTAATTTTGATTTTATGCTACATCAGAATTCAAATTTCTCAGCTAAATAAGCATGTATAAAGAGTTGAAATTGTTAAAGTTAAAAAATGTTAAAAGCTCAAAGTTCTGTGTATATCAATCAATCAGCTTTTTTTGCATAACAAAATTGCTCCACAGTTTCCTGAAATACATCTTGAGGCATTTATCTCCTTGTCATGCCTTTTGATTGACTAGATATCAACCATTCTAGACTAAGTTCTGACTTAACTCAAATCCAAAGGTTCGATCCAACTGTGCTTTACATAAGTGTTGTCCTCTTTGAACCAAAGAACTAGTTAAAACAAGAGTGTTTCGTGACAGATGTACATGTACATGTAGCATGTAAACTATATGGAAGTAATTTTAGCCTGTGTTCACATTTATTCAGCTATACTCTGGGCCACAGCAAGTAATATGGACATAGTCAACATGAATAATGTAGTATAGTAAGTAGTTCTGTGAATACATAGAGGGAGATACTGATTACTTGGTCAACAATAAGCTATTCTGCCTTAACAGACAACAGTCTGTCAATTTTTACTAAGAATGACCCGTCCCCACAAAAACCGATACTATTAGAACACAGATGCTATTCTACTTGTGATGGGATTTTACTCCTAATAGATTCATTATTAACTGAGGATACTGTAAGTCAACCACTTAATATAGGTAACATATCAACTATAACATAATATAGGTAACATACCAAGGCATAACCTGCCTTAAACTGGTTCAGAAAATCCAGCCTATAGGTAGACAAAAATCACCTAACATAAACCCTGTTTCATAAGACAGGGTTGACATTTCTCATGTAATTAACTGAATGCAATATTGCAAATAAAAATATTATAATGATTCTATGGGCAGATTTTTTCCTACTATTGCAATAAGAAGGCACTAGTTGAACTACTCCTATTCTGGGACAGTCTGTACAATCAACAGTTACAACTTCAATTACAACTTCAAAGTAGAATTTTTGCTAGTCTGGCCCATGAATATTTTGTAAACAACATCTAATTCATCTTCACATTTCTGTGTTTTATAAACAGTTCAACAAATTAGATGTCAAAAAGTCCTAAGGGCGGAAGTTTCCTGATAAGAGGAATCTCATAAAGAAATTATGGTATTTTTAGAAACCAGAATGACATTTCCATCCTTTATTTGTTTACCACTTGAACTTTAGAAACTATATGCCAGTGCATTAAAAGTCTTCTTAGTAATTTTCTTGTTGGTTTTCCAGGATGCTGAAAAATTATAGATTCAACAATAATAATTCAAGGACTTCAAAATTCACTAAAATTGTCTAAATGTCTGGAAAAGCTTTTCTTTATCCCTGAGATATTCAGGACTTATAGCCTCTAAAACTATAATGGACTAATTTTCAACTTGAAATCTCTCAATGTATAGAATTTATTAACAAATTGATTATTTTCTGTTGTATCCTTAATTTTACCATATATAAATTATGATTAAATAGATAAAAAGTGATTCTGATTTTTGAGATGCCATCAATAACAGCAGTTCTACCAGCAAGTGCAATTCCAAGTACAGACCTGCCCAGAGGTTCTGAAAGTGCTTCTCTATACATTAAGTCTCATGAAGGTGTCCCATATTAATGGCATAATTCAAGGAGCTATTTTTGCTTTTTACTGGTATGTGTCACATTTTGGGGGAGTTATATATGCCTTTCTTCCCTCATATTTTTGGGGAGTTATTTATACTTTTCTTCCCCTGACACTCTTTAGATTTTTGATCAGTGATATTTTATCATAGATAGAGAAAAATGCTTACATACTTAAAAGTTTAGACTTTGGCTGTAACCATAGTGATTTTATCACAGCATGGACAGAGAAGGGAGAGAGGGCAATTTTTGTGAGAAAATTATGTTGGACAGGATGCACACAAAGCACATGGTACTAAGCAATCAATATATGTAAAATCTGGCATTTAGATGGCATTTTTTATTCAAGAAGTCAAGAAACTTTGCAAATACAAAGTACCCTTTCCTAAAGAAGCAAGCATTTCAGAGTATTTGCAACACATACTTGCAACAGAGGAAACAAGAAAACATGAGTGATCTTATCAAATAGAAATTAAGATCCTTAAAACCAAGTGATCCTAGAATGTTAGAGTATGCCAAATAGGATTGTGTGTCAAGGAGCAGTGGCCTATACCTCAATCAGCAGAGATCATAAACTACAAAGTATTTTCCCAAGTAGGATAGTTTGGCACTTTTGGACAATGAAAGCTGCAGTAAGAGAGGACTTCATTTCTTACAAAACACACACACACACAGATTCATCTATGTGTTTCACCATTAAAATTAAATAAATACATACTTAAATATCAAGAATATTAGTAAGATTTAGTAAGCAAATAACCAAACAGTAAGAAAAGTTGCATAAATAAAATATGAGTCAAACTCAGAGCTAAAGTAGAGATATCACTTACTATTAAAAGAGGATTGTTTGGAAACTATAGTGTTGATTCCTTTGGCCAACAACTGAACTAGACGTAACCCAGTCCCAGTACTAGAGGCTTCATATGGTGACTACAGGTGTCTAATTGGGGCTCTGTCTCCTCCATTATTTGGAAATTTCATTTAGAATTCCTCTATATATGTATGTATTTTAAAAAGCTTCTATTATATTAGATTTCCATATAACTCCTTAAATATCACTTAAATTTAGCTGTCTGTCCTATAGAGTCTCTCTCATCTCCCTCTTCACTCACCATCTCCACTTGATCCTTCTGTTCTAATCCCCCAATCCAGTCCATAAATATCATTCTATTTCCCTTTCCTAGGGAAATCTATCTGCCATCAGACAGTTCCATACTCTGTGGGTCTATGGATTATAATTAGGTTATCAATGGCATAACAGCTAATAACCACATATAAGTAAATACATAACACTTTTTAATTTCTTGGTCTGGGTTACCTTATAATGATTTTTTCCTTATTCCATTTGTTTATCTGTAAATTTCATAGATTTCATTCTCTTTAACAGCTGAGTAATAGTTCATTGTGTAAATGCACCATACACTCTTCGTCCATTGTCCTGTTGAGGAATGCCTAGGTTGTTTCCAACTTTAGACTATTATGAATAGAACAGCAGAACAGCAATGAACGTGGTCAAGAGAGTGTCTTTGTGGTCTCCCTTGAGTATATGCCCAAAAGTGTTATAGCTTGATCTTGAAACAAATCGATTTTCTCATATTTCTGTGAAATCATCACACTGCTTTCATTACTAACTGTACAACTTGCAATCCCACCAGCAGTGCAGGAGTGTTCCCCTTACTTCACACCCTCACCAGAATGAGCTGTCACTTGTGCTATTGATGTTGACCATCCTGTCTTGTATAGGATGAAATCTCAAAGCAGTCTTTATTTGCATTTCCCTGATGACTAAAGATGTTGAACATTTAAGTGTTTCTTCACCATTTGCGCTTCCTCTATCCATAATTCTCTTTTTAAATCTGTACCCCAATTTTAGTTGAGTTGTTTTTATTGATATCTAGTTTTTAGTTCTTTATATATTTTGGATATTAGCCCTCTATTAGATGTGAAATTAGTATGCTACCATTTTATTTGAATGACTCTGAAATGCCAAAGCTTTTCAGTTCCATGAGGTCCCTTCTATTAATTGTTGTGCATAATGCCTATGTTAACTGTATTCCATTCAGAAAGGCTTTGCCTGGGCCAGTGAGTTCAAGGCTATGCTCCAGTGTCTCTTTGGTCAGGTTCAGTGTATCTGGTTTTATGGTCAGGACTTTGATCCATTTGGACTTGAGTTTTGTGCAGGGTAATAAGTATGGATCTATCTGCATTCTTCTATCTGCAGACGTCAAGTTTATCCAGCATCATATGTTGAAGTTGCTATCTTTCTCCCCAGTATGCATTTCTGATTCCTTAATCAAAAATCAGATGTGTGTCTATAGGAGTGTGCATTTGTGTCTGGAGCTTCGATTCAATTCTATTGATCAATGAGTCTGCCTTTCAAGAATGCAATGTTGTTTGTATTTATAAAACTCTGTAGCACAATTTGAAGTTGGTGATGATATCTCCAGCAGTTCTTTGATTATTCAGGATTGTTTTAGGTATCCTGTGGGGTGTGTGTGTGTGTGTGTGCATGTTTCCACATGAAGCTGAAGATGGTCCTTTTAAGACATGTGAAGGCTTGTATAGGAATTTTGATGAGGATTGCATTTAATCTGTAGAATGCTTTTTGACAGGATCATTATTTTTACTATACTAATCATACTGATCCATAAGCATGGGGCAATCTATCTTTTTTTATTTGTTCAATTTCTTTTTTAAAAATTTTAAAGGTTTTTATTATATAAATCTTTTACTTGTTTGGTTACAGTTACTCCAATATATTTTTACATTCTGAGGCTATGTGAAATGTATTATTTCCCTTCCCAGTCTGCTCATTGATTATGTATAGCAGAACTACTGATTTGGGTGAGTTAATTTAATATCTTGCTACTTTGCTGAAAGTATTTATCAGCTTTAAGGAGTTTCCTGGTGGAATTTTTAGGATCACTCATATATACTTAGGGTACTATCATATCATCTGCAAATAACAATACTTTGACTTCTTCCTTTCCAATCTGTATCCTTTGATCTCCTTCAGTTGTCTTATTGTTCTAGATAAAACTTCAAGTAGATATTGAATAGATCTGGAGAGATTGGTCAACCTTGCCTTGTTCCTTATTTTAGTAGAAATGCTTTTAGTTTCTCTCCATTTAAGTTGATGCTGGCTATGGACTTGCTGTAAACTGATTTTACTATGCTGAGGTATATCCCTGGCTTCCTTAATCTCTGAAAGACTTTTATCATAAAAGAGTTTAAATTTTGTCAAAGGCCTTTTTAACATCTAATGAGATGGTCATGTGGTTTCTTCTTTTAGTTTGCTTACATGGTGAATTACATTTACTTATTTTCATATATTGAACCATCTCTACATATCTGGGATGAAGCCTACTTGATTATAGTAGATGATCTTTTGATGTGTTCTTGAATTGGGTTTGCAACTATTGTATTGAGTATATGTTCATAAGGGAAATCAGTCTCTAATTATCTTTCTTTCTTTTTCACTGTTCAAGGTTTATTTGTTTTCATTGGGATGACACTTGAGTGGTTGGTTCTGTCAACCATATGCAGTTCTTACAATTCACATAATACTGCAATGTATACTACAGACACATATAATACATAAAATATCCTGTATAACATTTATGCACAAGATATGCATAATGGACTTATACACTACACTAGAGCCAGGTTATCACTAACTGGGAACTGATTGGTTTAGGTATGTTTGGTGAGGGTGTGCAGGGCAGCAATGCAGCAGGCTCACAGGGTAATTGAAGCCTGCACACAGTTGGCAGTGTGTCTTGGAGACAGTGGGACTGTCACACTAACCAGGTTACCACTACACAAGTACCACTTAGCAGCAGGGTAGAGCTGTGGGAACTGAGATTTTTTTCCTCAGACCACCTCAACACAATTGTACTAACCACAGCTCAGATGAAAAGTGTGTGGTCTCCATAGAAACCCTGCAGCAGCTTGGAGAGTGAAGTGCTAGGACACTGAGAAGACTTTAGAACTGTAGGTCCTTCTGGATTCCCAAGAGGGTATCTGCACTCTTCTTTAGGTGGGCCTCTTCCTCAGGAGTCAGTGTTACTTTCACAACATCCGAGAGTCCATTTTGGCCCAGGACACATGGTACACGGAGGAAGACATCATCAATGATTCCATAGAGACCCTTGATCATGGTGGAAATGGGATGCATCCACCTAAGGTTCCTCATTATGCACTTGGCGAAGTCTGCCACAGAAAGGCCAATGGTCCAGGATGTATAACCTTTCAGTTTGTTCACCTTATATGCACTGTCAACCAACTGCTTGTGAACATCCTTCCACTGCTCTGTATCTGCATCAGTGCCCAGTTCTGGGTTCAGAGATTTCAGGGAGACGCCAGCAAAGTTCACACCATTCCATACAGACACATTGGACTCTCTATGCTCTCCCAGGATCCATCCATGACAGCTAAGAAGGTGAACTCCCAGCCTTTCTCCCATCAGGTAATGGAACTAAGCTGAATCCAGATTGCAACCATTTCCAATAACTTGGCTTTTGGGAAACCCACTTATTTTCCAAGCCACATAGGTCAAGATATCCACTGCATTTGAGACAACAAGCAGCTTTCAGTGTGGACTGTACTTCACCATGTTGGGAATGGTGAACTTGAAGATGTTTACGTTTCGCTGGACCAAATTGAGTTGACTCTCTCCCTCTTGTTGCTTCTATGATAATGACTAGCTTGGAGTTTGCAATAACACAATAGCCTTTGCTGGAAAAAATTTTTGGTGTTTTAAGGAAAAGGCTGCCATGTTGGAGATCCATCATCTCTCCCTTTAGCTTGTCTTCCATGACATCAACAAGGGCAAGCTCATCTGCCAAGTCCTCCATTAAGATACTGATGGCATTAAGAATTACATGAATTTGCTGGGCGGTGGCGGCACACGCCTTTAATCCCAGCACTTGGGAGGCAGAGACAGGTGGATTTCTGAGTTTGAGGCCAGCCTGGTCTACAGAGTGAGTTCCAGGACAGCCAGAACTACACAGAGAAACCCTGTCTTGAAAAAAAACAAAAAAACAAAAAACAAAAACAAAAAACAAAAAAAAGAAAAAAGAAAAGAATTATATGAATTCATTGTTTTTAATAGCTGAGTAGTACTCCATTGAGTAAATGTACTACATTTTCTGTATCCATTCCTCTGTTGAAGGACATCTGGTTTCTTTCCAGCTTCTAGCTATTATAAATAAAGGCTGCTAAAATTCTTAGGCAAATGGATGACATTAGAAAAAAACATCCTGAATGATGTAACTCAGTCACAAAAGAACACACATGGTATGTACTCATTGATAAGTGTATATTAGCCCAAAAGCTTGGAATACCCAAGACACAATTCACAGACCACATGAAGCTCAAGAAGTAAGACCAAAGTGTGGATGCTTCAGCCCTTTTTAGAAGGGGAAACAAAATACTCAAGAAAGGAAATATGGAGACAAAGAATGGAGCAGAGACTGAAGAAAAGGCCGGCCAGAGACTGTTCCACCTGGGGATCCATCCCATATACAGACACCAAACCCAGACACTATTGTGAATGCTAAGAAGTGCTTGCCTGTTATAGCTTGTTATAGATGTCTTCTGAGAGGCTCTGCCAGAGCCTGATAAATACAGAGGCGGATATTCACAGCCAACCTTTGGAATGAGCACGAGGTCTCCAAAGGAAGAGTTAGGGAAAAGACTGAAGGAGCTGAAGAGGTTTGCAACCCACTGAATGAACAACAATATCAACCAACCAGATGCCCCAGAGCTCCCAGGAATTAAACTACTAACCAAAGAGTACACATGGAGGTACACATGGCTCATGTCACATATGTAGCAGAGGATGGCCTTGTCAGGCATCAATGGTTCTGTGAAGGCTTGATGCCACAGTGTAGGGGAATGCCAGGGTGGGGAGGCAGGACTGGGTGGGTGGGTGTTTGAGTACTTTCACAGAAGCAGGGGGAGGGAGGTTGGGATAGGTGGTTTCTGGAGGGGAACCTAGGAAAGAGGATAACATTTGAAATGTAAATAAATCCAACGAAATCCAATAAAATAATAAAATAATATAAAAAGATACTGATGGCACAAGCCATGCCAACAGCACCAACCCCAACAATTGTAATATTGTTCTGGGGGACCTGTTCTTCCTAAGAAAATTCACAATCAGCTGGTCCTTAAGGGTTGTCATCTTAGACTTTGAATCTTTTGAGACATTAGTGCACAATGGGGGGAGATGGGAGGAGCAACAGCAGTGTGGCCTGGTCTCAGTGACAGTGGCTCCAGCATCCTAATTATCTTTCTTTGTTGAGTCTTTATGTGGTTTGGACAGAGCACAAAAATGGATCATGTTTTAGCATCTATTCATAGTGCCACAGATTTCCTACATGGTTTGAGCCAAAAGTTCTTTTAAATTTAACATTTAATTTGACTTACATATTCATATTTTCTATTATGTCTTCGGTGCCTGGGATTATTTCTTTCATTTCTTGTATTCTGTTGGTGGGGCTTACCTCTGAGCTTTCTGTTTGAGTTTCTAAATTTTTCATTGCCAAATTTTTCTAAAGTTTTTTTTTTATTTTATTGACTCTACTTCTACTTTCAGGTCTTTGATATTTTGTTCATTTCCTTCCTCTGTTTATTTGGGATTTTATAGATCTCTTTAAAGGGATTATTCATTTTTTCTTTAAGTACCTCTGTCATATTCATAAAGGCTATTTTGAGGTCTTTTTCTTGTGCTTCAGCTATATTACAATATCAGAGCCTACTGGGGTATGGTTGCTCAACTCTTGTGGAAGCATATTTTCCTGCTTCTTATTCTTTGTGTTTTTATGCTAGCACCTAGGCATCTGGGTTTGGGAAGATTGTAATTCTGGGTTCTGATATATTTTGTCTTGTCTCTGTTCCTGGGTGCTTTGTTTCTTAGCTTCTGTTGCCCTCTCTGGTCCTTAAGAGAGTGTGGTGGTTGTATATTGCCTGCTAGAAAGGTCTTTTGAGATACTGATAAATTTGGCCACTGGTGGTTCCAGGTAAAATGTGTTTCAAGGTATTGAGAGCTGACATTTTAAAATGTAGCTGGGCTAGGGAGGAGGTGGACAGTTGGAGGTTGAGAGAGTCCACAGGAGGAAGAAAAGCTGGGTGTTCAACTAGGATCTGCATAGTCCCATGGGATGGGGGCAGTGAGTGAGGAGAGGCAGCTGCAGGCATTCTTCTACAGAGCTGTGGTTGAGACTAGGGTATTGGATTTGAAGGAGAGGAGGGACAGTGAAGATCTGAAGCTCACCTACCTGCTTTGCTGGCCTACTTGCTTCTCTGGCAGGTTTGGCTGATAGGTTCCTCGAGAATGCTTACTGAAGTTATGATGAGTTGGAAGAAGGAAGTTTGAAGAAGACATTGTGATCCATTGGAGATGGGGACAGGGAAAAGAGGATACCTCAGCAGATGTTCTTCTATAGAGATGGGGGAAGACTGGGAGATTGGATATAGAGGAGAGAAGGCAGATGTGAAGATCTGAATTAACTTACTTGCTACCCTGGCTGGGGTGGCTTGTAGTTTACCAGGGAATTCCTGCTGAAATTGAGGGTAGGGATAAATCAATAAATGGAGGAGGGAAGTTTGGAAGGGAAGATCTATGTATGTGATCCACTAGTTATTTCTTACATGCACTAAGTATATTAAGATATTTTCCTTTCATATAACTAAAATTATTTATAGTAGTTACAATATTAACATTACACAGTACAATCTTGTATACACAAATGAACAAAACAGCAACACTGAAAATTGCAAATGTTTACTTTATAGAGGTCTTGAATACATTTTTTATATTGTATAGAAACCAACTTGACTTATTTACTCACCATCTATAGAATACTTTGTATAAAAATAAAGTCTCTAAAAATATTTATAATGCTAATAAAAATATATTTTAAAAAAAAACAGCCTTTACAGTTTTTTATTTTGTTTTGCATTTTGACCTGAGGGCAGGGAAGGGTGTTGTAGCTTTTGCTTAGATTTGTGTGCAAGAAAACATACACACATACACACACACAGAGTTTTGAAAAGGAATTTACAGTACTTGTGTACCATCCATAGAAGCAGTACAACAAAATAAAGACAGATGGCAGGGAATTAATCTAACACCTAACTTTAACACTTTTTAGCTATGTTGCCATTACATACTTCTCTACTGTACTAATTCAGACTTTATCTTGACATTGATTTGAAAATTGTATGCATGTTTCGACACCATCTGCTGAATAAGTGTAATTCAAGGAGGTGGGCAGAACCACCATGGGATATCAACAATAAAAGCTGATTCCACTGTAACATCTCTCTAACGGGAAAAGGTGGTTAGTTGGACCAGCATCATTGCTTGTCCAATTATTGACTAAAATCCAACTGGCACTTCTCCCCTTCAAATGATTTTGCAAAAACAGAGAGGCATAATGCAAATAGTTGTTTCTGATTTATGTATCTTTTAAGTAAGTTTTCCACTTGAATTGAAAATCAATAAAGCTTTAGAAATAGACATTTTAGTTGCTTTTTTCCTGTCAGAAGGATTTCAAGCCAACAGAGAACAAGGAAATTTTGAGTGTGCCAATTCTGGAAATTGGATTGAATATTCTGTGTACACAAAGCCAAAAATACACATACAAACCAAATGCCATGCTTCCAAACAAACATCTGAAGTACCAAGCTTTCCAGAGAATCCTTACTTATGCTTACCAAATTATTCACTCTAAGCCCTAGAGTAAATCTAGACTTTTTAGCTCATTCTTAGTCAAGATTCAGAGAAAAGGTTGTAGCAATGTCAAAAATTATGTATGAATCATGCATTTGAGGCTACCCATGGAAGAGAAAATGAAACATTAGATTATGATGATGCAGAGATGTTTAATGCACTGTTTTGACAGTCTTCAAATACTTAAAGTAAGAGAAAACCTTTCAATAATAAAGCAGAAACAAAGATGAAAATATAGCTAAGCAACTAAGAATATAATGGAATATATTTGAAGATATTTTGACCCTTCCCCCCTCAACAGAACTCTTTTCAGAAATTTGCAAACTAGAGCACGCACATGTGTTCATGAAATGAAGAGAGAAAACAACATTTTCAAAAATAGTTTAAAAACCCTACCAAGCATCATATTACCAACATTAGCATTAAGACCTACCAAAGAGTATACATGGAGGGATCCATGGCTCCAGATACACATATAGCAGAGGATGGCCTTTTCTGACAACAAGGAGAAGGGAGGCCCTTGATCCTGTGGAGGCTTGGTGCCCCAGCATAGGAGGATGCTAGAGCAGTGAGGTGGGAGTGGGTGAGTGGGTGGAAGAGCACTGTCATAGAAGCAAAGGGATGGGGGAAGAGGTGGGATGGGATGGAGGTTTGTGAAGGAGTAACCAGGAAAGGAGACATCATTTGAAATGTAAATAAATAAGATGATTCATAAAAAAAGACCTAAATATAACTAGGAAAAAAGGAAAGAAAACAAAAGATTCTCACACAAACAGCTTTGTTCTTATTGTAATAGCCATAATAGTCATGTAGTCAGTAAATCCCAGAAGGCCTATATAATCAAAGCATCCATAAATAAGGTTCACCCTCTTTCTACATTATTTACTTGTAAAAATATTGAGTAATTAATACAATTAACCATTGTCTTAGGAAAGATGCTATAAGGATACCTTTACTGACATTTATTCAATATTACTTCCTAAATAATCTACAGTATTAGAAAATTAAAATCCGTGCTAAGGAGATGGCTCAGTTGCTAAGATCACTAGCTACTCTTCCATAGGACCTGAGTTCAAGTCCCAGCACTAACATGGAAGCTCACAACTGTCTGTAACTCAAGTTCTAGGGGATCCAACACCCTTACACAGATGAGTGCAGGCAAAACACCAGTTCATATAAAATAAAATTAAATAAAATGTTTTAAAAAATTAAAAACTCCTTGCCAAGACTACAGATTCTAGTGAGAATAATGGTTTCTTTAAAAACACAAAAATATTAAGGGAAAATAATGGTTTCTTTAAAAACACAAAAATATTAAGGGAAAATGTTTTCATTTTAATCCTGTTATGGGTATATGAGGCTGCTTCACAGCAAGTGACCTATGATTTGCCTCATTCTCTAGCATAAGTGAGAATTTACCAGCTGCAGACAGTTTCTGTGAGTATATTGTTGGAACTCTGGGGACTTTTCAGAGGCTATATAAAGGCTAGAGTCACAATATAAGGAGCTGGTTGGCTAGTTGATGGATGGATGCTATTGATTGCTGTTGGTTGTGCTTTGTTGAGGTTTGTCAAGTAGTCATGTTTGAAGATATAAAAAAGAGAAATTAGATATTCTGATGGTGAAGATCTAACTTGCCCTAAGAGTCTCCCTAATTATCAAGAAGTAGTCTAACAATACCATTGCCCCCCTTTTCCTCTATCCTTATTTCTCTCCTACCTAGTGTTAAGGGGCTAACAGAGTAGCATAGGTAGGGTGGAGAAGGGTGAAAGGAAAAGAACTCACAAAGTTGCCAAAAGTCTGGCTACAGTAGGTTGTTCTCCATAAACTAAAAGCAAGACCCCATTGTTGAATGTAATACCTACATAACTCATTGAACATAGAGGAGTTAACATGTTGCCTACATAGAGCCTTACCCCTACCCCCACCAGTTCTAGTATTTTTGGTACAGGAAAGTACAATGCAGGCTACCAAAAGAGAAACTTAAACATCAACTTAGCCACAAACCCTTTCATGTAAAATGGGGTCCTAGTGCAAGATATAATACGATAATGGTGGCACAAATCTTGTGAGAATAGCCAACCAATATCTGATTTGACTCAAGGCCCATTCCACAAGTTGGAACTCATACAAAATATTGCTTGGGTATCCAAGAACCTGAGACTAGACAGCCTAGGGACCTGTTCGTAACAGCAAAAAACAAAATCATAGCAATAAAATATCTCCTAATGATATTCTGTTATACTTATAGATCAGTGCCTTGCTCAGCTTCCTCCTACAATATACGGGAACAAATATAGAGACCCACAAGCAGAGATTATCCAGAGATTGAGAGACTTTGGAACACTCAGCCCTAAGTGTGATGTTTCCATTAAATCCCTCCCCTGGAGGGATCAGGGGACCTTACAGAAGAGGAGGCAGAAAGACTGTAAAAGACAGAAGGGAAGGAGAACACCAAGAAAACAAGGTCCTCTAAATCAACATGAACAGTTCATATGAATTCACAGAGACTGAAGCAGAATGCACAGGACCTGCACAAGTCTCCACCAGGTCCTCTGCATATATATATTATGGCTTCCAGTTTTGTGTTTTTAATAGGATTCCTGAGTGTTCAAAAGAGTGGGTCTCTCTGATTCTTGTGCTTTCTCTTGGGCTCTTTTCCTTCTGTTTGTTTTGTCCAATTCTGTTGTGTAAGTTTTGTTTTTTATTATATTGTATTGTACTGTACTATACTATACTATACTATACTATACTATACTATATTATACTATTATTCTATGGAGTAAGTCTGTCTTTTTCTGATGAGAGACTTAAAGGGACTGGATCCAGATGGAAGGGAAAGTAGGGAGGAGGATATATTATGTGAGGAAAAAAATTTATTTTCAATAAAAGCAAAAACGAGAAAAAGTTTTCTCCAACATCTTATCATTGAATAAAGAAGAAAATTATTCTTATAAAAAGGAATTCCTGTATTACAAAAGGATTAATATAAAACAAGACTCTCCTGTAGCTTTTGGTTGGTTGATTGGTTTGGTTTGGTTCAGTTCGGTTCAGTTCGGTTCGGTTTGGTTTTCTGGTTTGGTTTGGTTTGGTTTGGTTTGGTTTGGTTTGGTTTGGTTTG
>NW_021604788.1:112856-148805 GCF_004785775.1 Grammomys surdaster | reverse complement strand
TGGTTTGGTTTGGTTTGGTTTGGTTTGGTTTGGTTTGGTTTGGTTTGGTTTGGTTTGGTTTGGTTTGGTTGATTCTCTTTGGTCAGTGCTGAGAGTCAAACACAGGATTTTGCACATACTAGACAAGTACTCCAGCACTGAATGACATCCCCATCCTTTTCTATAACATTTTCTCAGTGTGTTCATGACTCAGAAAGAGTTATCTACCAACTAGAAATTATAGTAAATTTTAAAGATAGAATTACTGAACTGTGACTCCTACGGTAATAGTTTAAAAGGAAGTATACATTGAATTGCTTTTATTTTAATTGTTTGCTGGATATTTTAGCATGCAAGTACCCAGCATGGAAGTAGGGAGAAGACTTTGTGTCTGACCTACTACTAAGATGTACTTGTGAAATATAACAAACCCATGTCTCGATCATGGCGCAGCACTTGCTATGGACCATAGTGTCACTTGCAATTTCCACTTGTAACATGACCTCAGGAAGGTCTCCTTGTGTGGGCTCAGTTCTCAGGCCTGGTTGACACTTGTAGCTCTGCTTTGTACTGTGCTTTAGATCTCCAGTGTGAAGACAAGTCTGTGTAGTGTTCAAGGGGGTCAACATGATATGATGGTGGGTGGGAGTGTCTTCTGAATCAAATGAGAGGTCTCAATCTCCTGTAGCAATCATAAACTATGTGTATCAAATTGAAAACCAAATGATTTTTATGCCCACATGCTGGGTTTCACTAAGAATATTTTTCAAATTGTGTCTGTCAACTACTTGGATGTGATAATACATAAATATAATGTAACTTAAAAACATTTTAAAAACCTACAATCATATAAGGTAACAGTTAAAAGCTCTTATATTTTCTTGAACTACATGCCATACACTGAAGTTCAAAGAGATTATATTTTTCAAAGTTTTAATTTTCTGAGATTTTGTACTGATGAAAATATAAATACAAAATAAAGTATTAAAATGTATGATTGATGACCTCATTGTGGTTTATTCTTAAGTGAACTAAAATTTTGTGTTCATACAAAGGTGCATACTTTGTCTTTGTTTAGATACAGTGAATAGCATTACCTAGCTTTATAAAATATGCTTGCCTGAGGAAATTCAGTTATGTTCACTGAAATGTACTTGAGGTGTTTTCTTTCCATCACATTTTAAAATGCACCTATTCCTATTTAATTTATAACAATAAAATAGCAGTTTGTAGGCATTTCATACATTTTGATAAAATATGGCTTTATTTTAAGAAAACTTCAGTTTCACTGTCTATACACATAATCCACAAAGGTTATTCAAAAAATTCCAGAAAATTCCATATAGCTCTGCATGAACAGAATAGACTAAGATGCTTCATACCATTCCCTCTATGAAAGCTTTTATAAACTTGTTGGTTTGTACACTCTGTAAATACTTGGACAAGTAGGCATAAAACAGGTTTCTGAGCCAAGGCATAAACCAGGGAAGTTCAAGAGGACTACAGTGAATTCACAAAAGCATCCATGAAATTAGAAGCACATTTGTACAAATTTGAACAGATTGCAGAAAGTGGTTATTTTGATAGGGTTTTGAATGCTAACAAGCAGAACTGTTATGTTTCAAGGCTAAAAATATGTAAGAAGTACAATGATATATTACTTGTGTGTTGTGCTTTGTTTGGCATGTGTGTGTGTGTGTGTGTGTGTGTGTTTGTGTGTGTGTGTGTTGGAACATGTCTCATATACTTAAAAGCCTCATAAAGGTTTCTGGCTGTACAAGGGTAGTAAGTTTCATTGCTCTTTAATATGAATGGAAATAACTGACCAAAAAACTAAGAGTGCCATTTATTTTGAAATATTTTTGTGAGCCTTCAGGCTTCTTCAGCAGAGGGCACTCTGCAATGAAAAGTGACTGGAAGCCAAAGATGCTGTATTTCCAATGTAGTATCCAAGAATACAGTTAAACTGTTAGAGATAAAAGAATTGTCTCTCCACCTTAATTCATGTATGTAATGTGATAATAGTCATGCTATAGTGGTCACAGTTATTCTGATGCTCACTCTCAGTTGCAATGTTACCTAAACCTCCCAAGCTGCCTTTCTTGCTCTACTATGGGCATATATGTGTAGCAAACAGATCAACAAATCAATCCTATGAAAGCTGAGAAATCATTATAAATTGCTAAAATGTCAATGTTTCTGCACACACAAAAATACTTAAAAAATTGATGGCTTTAGATGGAAAACACTATAGAATTAAGCTTTCTATTCTGTACCAAAACACTACTGAAAGTAGAATGCTCCTTTCCTATACTTTTCTAGTCCCCATTATATGATTGTGGTTACCAAAGTCCAGTAACCTTCATTGCTGAAACAGTTGGGAACACAGAGAATGCTGTATGAGAAGTATAGCTTAATAAACAGTAGTCCAGGCCCAAGTTCTACTACTTATTTACTTAGTTTGTGACTTGGAGTAACTTGGTTAACCTTAACCTTGTAATGTTTTAGTTCCTCTTCAAGGTATAAATTTCAGCATTTTGGGGAAGAAGTATGTTTAAGGTAATTAGGGTTTGTTTTATTATAAAAATGTATAGTATATAATGTGCATCAAAGGTTCATTTTTTGGCACAGCAAGTACTCGATATTTTAGTACTTATCATCATTAATAATTATAATATTTCTGTCATTTTTCTCTTCCTCTTCTTTTCATCATTTCATTATTCTACCCTTGAAACATATCCATTTTTCTTGTTTCATACTTTTTTGGATATTTTTAGAATGAAAAAGATAATATATAAACATTTCAACAATTAAGGGCATAAAATAAAGGTTTCATAGTCTATTTCTGTATGCTTATTTATTGGCATAACATTACCAAAAGAGCACTGAAATTTAGATGTTACATTTTCCATAAATTTTACATTATATCTATGTGTGTGTTGATTATTTGTTCAGTTATTTCTATATATATACACATACACATACATCATGGTTTTATATATATAACCATGACATAGTTGGTCCTTTGTAAAGGTTCACTATACACAGATTTATTGAACTATATGTAGAAAATATTCCAGAAACATTGAATTTTTACTGGTAGGAACTATTCATTTAGGTTAGTTGTCAGTATGAACAATGCTTTTCTTCCTTGTCATCATTCTATAAACATCTAGAAATGATCTAAAGCATACAGGCAGTTGTGTACACTTTATATTCAGAGTACAGACCATTTTATATGAGGAAAACCACACATTCACTTTGTTAGCATTATATTACAATTTCAAGGATATAAGCTATGTTCTTAATTAAAATGCAGAATTTTCAAAGCAAAATCATTACCTTTCCTACCTTATCTACCTTTTTACATAGACAGGGATACATATGCCTTATAGACTATTTCTCCTATAGATGCTTTCAATATTTATTGACTTAGTGAGTAACTAATAGAAACTCTTGAGAAATGAGAGAAACTAGTGGCTTATACAGTATATCTAGAGGGCTCTGTATATAAGTTAACAGTAGAGTGCTTGCCTAGCATGTAAAAGGCTCAAGATTCAATCCCCAGTATCACCCAAAAAAACAACTAGGAAAACTTAATAGTCTACAAAAGTTTATTCCTTTTTCTTTCTTCTTAAAAAACTTTTTAAAAATTGTTCTCTATCTTCCGTAGAAGTATTATTTGCCAATAGTTTCAGAGACCAGTTATAGAAGATATGGCCTAAATAAACTTCTTTTCTAAACTTGGAGTTTAGCATATTTTTGTCACTGTAGTGCACTGAGCCATCAGGTGGTGGCACATTAGTGGCTTCAGAAGCCTTACCAAGACTATCAATTACTCTCCAAAATTTTTGGATAGAGAAATTACTATCAATTAGTGCAATTAGTACCAATCTAAAAGCCTGCATGAGGTAGAGTTTGAACTGTTCATACCCCAGTAATTCAGATTTGGCAAAAAGTTAAATGGAGCACCAAAAATAGGCCAGAGAACTGTCAGCAGGTCCAATAAAATGTTTCAGTGATCCTGGGTGCAATAGTACTATTCTACCAATTATATGAGGTGGCAGCTAATGGTTCAAGGATCTACAGTATTGGGTGACAACTTGCAGTACTTAAAATGCCACCTATTAATTTTGCTGTCTGTTATTTATTTTAGATAAATATTAGTCAAAGAGCATCAACTGGACTTCAAGCAACTAAAAATCCTCTAGATAGTATAATTTCCCTGACAGAAAATTTACTTATCAGTTTATCATTTAATGACATTTGTCATTTCTGATGGATGATGAGGTATGAGATGTTTTTACTTTTAAAAGGGTTTTGACTTGTTATTCTCCCATAATTTTAGATTGAAAATTATATAAAGCATTGTCCTTAAATGAATGTTTTTATAACCTAACCATACAAATACTAGGAAACATAAATATTGAGCACCTGACACACCTCAGACCCATGCTCCCAGGCTATGAATTTCTGTCATTCCATTTTACCCTTACCACAATTGTACCAAACTGGTTCTGATATGTTTTTCACACATACAGAAGTGGATACAGTGAATTTGAGTGATTTGGTCAGAGTTACAATAACATTATCTGCCTTCAAACTCATATCCTACTGTACAGCTACTTTTCTACAACCATGAAAACTTCAAGAAAAATCTTTTTTAAATAACAGCCTAAGCAAAAAGGAGATGGCATCTTAATTTCTAGGAATATTTAGCATTGAAATTAACCAGTTCCCCCAATCAAGAAGGAAAAATAAGGAATGATGAATGCAAATGCCTGATTTACAAACAGGCAGAGAAACACTGAACATCATTAGTCAATTATGGATTGCTTCCATTAACAGAACAGAGCAGACATTCCGACAATCTGGAAATATAATCTTCTTAAAAATTATATTTGACCTTGGACTTCTTATTCTCTTATTTGATTCTTATTTCTTAGACATTAGCATTTTGTTAAAGGAGCATTTGTTCCAGGCTGAATCTTTCAGAGGCAGAACCATAATCTATAGCATTTCCCATCTAACCCTCAGCTTCTACGCTTAAAACACATGCTGACTTTAAGGACATATAAGGCCTACAGTATTGGCTCAATGGGTAAAGGCATTTTTACAAAGTGAAAAATCAGAGTTGCATCCCTGGAACCTCATAGTGGAAGGAGAGGAATAACTCTCAAGGATTGTCCTCTTGCTTTCACGTATATACATACACACAAAACTAAATGAACAAAATCTTTAAAAGCACATCTCAAAACAAATCAGATTTTAGATACACAAAACACAAGCAAAGTAAAACTAGATAAAACATCACACTTATTCCATATGTGATTATAGCAAATTAAATATATATACAAAGAGTTCTATAGTCAGGTTTTTGTACAAAGCCACAACAAAGTTTAGTAATGATGTGACTGCATAACTCTGAGCACTGGAAGCACTTCACTGGCTTCAGTCTGCTGCGCTATACTCAATTTTCTAGTTCATTCTTAGGACCATAAACTCCAATTATGGTCCTTAGTCCCTAGAATTGTTTCATCCAAAGATGAAATGAGAACACTATTTTAGTTGCAGATAACTTTTAATTTGTCATAAGAGCTTTGTAAGATTATCTTTAATGGTGGTATAATTATGGAAAATTCATAAAGGAGAATTTTTAAGAATGGATACAAACTGTAGTGCCTATGGTACTAAAGGTGGCAATATTTTCTTTATCATTCATATAGCTTTACATTATAAAAAGAAAGTTCCTATTAACTTGTATATTAAGAGTTACGCAATTAAATAAAATAGAATAATTTCAAGTGAGCTAGTGACTTTGAAAGAAAGAGCACAGTAAGTAGAATACTTAATATGAACAATACAATCTACTAAGTACTTTCTATCTATGGTTTTGTTCAATACTTAAGACAAGCCTCTGAGGGAAGTAGAATTAGCCCACATATTAGGAAGAGAGAAGCTGAGTTTGAAAAGAAGTTATGCACCATATCCTGCTGACAAATGCAGCAAATAGCCACCTGCTCTCTATTTCATCACACATTCTAAATTTAAAAGAAGAGAGAGGCAGCAGTTAGAGAGAAATCATTTACAGCCTCTGGTCTATAATTTTATAGTTGAGTGATCTTATGAGCTTTGTAATTAATGTAACTCTTCATATTCTTATTTGTAATAGCTACAAAACATAATATGGGTGCAAAGGCTAAAAGTATATATAAGTATATACTTAATATTTACAATATTTTTAATTTTAAAAGGACTTTCCATCATACTATAGAGATATTTGCTCATCCACATTAATTTCTGCTCTATTAATAATAGTTAGAAATTGGAAACAGCTTAGATGGCCACCGGCTGATGAATGGATAATTAAAATGTGGTGCATTAAACTAGGAATACTCATGATACAACTCACAGACCGTATGAAGCTCAAGGAGAAGGAAAGCCAAAGTGTGAGTGCTTCAATCCTACTTAGAAGGGGGATCAAAATAATCACAGGAGGTAGAGGCGGGGTGGACTTGGGAGGAAGAGAGGAGGGGGAGGAAAAAGGGGGGCAGGATCAGGTGTGGGAGGAGATGGGAGAGATGTACAGAGAGTCAGGGAATTGAACAGAGGTTTGTAGCAGTTGGGGATGGGGAACTGGGGATAGCCACTAGAAAGTCACAGATGCCAGGGAAGCAAGAGGCTCCCAGGACCCAACATGGATGAGGTTAGCTGAAATAACCAACAAAGGGGAGAGAGAACCTGTAGAGACAATGTCCCTGGTTGAGGTATGGGGCCACCTACCGATCTCAAAAATATTAACACAGAATTGTTCCTGTCTAAAGGAAATGCAGGGACAAAGAGTGGAGCAGAGACATACAAAGACTTCCCCTCCTAGGGATCCATTCCATCTGCAGACACCAAACCCACACTATTGCTGATGCCAAAAAGTGCTTGTTGACAGAAGCCTGGTATGGCTGTCCCCTGAGAGGCTACGCCAGTGCCTAACAAATACAGATGCAGATGTTCTCAGACAACCATCAGACTGAGCACAGCCACCACAATGGAGGATTTAGGGGGAGGACAAAGGGATCTGAAGGGGTTTGCAACCCCATAGGAAGAACAACATCAACCAAGTAGAACCCCCAGAACTCCCAGTGACTAAACCACCAACCAAAGAGTACACATGGGGAGGTCCATGGCTCCAGCTGTATATGTAGCAGAGATTGCCTTATCAGGCATCAATCGGGGGAGAGCCCTTGGTCCTGTGAAAACTCGATGCTCCAGAGTAGGGGAATGCTAGGGCGGTAAGGCAGGAGTGGGTGGGTAGAGGGGGCAGATTTCTCATAGAAACAGGAGGGACAGGGGATGGGATAGGAGGTTTGTGGAGGGGAAATCAGAAAGGGGGATAACATTTGAAATGTAAATAAATAAAATAACTAATAAAAATGTGAAAAATGTAGTACATTTATACATTGGAATATTATTCAGCTATTAAGAAAAGTGAAATTTGCAGGTAAATAGATGGTACAGGAAAAACAATTACCCTGAGTAAGGTAACCCAGACACCAAAAGACAATATATATTTTCTTCTATATGTAAATGTTAGCTTTTAAGATTTTAATATGTATGCTAAAATCTGAGTAACTGTGAAGG
This sequence comes from Grammomys surdaster, assembly GCF_004785775.1. Taxonomy (NCBI): domain Eukaryota; kingdom Metazoa; phylum Chordata; class Mammalia; order Rodentia; family Muridae; genus Grammomys; species Grammomys surdaster. Next base: position 141,191 of record NW_021604788.1, on the reverse strand, counting down.
ATAGGTACTAATAAGTAGGAGAGGTTCTCCTAAGGAAGGGGAGTTAGTATATAGTGTCATGGAGAGATAAAGAAGAAGAGGAGGATTAAATGGGGAAAGGGATGTGAGAACAGGGTAACAAAAAGAGTATAGTGACAGACAACTAACACAAGATCTTCTGAAAAACTCTATGAAAACCTGGAGCTGTAGAAGCTCCCATAAACAATATGAATATAAAAGGAATCTATGAAGTTACCATATAATGGTGAAGACACTGTCTCAACTAGATATCTTATACCACCAAGTAAAATCTGCACTGCAGGGACTGAGTTACATCTAGTTGATTGATTGACAAACAAGGTCTCATGAACCTCCCTAAACATACCAGTCTATTGCTACGGCTGTCAGTTGTTCTTTGCTACCCAATGGTAAAGGCCCTATTACTGAGGACAACATGTATTTATGTCATCAAAAATGAAGAAATCAAGCTGGTAACTAACTAGAATCATCTCTACTGACTAGCACACTCAGTGCTGGAAGGTGCTCTATACACTAGCAGGAGAGTAAGGTAATCATAAATATCACCTGGCTACAAGCCCTGTGACCAATCAAAGAGACCTATCTGCAAGATAGACTGTAATAGAGACACAAATATTATGGTGGTAATCAAGCACCTTTTTGGTTGGAAATTTGGATTTCAAAATTAAGTTAAAATCCAATTAAAAATTGGATTTAAGTCCCACTCTATGAAATAGGACCTGGATCAAGCACTACTAAAGTGGCCAAGAATCTAAGATTAGATAGGCCGCGACTTAGGGATGGGAGCCCACCATTATTCTGCTAGAGGAACATAGCAATAAGATGACTACCAAGAACATATTTGTATACAGCACAGAAAAAAGGATATCAGGGTTAAATAAAAAACATAAGGAGTTCTTACTACAGACTTCAGTTCACTCTAATATAAAAACACATATTTATCAATTGTAGAAAATGAACCATACTACCCTGACATTAAAAATAGGGGAAGCTTATGACAAGGTATCTCTGTATTATCTGTGACTTCCCTGTAAATTTAAAACTATTCTAAAATTGAAGTTGAATTTAAAATTTTTATTCTTATCAAATAGATACTCAAGCCATGTAGATCCTAAATATATCAATGAGAAAACACATTTCAGAAAACAATCTGATAGCTTGTAAGTTCTCAACTATCATACTTATCTTCTCTCTGACTATCCACAATTTTTTACTTTTTCATATTTGAAATTACTTATTTTCTATTTTCCCATATCTGCTTGAATGAATAAAAATGTATGGTTCAGTTAAGTATATTTAAAATCTGAATATTCATGTTCCTTATCCTTGTAGGTTTTATTTAAATAAACTAAAATGATTGTATTGAAATTGAGACATTCGTTATCCTTTTAATAATCTTGAGAAATCTAGTAGAAAATTGGAACCACTTTGTTCCAACTGACCTTGGACAGAGGCACAGTGTCATCTTCTAGCTGTTTGATTACTATGTAGAGGTAGCTATGAAAAAAAACACAACCGTCAAAACAAAATCAAGAAGTGTAGACTCACTTATCAAAGAAAAATTTGGTGGGAATGTCTATATATTTTATTAAATAAAAAAAAATAAAAGCAAGTTTTGAATACAAACTAATGGAGGCCCATAGGAAAAGCACGTGGTAAAGTTGTAATAAGAAGCAGTTTTAAGGCAGAGAAGCAACTCTGAAGCTAAAAATTGGGGAGATTTTTGTCAAAGTACAACTAGTTAAAAGAAAGCTATCTTTAGGTCTTTATTCTACCATTGCTGATAGAGCAAGGTAGCTGAAGATAAAGCAAGTGCTCCCTCTCTTCCAAGAAAATGTTTAGTAGTCATGTCTTTTTGAAGAATGAGATAACTTTAAGCTTCTAGTAAATTCATTGGGCATTCAAATAGGTAGAAGAGCAAATTTTCTTTTTCTTCTTCTTTTTCTTTTTTCTAACTTTGGGGGACAGGGGGGACAGGATCACACCATGCAGCTTTGGTTATCCTAGAACACATTATGTAGACCATGCCTTGAACTCATAGAGATTCTACCTGCCTCTGCCTTTCAAATGCTATGATTATAGGTGTTTGCCACCATGCCTAGCCAGTAAATTTTAAAAGTTACACTTTAATGGGAAGATTATTAGGCTCCCTTAGGACGATCTACCACAAATTGGTAAAATTAAGGACATCTCATAATAAACAAGAATTTCCTTTGTATATATTTTTAATTAATATTTGTGCATTTCTTTAAACAACACCTCTCAGTTTTATACTATCTCATGTCATCCTAACAATAAAGTAATAAAATTAACCAGGTAGCAATTATCTTCCTTTCATAGGTGAGGAAATGTAGCTTATAGAGTCTCTTTAATTTAAGTTGGATCATATAGCCAGCAAGTTGAAACTGTGAGTCTGACCTTAAGATTTTTGCTCTTCACACAGCTTCACAAAGCTATCTGGAGATGACTTGCAGCCCTAAAATTCCATTATCCTTTGACTAAGAAATGGCTTTCAAATTAAATTCATAATCTTCTCACTCTAGCTAAATAAATATGAAAATTCCACTGAAAAAGTCAATATGTTTTTCTAGTTCAAAATGAGAGAAAAGATTGGAGCTTTTAAAAGCATAACAATCAATCATAATTTTAACATCTCTCACAGATTTAAAAGGTTTTACATGCTTCGCAAAAAGAGTTGAGCAATTCCTCAAAAGAGCATTAATAAAGCTGCAATCAAATCTTAGACAATGTATTATCACAAGACAATAGAATCCAAAGAGTTCATGATTTCATTTTGTCTAAACTATAGTAGGTGATAAACAGCAATTCTTGTATGAACTTAACAGTATTACAAAACAAGGTAGCCACTGTTGCCTCCATTAATCATGGTTTGAAACTACAGTATCTATCATTTTTAGATTTTGGTATCTCAACTATGAAATGAAAGTCTAAGCAATGATAATTAAATTATAAAAAGTGAAAGATATCTTGAAAAAAAAACTCTGACACTGATACTCTATAATTACTGATTTTGTAATTACTAACTTCAGTTTGTGTTAAGCGGCAATCTAAAGAATTTTAATTACCTTAGTAATTTACAAAGAAAGATGGGTTGGCTTCAAAAATATTAATTTGTCTTAAAATAGCTACAAGCTTAAAATATAAAATTAATACTAGTAATAGAGAACACACACAAACAACTCAATCTTCAAATATGATTTAAAATTCAGAAAATGTAACATTATAAATCTGTGTCGGTACCTAGGAGGCTAGGAAGTCCGGAACAATAAAGAAGTTTCCAAAGACACAAAGCATCTCAAAGTCACAGAAAAGTACAAAATTGTTTTTAAAAATCCATAAATATATCAAGACAACAGGGTAGAAATGTGAATCTTCCCAGCTGAAGCCTGAAATAATTGCAACAATAGAAGCCATAGTGGCTGAGAAAGAGCTATCAATCAAAAATGGTAGAGTTGTACCCCTAACCATGGAAACATGATCATGCCATTTGCTCCACAAATTAAAGCATTTTGAATATTTCTACACACAAAATCAGGAGTTCTATAAAGAAACCCTGGTGTGTTCCTTGTGGTGGGAAATGTAGGGCAGTACTCAGAGATCAGTTAGGCCATTATGAAAGCAGGGAAGGCCTCACACTCAAAAAGCAAGACACACTCACGAGCTGTCTAAAACGGAAAAAGCACAGCTGGATAAACTCAGACTCCTCCAAATAAGTGCTGCATTCAGGAACCCTGCTATCAAACTTGCACTCATTGCCAGGGAAACAAGACCTCTCCTCAGATATAGGAATTATGCCTCTAGGAATAATGGCCAATCGATCCTAGCAACTATAAGTCTGAACAGACAATCAAGAACCTGCAAATATTTGAGGGGAAAAATAACAGAAAGGAAAAAAAAAACAAACAAAAACACATACAAATGGTAAGAAACAATACCACGCAAAATGTAAATTAGAAGAAATGACTAAACAACTATTAAATACAGAGCATCTATTAAGACTGTTCCATTTAAAAACAACAATTTTCTCTAGAAAAAAAGTAAGGAAGTGCCCTGCCCAAATTCATCAAGCTCAACAGATACAGGAAAATTAAAATAATGCCTTATATCTTATCAGATTCCCATGGAATAAAGCTGGATTTCAACAATAGAAAAACCAAAGGTACTACACACTCAGGGAAATTGAACAACTCTCTACTCAATGATCTCTGGCTTATGGGAAAAATAAAGAAATTAAAGACTTTGTAGAATTCAATAAAAATGAAGGCACAACACTCTCAAATTTATGGGACACAATGAAAGCAATGCTCAGAGGAAACATCATAGAACTAAGTGCCTCCATGAAGAAATTAGAAAGTTCTTATATTTCCAACTTAAAAGCATACCTGAAAGCTCTAGAACAAAAAGAAGAAAACACACTGAAGAGGAGTAGAAGGCAGGAAATAATCAAAATCAGGGCTGAAATCAATCAGTTAGAAGCAAAGAAAACAATACAAAGAATCAGTGAAACCAAGAGCTGGTTCTTTGAGAAAATCAACAAGATAGGCAAACCATTAGCCAAACTAAACAAACAAGACAGAGAGATACTATCCAAATAAACAAAATAAAAAATGAAAAGGGACACATAATAGCTGACACTGAGGAAATTCAAAGAATCATTAAGTCAGTCTTACTTCAAAAGCCTGTACTCCACAAAATTGGAAAATCTTAATGAGATGATTCAGATTCCACTTAACAACTTAAATCAAGACGAGGTAAACAATTTAAACAGCTCTATAACCCCTAAGGAAATAGACGTAGTGATCAAAAGTCTCCCCCCGCCCACACACACACACACAAAGAAAAATCCCAGAGCCAGATGGTTTTAGTCCAGAATTCTACCAGACTTTCAAAAAAGAGTTAATACTAATACTCTTCCAACTATTCCACAAAATAGAAACAGAAGGAACACTGTCAAACTCATTCTATGAAATCACAGTTACCCTGATACCTAAACCACACAAACACTGAACAAAGTAAGAGAATTTCTATCCGATGTCTCTTATGAACATTGATGCAAAGATACTCGATAAAATACTCAAAAATCAAATCCAGGAACACATCCAAAACATCACCCATGATGATCAAGTAGGCTTCTCCCCAGGGATGCAGGGATAGTTCAATATATGAAAAGCCATCAATGTAATCCACCATATGAGAAATCTGAAAGAAAAAAATTATGACAATCTCATTAGATGCTGACAAAACCTTTGACAAAATCCATCACCCCTTCATGTTAAAAGTATTAGAGAGATCAGGGATACAAGGCACATACCTAAACATAATCAAAGCGATATACAGCAAGCCAATAGCCAACATTAAACTAAATGGCAAGAAACATAAAGCAATTCTACTAAACTTAGGGACAAGACAGGGCTGCCCACTCCCTCCCTATCTATTCAATGTAGTACTTGAAGTTCTTGCCAGAGTAATAAGACAACAAAAAGAGATCAAGAGGATACAAAACAGAAAAGAATAAGTCAAAGTCACTATTTGTGGATGATATAATAAACATATGCAACCCAAAGAACTCTACCAGAGAACTCCTGTAGCTGATAAACAACTTGTGTAAAATGGCTGAAGACAAAATTAACACAAAGAAATATGTAGCCCTCCTTTATAAAAATGATAAACCGGCTAAGAAAGAAATTAGGGAAACAACATCCTTGACACAAATAATAGAAAATATCTTGGTGTAACTTACCAAGCACATGAAAGACCTATATGACAAGAACTTCAAGTCTCTGAAGAAAGAGATTAAGGAAGACATCAGAAGATGGAAAGACCTCCCTTGCTCATAGATAGGTAGGATCAACATAGTGAAAATGGCCATCTTATCAAAAGCAATCTATAGACTCAATGCAATTCCCATCAAAATTCCAACATAATACTGTTATACTTGTAGACAGGAGTCAAACATGGCTGTCTTCTGAGAGGCTCCATCCAGCAGTTGCCTCAGAGGGATGCAAAGACCCATAGCCAAACAATGGATGGAGCTTAGGGACTCTTATGAAAGAGTTGGGGGAAGGATTAAGATCCAAAAAGGAAATAGGAACTCCACAGGAAGACCAACAGAGTCAACTAATCTGGACTCTTGGGGCTCTCAGAGACTGGACCACCAACCAAAGAACATGCATGGGTTGACAGTAGCCCCTACCCCTGTACATATGTAGTAGATGTGGAGCTTTGTCTTCATATGGGAGAGATAAAGTAGAAAATATTTGTTGGACTGAGGAAAGATGACTCCTCAATTTGTAATATCCAGCAAGTGTTAAGAACACCTATAGCAGAGGCTATCCCAAAAGCTGTTGCCTGTTCGTGAATTATGTTCTTCTAGCTGGGCTGCCTTGTCTGGCCTCAGTGGGAGAGGATGCACCTAGCCCCACAGAGACTTGATGTGCCAGTGTAGGAGTATACCCAAGGGGGGCTTCATTCTCAGAGGAGAAAGGGGGGAAATATTGTGAGAGGGGGTGGCCGGGAGGAGGTCAGTGAGTGGGATGTAAAATGAATTTTTAAAAAGAATCACAGGAACCAAGTACAATACAGTCTTGAATTGGTTCTTCAGGAAATAAAAGAACTTTAATAAGAATAGAAAAATTCCAAAAGGTTATTTAATGATAATGAAGAATGTCGCTTTCTTTCTTTCTTTTTTGTTTTTTGTTTTTTTTTTACAAATGTACCAAAAAGTACCAGATGGCATCATGTCAGAAACCAAATTGAAGGAGAACACAAGAATACTCTATGTTATCTTAGAAATTTTTCTGTAAAATGAAAAGTATTCCAAAATAAAATATTTTTTGAAATCTAAAAAAAAAGAAAAAAGGAAAAAGAAAGAAAAAAATAAGAAGTAACAAAATTTCTGAAAATGTCAAATCTCATAGTCACTTCTTAAAATCTCAATGGATTGGCTGAGATAAAATAAGTAAAATTAAATCAATAATTTAATAATTTCCCCAAGTGCAATGCAGAAGAATAAAAAGTATAAGCCCAAAACTAAAGCGCATGTAAGGTCAATTCACTGGTTCCAATATCAGATCTACTGGAGGGGGTTTGAGAGAGATGCAGTAGAAAATATTTGTTAGACTGAAGAAAGATGATTCCTCAATTTGTAATATCCAGCAAGTGTTAAGAAGTAATTGTCAAATGACACATAGACAATTACTGGTAAAATTTCTGAAACATAATAAAAGCTATCTGAGAGGTATTAGCAATCGGGCTGATATCATAGTATTTGCTAATGGCATGAGATTTGAGAAAACTAAGGGAAAAAATCTTTATACTTCTCTTCAAAAGGACAAACTGATAACATTTACAGTGATCAATCTAGTCATATGTACCAAAGATAAAATGAAATATTCCTTAACAATGCAATTCTATTCACAGGAATTTATCCTTCTAGTGAGTTTACACAAATCCAGATTATATAATAGAATCATACTGACCTAGTAGTTCTATATAAATTAAAAGATTATTACGTTCTCTACATTTTTAAGTGCTGGAAATTAATATAGTGACAATTACTCCTTAACTTGCCTTTTCCCAAATGACAACACAGAAACCTTTTAATATTTTAAAGCCTTAGGCCAAACTCTCAACTAACTCATCTAGGTTAACCCAACCACTCATCCAGTCACGTGGCTAGCTAGACCTTCCAGGCCTGTGATCACATCTGTCTCCTCCCATGTCTTTTGGCAAAAAAGTTTTCCTCCTTTTTCAAGGGTTGAAATACTATGGACTGGACATTGTAAATGAATATCATACCTTATCATTTTCATAATTGTTTCATAATTTTTCTAATTGTATTGAGTTTACATTTGAAAGAAAGGGAGTCTTTTACTGGACTAAAAGGGGGATTGTAGAGAGAATATGTTGTTTATTGTATGGATGCATCACCTGTCAATTAAAAACAAACCATTATGGCCTATAGGGAAGGACAAAATAGAAGGCAAGATATCCGGGAGGCAGAAAGAATTCCTAGATAGAGCCAGGTGCAGAAGATTCACCTGGGAAGATGTGACAAGATAGACACATGGTATCTGAGCACAGGTAACCAGCCGCATGGCAGAATATAGGTTTAGAGTAAATGGGTTATACTAAGTTGTAATCTAGTCAGGGAAGAACCTAGCTATATGGCCAAGGTATTTGTAAATATATTTTGACTCTGAGTCTTATTTCTAGGAGCATGGGGCTGGGAGGGAGAACCAGGATCAAATTTCTACAGGCCCACACACACCTATGCAAGTTGTCATTACCTAATAATCCCTATTTCACTACCTTCATTTCCTCAGACGTCCAACAAGCTAATTGCAACATAATTTCTTCCCTAACTATCCACCTTAGACTTCCAAATTTATTTCCATATATGTCAAATTTCCCAAAGCATATGAACATTTGTTTGCATCTATAAATAATATAACTATAGGATGTAGTGATTGGGGAGCATATTTTTTGTACATAAAAATGTTTTTCATTCAAGGTAACTAGCAATACTGGAGGATGCCAACCTGGAATAGTCCAAAAGGGAAGCTTTTCTCATACTGAACAAAGATATCTTTTTTCTCCCATCTAAATCTATGATTTTCTTTTAAATAAATAGCACAAATAAGGACTGTCACAAGCCTCCCAAAAGAGTAAGATATATCTACACATAGTCTGAAAGGAGAAAAGAACACAAGTCTAAGATGAGAAAAAGACACAAAGAAGAGACTGAAAACTTAAGTCTCCAAACTCCAGGTTGCCTGGAAAGAGTAGGAGAGTCTCTTGTATGAGCTCAGCGTGGGTCTGTTTTAAGCTAATTCAAAACTCTTCCAAATGAGCTTATTAGATTCTAATTTGGTGGCTCAGAACCTAATAAGAATTCAGATCAAACTGTTCTTCTTTCTCAAAGAGACAGCATTGTCAAAGAGCCAAAATTGGAGTGGGTGTTTAGGGGATTCAGTTATACAGCTTTCACATTATGATTCACCTCTTTACAGCAAAGCCCTTCCCCCATCGAAATAACATCTGCCATACATTTTTTATTCAAATTCCTCACTACTGAGGGCAATCAGAAGCTAAAGAGATGCTCCTACAGAAGTGACCCCAGCAAAAATAGAAGTCAATAACATGGCCAGCTGACATAGAAGATGTCAGAAAGTGTGAAATGATGAGGGCAAAGATAAAAGGAAAACCTGTGTAAGGCAGAAAAGTAATGATCACAGGACAGGATGAAAAATTAGGGCAATTATCTGGATAACTCAGCCTCAAAACTCTCTTCCTGATGATTGACATAAATGTGTGTTTTCTTCTCTCAGCTCCATTTTCACAGTAGATGGCACACTGGAGCTGCAATAAACAGCATTCTATTCTTCATCATTGATATTTATAAGAAGTTTAAAGGAAATACACCTTCTTCACTCACTTTAAGCTTTATACCTACTGTGAATAAATGTTTTAAAAATATGATGTTATATGACAGTATGCCTAAGACAGAAGATAAAATTACCTTCTTGCCTGAGCTGTTCTTTGCCTGTGTTATCTGAATATTGATCTGACTTCTCCATTTCTGCTGACATCTAGAATTAGGTTCCCAGGAGTTACAGGTTTGAAGCCAACTTGAAGAGGATGAAGAAGATAAGACTGGTACCAACTTACCATTTCCATTGTGTTTCCAGTTTATACAAATTTGCATATATCATTCATGTGCACACATTCAGTTAACAATTTTTACATTAAAGGAATGTTGAAACTTGAAAATAGAGCATATACATTTAGAAATCTTCAAAATTATCTTCAAAACATTCATAATGTTGGTGAATTATAATCTTATTTTACAAAAATGAAGTAGGGAGAGACAATTATTTGCTAAGCATCTAATTTATCCTACGTTAAATCTGTTTTGGAATGTTCTTTATCATTTAATCTTTATACCATACAGAAGTTACAATGAGATAAATAAATAAGGCTAACAAAAATCCAGTAGCTCAACCTCAAATCAGACAGCTCATAAGTGGCATGGTCACGTGACCAAATGAAATTTAGCTTGCTCTGTAGCCTACATGTCTATTCACAGGTAAATGAGTAAAGAAAATGTGGTGCATATATACAAGGGAATTTTATTGATCCAAATATAAAAGTGAAATCAGGGCATTTGCAGGGAAGTGGATACAATTGAAGATCATTATATTAAGTGAGAAATAAGTCAGATTCAGACACACAAATACCATATTACCATAGTATTTCTCTCAAATGTGGAATGTAGATAGAGTGAGAGAAGGGAAGGAGAGAGCAAGAGAAGAGTGAGATACAATACAATATATTATGAAAATATCATTGTATGTTAAGTTTAAAATATTTAAAATTCTGAATAAGATCCACTGGTATCCAAAACCATTAAGGAATATGTACATATATAGCTATCTAAGGATACATAAAGTGACATAAAAAACAATATACTGCCCAAACAGAATCTGAAAATCCTTTAGTTTCTGTTTGAGCAAAATGGTATCCTGGCATCAGTTGGGACATGAGTATAGAAGGAGAATGTCCTTTCTTCTAAGTTGTAAACATATACAAACTCCAACAAACAATCAACATTCTTAGATTTTCAGTAAAAAATCTCTACTATTCTTAAGAGATGCTACATACTTATACAATAACTGAAAATTACACTGAAGTACAAACATGAACTAAAGACAGAAGAGTAAGGATAGGTAAGAATAACACACTTGGTAAATAAATCTAGTCTACTGTTGAGTGTTCTCTCCCAACAAGTACTTGTTCTCTGTAATGGATCCTGTGCTTATACTGATACAATTATTGGATGATTGAGTGATATGGTTGTTATTCACAAACATCAAGAATGGTGAAGAAAGGGAGGGGCCCACTGAAATGAAGAGCTGGCTTCCTAGATTGATTCTATAAAGAGAAACCTAGTTACCTAGTATATTGGTTATATTTATCATTATTATGATCGAAGACCTGATAAGTAGCAGTTTAAATGAGAAAATGTTTACTTTGGTTCACAATTTGAAGATATGTTTCATCATTGCTGAGAAAGTGTAATCAGCAGAAGCATGATGCATCTGGTCAAACTACATTCTTAGTCAGAAAACAAAGAAGAATGCTAGTATTTATTTATTCAGTCTAGAAACATAGCCCGATGCCAACATTCATAATGGGTCTTACCACATTATTTTATATGATCTGGATAATCCCCCACATATATGCCCAGAGATGCATCTGCTAGGTGATTTCAAATCCAGTCAAGTTAACAATGAAAATTAACCATCACAGATACTGGTAAGAAAAGTTGTAGCATTTCCTACATCTTAACACTTCCAGGAATCAGACACTAAAATCTAACATACATTTATACACATTGCCCCTTTTGAACTCTCCATGTTGAGTACAGGGTAAATCAACAGGGCATTTCATTTCCCAGAGTTACTTACTGAGGCTAATGAGGTGGAATTGATTCAAGGCATTATTCTATACTGATTGACACTTGTTCATTTTCTATGAAATATTGTCCCAACATATAAATAATCTACATATTGATGACTCTTAATCACGATTGATATGCTATGAAGCCTCGACAGTTGCCTTCATTTTTGTTATCGTTGTTGTTGAAATAACACAATGCCTAAGACTGAGTAATTATAAATAAAAACTTATTATTTTGCCTCATGGTTCTTGAAGCTGGGAAGTCTAAGATCATGATACCAGCAGCTGTTGCTTGGTTGCTGATAAGGGTCTTGTGCTACCTTAACTCATGGCAGAAAGTGGAAAGGAGAAAAGGAGGATGACATGTAAGAGTTAAAGTCTTTCCAAAGGAAAAGCATGAGCTCATTCACAAAGCCTCTGTCCCTCTTACACACCTCACAGTGTACCTCCCCTCTCATCATTGCTACATTGAGAAATTGGGGTATAACATTAGATTTTTGTTGGAATAAATCCATATTCAATGTATAACAAAAAGTTTCTCCTACCAAACAAGGAACATTTACTCCTTTCGTTGCCCAAACTAGTGATTTTGGGAATCACATTGACAAATTGTATATTGTTCCTTAGTGAAGTAAAAATAATAGTGATAGGCATTCCAGTTCATTCTAAGATAAATTATTCAGCTTCAGAATCAGCAGGCAAATGAAGCTTAATTTCAATATATTACCCAAGGTGAATATTTGAATGGTTGTTTCTGAACATTATTAGAGGACTGTCCTAATAAATATGAACAGGATATATCTTTTTATTCAACATGAAAGACAACATGTTAGAAGTATTGAAAGTATAATTTTGTGGTACTGTGGAACAAACTCAAAGCCCCATAAAGATATTTGCCTACATGGGATAGAAGACTTTAGACTAGAAAGCTAGCTTATAAAGTGCTTCAGCCACAGTGTTCTTAAACCCTTTCCCAGCTTCTAACAGCTAGTTGCTAATATGACTACAAATCAAATGCTAACCTCTCAGAAAACAACAAATGACATTAAATAAGATGATGATCTACCAATGTAATTCAGACCCACCAGCTACTATTTTCTGTTAAAATAATATGTATTTAACTCAGAACAAAAAGAAATAACAGTTATGGTGAAATTTAATTATAACAACTAACTATATAGAATTATAGTAAACAAAATACTCAAAAAAGTTTATTAACTAATGATAACTGGAATTGTCCCTTACATTTGACAATGAGAAAGAGCAAATAATGTAACTTTCATACACTAAGTTTAATCAATAGCTAATTTTATCTTGAATTTTAGCTGATTCCAATTCTATGTAACTTTATCACAAAACCATAGTTAACTTCCAAAAAGGAAATAGCTTGTCCTACTCCTAACTCTTATGTTAACGGTCTTCACAAACAAGTGGGGGAATTGTCTTTTTGTCAAATACTGTATAAGCTGTTTTAACCATAATTCATAAAACAATGCATCAAGATTGGCATTATAGTACATTAAATGCAGAATCAGCTTAGCACTCCTCTTCTCATTGTCAAATGAGAAATTGTGAAGATAAATGAACCCTGGGAATTTCAAGATCTGGAATGTGATGCCAGCTGGTGCATGGAGGAAACAAATTCAATCAGGCTACCTGATGCTTCCTGCTGCTGCCTGGAGCAGAGCAGTCTACAAGCTTGTAAAAGGACCCAATTTATCCTTGTCTTGCTTGTGGTTTAAGTGCCAAGGGAAAAAGATCTTTAACTCTGCTGATAAGTAGAGGGAAAATTGTATAAACTGGTAGAAACTTTACAATATGCCTAATATACCTAATTTGGAGATTGAGAAGGAATTTTGACAAGTTATTTTAATAGTTATGGTTTAGCACATAGGAAAGCTGGCACTGTACAGTGGCTAATGTATAAAAGATAGCGATGCATTTTTCAAACTTTCCTTGTGCACATAACCCTCTGGTTTTCATAAAAGCTATGAGTGAGTCAACAGAATGATAAAAACAGGATTTCAGATGTTTGAATGAACTGTACTGTCTTACTAAGCATTTTAATTCATTTTGCATCTTTGCTTTTAGTGTTTCTGAAATCCATTTGTGTGAGAATCGTGCATTAACTACCTACCCTGTAGCGAAGGCTGTGCTGAATGTTCAAAATACAAAGTTAAATAAGACAGCCTTCCTCCTCCAGAAGCCTCAAGTTTCTAGAACACGAAGGTGCTGAGAACTAAACCACATACCTATCAGTCTGCCATTTTATAAAACCATGTGGTGATAACAGAGAAAATATGTAGTGTGATTATTTTTTTAAAAATATTAAATTAGAGATGCCATTTAATCTAGGATGGAAACCAGTATGCCTTTTCAGACTACAAAGAACTGTCAGAAAAGGTTGATGGTTCAAATGTACAAAAGTAAGAAAATACATACAAATTCAGTTTAATCATGATCATCTTGCAAGATACAGCCTCCTGCTTCTCTCTGACATTTTTCCCTTGGAGATTTGCTCCACCACAGGATGATCTCAACTATCCTCCACACTCTCAAGACAATGAATTAACTCTATTGTCTCAGATTGTTTATAGACTCTATAACAGACTATTTGAGGGAGTAATTTCTAAAAGAAAGAGATTTAGTTTGGCTCACAGATTTGGATATAAGGAAATTCTGGATTGAAATCAAAGGAAAAGGCCTCGTGCTGCGTCATAATATCACAGAAAGGGCAGGGGTAAGCAGACATGTGCTCAAAGGGCAGAACTTACAAGGGGCAGCCTTGTTCTATAACAAACCCACTCATGTAGCAGCTAATCTAGTCCTATGTCAGCAAGAACTTGCTCCTTCTCTCTACGGTTAAGCCACTCATAGAAGAGAGGCATTAATATCTCATAAAGTTCTCATCTGCCAACACAGTAGCAGAAATCAAATTTCAATATGACTATGAAAAGAGGCAAAGCACACTCCAATTACAGCACTTATTCTCTGTCTTATGTTAAACAGTTCTACTAAGGTGTCCTACCATTATTTCAGATCTAACATAATACAAAAATTACCACCTGAATCCCCAAGACAGCTCTTGCCTACTCTATTTTCACTATGCCATTCTTAAATTCATTCAGATGTAAAACTCTGGTGTTACCTTTGACATTGTTTCCTTCTGTACAATGAAAAATGTCGCCAAATTTCTTCAGATCCTCTGAAATCCATGTACTTTTCCCTTTTCATCACTGCCATTCAGTTCCAGCATATATAATACAGTTAAAGCGAGAATTATGTGACAGTTCACTGTCCAGTTTTATAAAATAAGAAGTAAAGGTCCCTAATCAGGTATTAATAATTGTGCTTTAAAGTTGTCATGATACTTTTCCTTCATTTTTCTTCCTGAAGTGCCCTACATGTAGACCTATGCCCTACTGAAATCATGTGCTTTATTACCCACCCTATGATATCACTTTCCAGAGTCATTCTGACTCATTCTCATCCTTTAAGTCACTATAATTCACATTCAAAGTTTATTGCATTCTCTTTTCTACTGTTTAAAATATATGCATTACTGCATACATCCTTAAGTTGTACCATATGAAATGAAAGCATTCTGGCAAATTGTATCCAAAATTAATTAGCAAAATAAGAACATCAAATGGTTCATCAGGATAAATGTCATTTATTATTCACCAGGATTCCTAGAGTATATGGTACATAATAGGGAATCAGTTTTCTGCTTCACCCTTATATGTAAGCTGAGCAAGTGAATATGAAAATAGTAAATTCCCTAGGGGAAAGACAGCAGTCTCACTCCAATCTGATAGTTCTCCATCACTTACCACAGTTTAGACTTAGTCACATTAGCACTTCTGCACAGAAAACACTATTTTCTGCTTCACTTAGGATAAGCTGGCCTATTTGGCTAGGATGCTTCAGTTATAACCCTCTGGCTACCATAATAGGTTCTGTAATAGTTTCCAAAGACTGCTATAATGAAGTATCAAAAACTTACTTAAAATAACAAAAATCTATTATTTTGTAGTGCTGAAGTTGTAAGTCTGGAATCAAAGTGTCTGTGGGGCCATGCTCACAGAGACCCTGCAGTAAATACTTCCTTGGCTCTCTTTAGTTTCTGGAGGTGACTGTCAAGCTTTCCTGATCCTTGACTTTACTGTGCAACACGTCAATCACCGCCTCCATCATCATATCATATTCATTCTCTGGTCACATTTCTGTGCCCTACTCTCTTTGCTTCACATTGGATTAAGGATTCATATGGTATTATAACCTCATATTGGCTGATTATATCTGCAATGACCCTATTTCTAAATAAAACTATTTTCTGAGGTACTAAGATTTAGGCATTGAAAAATCCAACTAGTAACAGCTTCCTTCTTGAAAGGTAAAGTTTATCTATACTGAGAACAGCATATTCTGCGTATGCATGCATACGGATCTATTGTTGACATACAGGCTCACTATACAAGCCCAGGCTGGCATTGAGCTAAGACTCCTAGTAATGGGAGATACTGAGCCTGAATCAGCCATCTCCTATAACCAGGCCAAGACTTCCAGTGGAAGGGTTGGGACAGCAACACAGTCATAAAATCTTAGACCTATAATCTACCCTACCAGCATAATGTGCTGGAGTAAAGGTAACACAGAAACTGTGGGTGTGGCCAATCAATGATTAGTCCAGCTTAAGACCCATGTCTCTAGAGGTACTCACCCCTAATACCATCTGGAGGACCAGAAACTAGAGGCCTGATGGCCCAGAGATCTAGAATAAAACCAAACAGAACTGCCCGCCCCAAAATGTCAACACTATACTCATAGACTTGTGCCTAACCCAATAGTCATCAGAGAGGATTCATCCAACAACTGATGGAAACAGATGCAGAGACCCACAGCCAAATGCTAGACAGAATTCAGTGAATCTTGCTGAAGAGAAGGAGGAAGGATTGTAGGAGTCAGAGGGATCAAGGACATCACAATTAAACCCACAGAATCAATTAACCTGAACTTATAGGAGCTCAAAGAGATCAAACTAATAATCAGGGAACCTGAATGGGTCTAAGTGAGACCCTCTGTTTATATGTTATATTTGTGTAGCTTGGTGTTTGTGTGGGACTCCTAACAGAGGGGGCAAGGGCTGTTTCTGATACTTTGGACTGCATTTGGGACCCTTGTCCTCCTATTGGTTTGTCTCATCCAAACAATATGAGGGGAAGTGCCTAATCTTATTGCAACTTGATAAACCATATTTGGATGATATCTCTGGGAGTCCTGCTCTTTTCTGGTGGATAGTGAGGGAGGAGAGGGCATGGGGGAGGCGGGAGGGGAGAGGAAGGGAGGGAGGGAAAACTGCCTTCAGGATGTAATATATGAGAGAAAATTAAGATTAAAACTACAATTAAAAAAGGAAGGAAAGAGAAAAGGAGATAGGACGGGTGGGAGTGAAGGAAGGGAGAAAAGAAGGAAGGGAGGATGGAAGGAAAGAAGGAAGGAAGGAATCTACAGGTTACTATATTAAACCATAAGAAATTTAAAATATTTTACTGTAAGGTCAAATTACTTGGTAGTGTCTGCCTCACATACACGAGGTCTGAGTTCAATCCCTAACATTACAAGAAAAGTTCTTAAAAAGTAGAAACTGTATTTCTATGGATTTCTGCACATCTATACGTGTGGTACAATTGAAAGATTGGTTTTACCGTCAGTTCTGGCAGGAAAGTAAAATTTTAAAAACACATTCTTTGCTAAGATGCATTCAAAACCTATTTTAAAATATTTTGCTTTGAGTGACAGAGTAGCAGATAAGAAACATAGCATTGCCAGCCAATGATACTTAGAAGATACGTCACTGCCTTTTAAAAAAGGTTTTTTTAGAAAGCAAAAATACTTAAAATAGTATCACTCCTAAATGCTTTAAATAGTAGACAAAATAATTACAATAATAAAGTTAAACATCCATTTACAGAAAATGAAAAGAAAATTATCAGGGTATAGGTGACCTCGACAACACTGGCAGCCCACTTGATCTGATTGGCATTTATAGGACATTTTTTTTTCAACTGCATGCCAGGACAGACCATCTTCTAGACCATAAAGCAAAACTTAACATATTTAAAGGAATTGGTACCACGAGAACACAATCCTCTAAGAACAAAATAATTGAACCATTTATAAAATTTACATAATACACATCTAGTTCCTGTTGGCTTCTTCAAAACAGCTCATTAAAATTATATATTTTCAAGGCCACAGAAACCAGAAAGGAGCAAAGAGATTGAGGAGGCTGAAAAGTAAATGAACAGTCAGTTCTTGGTGTATCACAACTGAGAATGTTGATCCCTAGGAAAAAGTACAGGAGGAACCTTATCTTGCAGAAAGACAACAGTTTGTTCTTCTACTTACTTCTGAAGACACAACACAACTAAAAGAAGAAAATAAAGTCAGATGTAGTGACATAATGAAGCTCTCCCCATTCGTCCCATAAAGCCAAGTTAACCCCCACAGCCCCCAATGCTGAAACAACACTAGCATGTATTCTCTACAGAGGAAAAGATCCAGGTACTTTGACCTTTGCCATCCTCAGGCATAACTGAAAGCAGAGTGCCATATAAATTGAAAGGGTGGCATTGGAAGAAAGTATAAAAACTGAGTGAACGGTTATAAGCAAAGAAGTGGACAAAAGGGTATACTATGGGACTCACTGTGACACACTACAGCTTCCATGACAAGATATAATTTTTCTTTGGGGAGGGTAAGTGCAGAGGGTGGTTACAAAGCGATGGGGAGAAGACTGGGATTAAGGAGCATGATGTGAAATTCACAAGCCCTTAATAAAAATTTAAATAAAAATAAAATATTTTTTCAACCTTCTTAACCTTCTTCCTCCACTAAGCTGTCAAAATGTAGTGGCCAGACTGAGATAATCCAAGGAGAAAATGTGAAGAACACTTTCCTACAAAATCTGACTTAAGGAACTGTTTTTTTAAATATGTATTAATTTTTATTTATATGAGTACACTAAAGCTGTTTTTAGACACACAAGAAGAGTGCATCAGATCCCATTACAGATGGTTGTAAGCCATGATGTGGTTGCTGGGAATTGAACTCAGGACCTCTGGAAGAGCAAACAGTGTTCTCTCTCTTCTCTCTCTCTCTCTCTCTCTCTCTCTCTCTCTCTCTCTCTCTCTCTCTCTCTCTCAAGATTTATTTTATTATTTATGTGAGTACACTATTGCTGTCTTCAGACACACCAGAAGAGGGCATCGATCCCATTACAGATGGTTGTGAGCCACCATGTGTTTGCTGGGAATTGAACTCAGGACCTCTGGAAGAGCAGTCAGTGCTTTTAACCACTGAGCCATCTCTTCAGCCCTCTGTTATTGTTGTTTTTTAAATGACATGATAGATTCTGTTTGCAAGTATGTCTATCCAGAAGATAAAATGAACAAGCCTTGAAATCAAGTTGACAGTGAAGTTTTAGTGAAACTGAAATGTGCAACAGCCCCATAAAAAGCAGTTTGGAAGAAGACCATATACAACAAAGAAAGCTTAAATGCATCTTATTTATCTGAACAAGAAACAAAAAGATATTGCCAGCATCTACATAGCAGACCACAAACATGTGTAACTCCAGTCCCAGGGTACCTGGTGTTTTTTCTGGACTCTTCAGCCACAGTCATGCACAGGCTTCACAAATATATATATATATTGCATACAAATCACCCATGCACATAAAAGTAAAATATAATTATTTCCTAAAACTAAAAACCTGATTTTCTAGATAGAAATAACCTACTAAATAAAATAGAACCCACCCCACACACAATTCAAATCATTATAAAATAGAAACACCAAGGAGAAGATTCTTAATGTTTTCAGACAGGAAAATTAGAATCCATTTGAAATGAAAATGACTTCAGACTTCCTAGCAGTATTACTGAAAATTAGATGGCAAAGAAGTGGGGTACTACCTTTTAAATTCTCATTAAATGACCTGAATCCTACATTTATATTTTGTCTTTGCATTTGAAAATTTAATACATACATAAAATGAAACAAGGTATCTATCACTTCCAACTTTCATAGATCCCCTGCAATATGTCTTGTCTTTCAACCTCTCTCTCTCTCTCCCTCTCCCCCCCCATATATATATATGCTTCTAAGTTCAATTGAAGTTGCCCATATGTTCACGAGTGTGGCGCCATCTACTGGAGCATAAGAGAGCTACCAGTGGCCAGATCCTCCCCCACCAACTATCCACTGCCAATAGATACTGTAACCTTTGTCTAAACCATATCTCTATAGCCAGGTAAATTCACATGTGTAAATAATGTCCAAAAGTTCATGTTTTGTAAACTTTTATAGAGGAGTAATTAAGAGAGTTGGTCTAATAATGAGAGTATACCAAGAGAGAGGAAAGCATAGGGTGCAGCAGGAAAGAGGGAAGGATGGAGCTTCCCTAGATAATGGTAGAGTGATGACATACAACAAGTTAGACAACCACCAAGCCAGGAATACAAAAACTTTCAAAAGGCTATTTAAGTGATTTTCCAAGAAGCAACCAAGTACTCAATGCATGTGTGTATATTAAGAAGACTTTGAAGTTAAACTAGGGATAAGAATGTAGAAAATTAAGCAAATATAAAAACAAGATAATTATTATCTCCAACGAAAATTAAAGGGTTTTCTAGAAAGGGAAGCAGAGCAATCAGCTGCAAATAACCATTCCTTGGATCACAACCTTGGCTGAATATTAGAACTGCCTAAGAAGCTTTTTAACTATTTCAGATGCCCAAGCCACACATGGATCATCACATCAGAAACAAGCATTGATATTTTACAACTCCCTGGGCATTGTAAATGGGCAGGCAGTATGACAGTGATTATTCAGAATACACAGAATACACATGCAAGACTATAACAAATTGGAAGCCTAGAGAGTCAGTAGAAAAGTGTGTGTGGGATAAGGATGGGGAGTAGTGAGACTGAAAGCTAATTCTCGATTTCTGTCATAGGAAATCAGTTTGAAGTGCCCCAAGCTGAGATTTCAAGATGTAGACTGATCAAAAGGTACATAACAATTCATTCGTCTAAAACAATTGAATGTGGTTGTCCATGAAAAACGGGAAACAGAAGGGTGCTCAATGTTTTTCACAACATGCCTTGTAAAAACACTTGACTCTAAACTGTGTACATATGACTAACTAACTTTTAAAAGTAAATTCAAGTATAAATAAAAGCTAAGATAATATAGAAATTAGTTATTTAAAAACCTAGTTAAGAAAACTTTGGGCTGAGCAACAAAATACATGTAGATATATGTATATAGAGAATATACATACATACATACATATATACATACATATATACACATAGATTCCATACACTCGGACAAAAGAATGATAGGTAATATCAAATAAAATTTCAAAAAGTGATATTACATTTTATATTTAATTTGATAAGCCAGATGAGCTGAACTATTTCCCAAGCCAAACAATAAATTAGCTGCCACACTTGAATAAAGATAAGGTTTTAAAGCCTGACAACTATAAAAGAAATTTAAGAGTTCTACTCAAAGTCAAATAAAATGAAAATATTCTCTATCCCATCAACTTCACTTTTATGTATCTATCTAGAAAACTGTTTGCACATTTGAGCAAATGTGAATGTTCAAAGGTTTTCATTTTATGAGACAAAAAAAACTCCAAAAATGCCATTAAGTTTGTTTTGTGTTGTCTGCTTACTGCATTGTTGAAGCTCCCCTCCCACCCCCGGCCCTTTTTAACCTTAGAGGTCCGTTGCATATATATCATATTTTCTGTTTTTGTGCTTTTAATGAGATTTCTGTGTGTGTAAACTTGTGTTTCCCTGTGCTTATTGGTGTTTCTTGAGCTTTTCCTTTGGTTCTTTTTTCTTCTGTTTTGTTTGTTTTGTCAGATTCTGATTTGGGTTTTTGTTTGTTTGTTTTATCTTATTTTATTTTACTTTTATATGCTTGTTTTCTAATGGGGGAGAGAGAGAATTTAAATGGTAGAGGGGGTGGGGAAGGGGGAAGATCTGGGACAAGTTGAGGGGGGAAATTGTAATCAGAATACAGTGTATAAAAATATTTTTCACTAATGATAAATGAATTAATAAATAGATTTATCTTAATATTATGTATAGGAGTAGAAAGTGAAAAACAAGACAAATGTCCATCAGTATGCAAATGATTAACTATATTATGTTCACTGAAATACAATGCAGCAATTTCTAAAGTAGACTTCAGTGAAGAGCTATTGCTACTCTACAAACATTTGTTGCCCAAGTGATATAATTTAAAACATACATTTATTTTTATAGTTGCTTATGTAGATATTAAATTACATTAAAATAATTAAATGCATGCACGTAAAATGTGTGAAAAACATCTTCTGAAACTATCTCAATGTGGGCTAAGGAGAAAGCTCGGTGAGAAGGTGTTTGCTATGCAAGCATGAGGACCTGAGTTCAGATTCCCAGCACTCACATAAAAAATTAGGGCATGCTGGTATGCATCTGTAACCTGAGCAATGAGTACAGCAGAGAAAACTGGGTCCCAGGAACTTACTGGCCAGACAGTCTAGCCAAAACAGTGAGTTACAGATTCAGGGAAAAATCCTTTCTAAAAAGGTTAAATACATTGCTTCTCTATTCACAATGGCTAGGAAAGGAAAACAACCTACAAGTCTTTCAGCAGATGAATGGATAGTGGAAGTGTGGTCCACTCACACTATAGAATGCTATTCAATAGTAAAGAAAACTGAGATTTGCAGGTAAATGAATGGAATATTATATGAGGTAACCCAGACCCAGAAAGACAAATACCACATGTTCTCATTCATCTGTGGTTCCTAGCCCAAGTCTTCAGGTGGAAGTATATAACATGGAATAACCACAGAAATCAGGGCAGTACAAAGGGACTAAAGTTAGAGGGAGGCTGTGTGGGAATGGAATAGCAGGGAACAGGAAATATGAAGTGAAAAGCAGAATAACTGGGAGGGGCTCCAACTGAGGAGGAAAGAGAAAAGTAAACGCAGGAGGAGAAAGAGAGAAGGATAGGGGCAAATAACACCAAAGTTGTTTGATAAAGCCTGTCTTAGTTAGGGTTTTACTGCTGTGAACAGACACCATGACCAAGGTAAGTCTTATAGGAACAACATTTAACTGGGGCTGGCTTACAGGCTCAGAGGTTCAGTCCATTATCATCAAGGCGGAAACATGGCAGCATCCAAGCAGGCATGGTACAGGAGGAGCTGAGAGTTCTTCATCTTCATCTGAAGGCTGCTAACAGAAGACTGGCTTCCAGACAGCTAGGATGAGGATCCTAAAGCCCATGCTCACGGTGACACACCTACTCCAACAAGGCCACACCTCCTAATAGTGTTGCTCCCTAGGGCTAGCATATACAAAGCCTCACAAAGCCCCAAGGAATTGTATTTTATATTCACATAAAATTTTAATATATATATGCATATATTGTGCTTAAAAGAAGTACACACACATATATATGTCTGTGTGTAATTAATATATATATATATATATTTAAAATATACACAAATGTACACACACACACATATACACCCCCACTTTAAGGGAGTCATAAGCCATCTAATAAAAAAAAAAACAGTATGAGGCATGAAAAATCTCCTTTTCTCTTGTTGGTCAGGATACTCCTAGTGATTTTCAAAGCAATATAGGCTATTGACCTTGGTTTTCTCTTACAGGTTCATGATAAGTCCCTATTGCTGAAGATACTTACTGCACAGGACTTAGATGATTCAAACTGGATCTACTATAAAAGGCTTCTTGTAGTAAACTAGCTTCCACAATATCAAAATGTCAAAAAGTAGTATGCAAGCTGCCAAGAGAGGAAAGCAATCCATAATCATATTCAGCTGTGATGTCTATGAGCCACAATGCAGCAGGGCATGATATTCCTAAAGGTACAATAATGGCAACTCATATGTTGACAGTAATCAACAGTGGTCTAATTGGACTTAATGCCCACACATTAGGAGGGAAATCATGCCTGGTACTAGAAAAACAGACAAATACTCAGAGATAGTAGATCCAGAGATGGGTCTTAGAATAGACTCTACTATTGCCTAATTTCCTAGACAAGCATAATTCCTAACTTGATTCTAAAACTTATACTTAGACTCCCAGATAAATGTAGCTCAAAGAAGGTCATCTTTATTACAAATGGAGACAAGTGAAAAAAACACAACTGGACACAATTCAGAGATCAATGGACCATAAGGATACCAGCCCCAATGTGCTTGAGGCTCAGGAAACATTGTGGAAGAGAGGAAAGAAAGATTATAAGAACCAGAAGACCAGGAAGGCTGCTATGACACTGTCTCTCTTAGAAATGACTGTCTAAAAAAAACCTGAATGGTAACGATATCAATAAACATGCTAATGACAACATGGGGGTAGAACCTTACTGCAGGGGTGCATCACTAGACAAAGAACTATAAGTAACTAATGACTGCTGAGAGAAGATGAAATCATATGCACACAAACAACAAATTCTGGTATAGTATGCTGTATTCATATACTTGTGAAGGTGTTTTTATATATACATACTATATATTTAACAATAATAAAGAGAGTGAGGTCATAAATTTGAGAGGTGATGAGTGAGAGAACGTGGGAGGTACTGGATGGAGGGAATAGGAGGGGTTGGGGAGGAAACAGAAGAGGTAAGTGATGAAGTTATATTTTAATTAAAAGTATCTTGCATATAATTAAATTAAAAACTCAAAAGCAAAAAAAAAACATTATAAGGTTTTATATGAAGCTGAGTTTACATGGCTTACTCAACTCACTGAGACTCTTAAATACTACTAAATATCATGAGAAGATTTTAGATGTGAAAAGGACTGATGAACAAATTTTCCGTTCCAAATTGTGTCAGATAAAGAGTCAATAAGAAATATGAGCATTTTTCTTTGAGTATGTAAAATTTAACTTTAACTGTATCTCTGCCCACAAATTTTGACAATATAATGAGCTCCACGCCTGACCTAAGGCTATTTCTGGGTCCAAGGAAACATCTTCAAACTAAATAAAATGATTTTTTTAAAAAAACAAACAAATAGCGTATTGTCTGATAATAGAAAATATATAATTGTTTGTAGTCCATTTTCTTGCTTGACATTAAACAAACCATCTGATCTACACTTTTAAAATGTTACAAATCAAATCATGGGGTGCAGTGCAAAATATTTTGGCTTTGAGGCAGCCTCAAAGAAAAACCAATTTGGTGAAACCATATGCTGACTTTACCATCCTAAAAAATCCAGTCTTCCTATAGTAAATTATGTACATAATGGGAATAGTTTTAAGTGTGTAGTATTTTTTAAAGAAAAATATATGGGAAGAGGACTAAATATGAAACTTTGGAAACAAAATTTATTAATGATGACATCTTTTTTGCCCTATTACCAATTTAATGATATTTCCTTTCATTTTCCCAGATCCTTTAAAACAAGTAGCTTTGCTTTATTTTAATGAAACTCAGATAGTAGAAAGATTCCACATGAAGTACTATCAAGATACTTCTATATCCTTAACTTATATAGCCTTACTGTTCAGCCTATTACTTGGTCTGTTTGTGATAACAAATTACACAAAAAAGGCACTTAGACCTGCACACTAATGCTTTTTGTATTTTGCAGACTCCAGGTGAAGATTCAAAGTATTGCAGTTATGGGTGGAGCTCAGAGTGAAGGAACAGTAAGATTGCTTCCTGGACTCTCCCTTCCTCTATCTGTGAGATCACTTGCCTTCTCCTTCAGAGTCACTCAGCCTTTAAGACAGACAATGACATTAACCTATGGGAATTCATGGTTCTCTAGAGTACCATCATGGCACAGGATCAGGTCATCCTAGATCTCTATCCTCTCCTAACAATGTAGTGTTTGAGTTTAGCCTTGGTTTCTGTCCATATTCTCTTAAAAGGAAAGGGATTTATATGAGCTGAAGAGAAGCCAGAGTGTCAATATTCTTGATATAGGTTCCTAAACTAGATGAATCAGATTTTATATATCTCTATTTCATCTGCTAACTCTACTTTAGACAAGTTTTGTAGTTTTACAAATCTCAATTTGATTATTTTTAACATTCAGAAAAATTAATCCTACCATACTGTGATGGTTTGATTATGTTTGGCCCAAGGAGTTGCACTATTAGGAGATGTGGCCTTGTTGGAGTGGGTATGGCCTTATTGGAGGAAGTGTGTCACTGTCGGGGTGGGCTTTGACACCCTCTGCCTAGCCACATGGGAGTCAGTCTTCTCCTAGCTGCCTTCAAAAACAAGAGGTAGAATTCTCAGCTCTTCCAGTGCCATGCCTGCCTGGATGCTGTCATACTTCCTGCCATAATTATAATGGACTGAATCTCTGAACCTGTAAGCAAGCCCCAGTTAAACATTGTCCTTTATAAGAGTTGTCATGGTCATGGTGTCTCTTCACAGCAATCAAATCATAATTAAGATACCTATAAAAACTATAGTGCAGAGTAGATGTTGAATAAATGCTGATTTTTATCATTTATATTTTGTTGATTTTACTTTGAAAATCTGAACAATGTAGTGGAACCCCCAAAATTGGAAAGCTAAGGGATAGAGAGATGAATTATAGTTAAGAGCATGAGCTGCAAGCCCCGGTCAATGAGCAAAGAGACATCTTGGTGGTGGTGCTCTTGTCAGTCTGGGGCAGAGCAGATGGCAGTTACATGTTCATCCTAGATTGATACCTGGCTTGGTGGACAAAACAGTTTCATGCCTAGGACTCATAAAAATCAAAACCAGGCATGACTGGACAGGAGGAAGGAGATCTGAGGACTGCCATGCCACCCACAAACCTGCTCCCTAGTACATGACACAAGTGGGCCATAGACATCTGCTTGCTGACATAACATGCAGCATGGATAAAGGATATCACCCAAGAGCCCACCAGCCATTTGGCCAGCCTGCAGCTGAAGCCACCACAAGCAAGTATGTGGTGGTCAGATGGGGGAGAAAGAAAAGTGGAGCAGCTTGAGCACTGTGAAGGGAGATGAAGCTGGAGATTCGAGTGGTAGGAGGTGGCCTGCCCCACTATGTCGAGCCACTGTGATGTCTCAGGCTGAGCAGCTGCTGAAGGCCATATCTGAGTCTGTGGCTACACAGTGGCAAGGGTTGGTCTCAATGCCTGTGGCATATATTACTACTAGAAAACATGGGAATGTCCCTTGTTGAGGACATCCAGAGGATGTACAAAACTGACCCCACCCCCCACTGGATGAGCTGGCCTCATCTCTTACTACTGATAGCATTCAGGAGAGCAAGCCCAGACAACACTGTGGAGATGCCTCTGGGTTGGTTTTTTTTTTGGGGGGGGCGGACAGTGAGCAGGGCCCCAAAGGCATGAGTTTGGGAGAGCCAACCATACCACTCATCTGCCCTGGTGTGGACAGAAGCACAGGGGTGATAGCGGTGATGCCCCTACCCCTTTGCCCACAGGGTTATTATCTCCTAATAGGTATCCCTGTCCCTCACCAGCTACCTGACCTGGACAGTGCAGTAGAGCCTACCCTGGTAGTAGGGGTACAGGTGAGCCAGATGGGAGGTCAAGAGCACTGGAGAGCTTACCCAGTCACTTCTCTGCCATGAGCTGGCATGGGTACAGAGGTGATTGATACATAACCCCTGCCCTTCACAACCTGCAGCAGTTGGAAGAGCTGGCCCTGGGGCTCATGAGAGCAGATAAGCTGACCTTGTCCCTTGATGCCTGCAGCACTGAGGAGGCCCTACACCTTTCCTGGACAACACAGTGAAGCTGACCCTGATAGTGAAGGCATGGGTGAGCCAGACTCAAGGATGTAAAAGTAAAAGAGCTGTGTCCCTGTCCCTCTGGGCCCTGTGTCTTGTGTGGGCAGCACAGTGGATCTGGAGCTGGAAGTAAGGGTACAGGTTAGCTGCCTTTGAGAGCAGGAGAGCCAACTCTGCCTCCAGCTGATGGTGGCATTAAGTGGCCTAGACAGAGCAGTGCTGGAGAACTTCCCATGGTGGTGTGGATAAGGGAGAGCCAGTGGGCTGACCAGCTCTGCTACCATACAGGCCCAGATCCAGGGCTCTAAGATGGCCCACCCCTAAATCTACATCATTTGTAATCAGTTGGGGTGACTGAATGGGCTAGTTCTGCTGACCCAAAGTTGCAGGATCTCCATGATGCAGGACAACAGGAGAAGAGGGAAGAGTCCTAATGAAGATACAATATTGATAGTGTCACAGAAGCAAGAGACCTCGAAGTAGACCAATGACTCATTGCAATGAACATTTGCAAGTGAAAATGTGTGGACAGAAGGATATACTGTGGGGCATACTGTGATACACTACAGCTTCCATGATGAGATCTTTTCTATGCTTTGTTCGTTTGCTGTTGGTGGTGGTGCTGCTGCTGTTGCTGCTGCTACTGTTTGTGAGGGTTTTTTTTTGTGGGGGGAGGGCTGTTGTAAGGGCAAAGAGTGGATGTGAGGAGACAGATAGATGAGCAGGACTGGGATGTATGATGTGAAACTCATAAAGAAACAATAAAAAAGGTAATTTTTTATGAAGAACCTGGCTGCTCTTGCAGAGGACCCAGATTAGATTCTCAGCACCCACATGACAGCTCACAATCATCTGGATCTCCAGCTCTAGGTGATATGATACCCTCATTTAGACACTGCTGACACTGCATGTATGTTATGCACTGACATACAGTCAGGTAAAGTACCACCCGTACCACCCGTACCACCCGTACCACCCGTACCACCCGT
>NW_021604788.1:85642-112846 GCF_004785775.1 Grammomys surdaster | reverse complement strand
GTACCACCCGTACCACCCGTACCACCCGTACCACCCGTACCACCCGTACCACCCGTACCACCCGTACCACCCGTACCACCCGTACACATAATATAGAATTAAATATTTTAAATAAATGGAAATATACCTTGCTCTTACAATTCTATTTGGTATCCTGAGCTCCCACTCCTATAAATGTAAGTCAGAAGCTTCTGCCCACTCAAATAACTGACTTTGACCAATATTGACATCCAAGGTATCCTTACTGCTGGTACAACAGCAGATTGATACATTTTCCCTCTGGATATACCCTCCACAGTTATATGAAGTGGCAGAAGAGAGATAAGAAAGAGTATTGGCTGAAGAGAACAATGTAGGAGGAGGGGAGCAAGGGAAAGGAAGTGGTAGAACAGATAGGATTCCAGTCAGTAAGCTGATTGGAACCAACTGCTAAATTATATCTTCGTTCCTCTTGCTCACAAGTATTATAATAAAGATTTTACATGCATGTTATAAACTCTCACAGCACTGCAAGACAACATTGCCTTCAGTTAGCATATGAGAAAAGTGGGTCTTTACATGATTAAATTGTATTCCAAATTTCTTTTAACAGCAAGAAACAGAAATGACATATAAACTCATTTGTCAACTTCAAAACACTTTCTTCTGAAAGGATGGGTTTATTTCTCCCCATTTTCCCTCTCCATTATACAGAATTCAGTGGACTGTTTCCAAATGTTTTTAAATGTTTAAATTATAATTATAAATTATAAATTAATTGATCAATGAAAATAACTCCTAGAATGTGAACTTGAATGTCATTTACCTGAACCATAGTAATAACTAGCAATTATTCAGAGATTATTATGTGTTTGACACTATTCTATTTATGTATATGAATTCATTTAATTCTATGAGTCGTAGAATTATCTAGATTTTCTAGATAATATTACCATTCCTGTTTTATAGTTGAAACCAAGCCCAGAGAGGTTAAATAAATTACTCAGGACCACACTGGTATAAATGTGATCAGAATCCATGCAATCTAGCTACAGGGCCCAAGCTATGTTTTACTGCCTCTCAACAATCAGAGTAATTGTGCCAAACTCTCCACTTAACTTTGCATGTAGAAAAAAAAATGTAGCAATCTAATCAATTCTTTTGATATCTGAAGCTACCAAGAACGATTGATGGAAAACTGAGAAGTGGCAAGTTGGTCGTAGTCAGGCTCCCTGATTACTCATCACATTGGATCTTTTCCTCCACAAAGACTGAAGACAGAAAATTCTGCATGTTACTGGAGATGTCACACTTATCTAAAGAGGACATATTTAGGATAAAGTGGAGCCACTTCCAAGAAAATAATTTCTCCTACAATAAAATTAATATTATTTCTCCTCTATCTGGGTAGAAGTTTTAAATTCTGTCAGGGTAGAGTACACTGAAGCCAGAGTTTATCGTCTAACTTCTTTTATATTTTTGGTTGTGAGCCTAGCTTTTTATGGCTGAGCCATCTCTCCAGTCCCTCTACCTTCTCAATAAAGTAGGTTGCCTACCACTTTGAAAATTAAAAAAAAAAAACTTATATGCTATATAGTCAAAGCTCCACACATCATAACTTTCTGTTGTGAGCAACAATGATAAATAACGTGTTTAAATTCTGGAAATTAGGCTAGTTTTGTTTTTCTGTTGTATGAGTCAGTGTCTGGCACATGTAAAGTAAAATGAAGAAAGTAAGCTTATAAATCACAGTCATCTTCCCGATAATCACTACTCACTTACTGAACAATATACTCACTACATGAGACTTTCTTATAAAAGATGCCAAGCTACAAATAATGATATATAGTTCTCATTTGCTCTGAATTAGTAATCAGATTCTAATAAATTTTAATACCTAAGCATATTATTATTATTATTTTCATCTTGAGTCCTTTGCCTGCAGAGCATAGGGAAGAAAATAATTTCTTTCACAAATGCCAACTAAATGTATTTTTCTATATTTCTTCTATATCTATAGAGGAAGATATTTAAACCAAAACAATGTCAAAACACATTTATTTCTTAAACTGACAATATTCCCACAAATCTCTTAAACTGAACATACATTTACCACAATACTTTCATGATAGATGATATTTAAACTGTCCTTAGCTAATAAAAACGTCTCCTGAAGGAATTCCAAATAATTAGAAAAAATTAGTGCATTGGCCTTATTTTGAATTATTTATATTATATTATGATCCAAACATATACTATGATAGTTCAAAAATATTACCTGCAATACAACATGAATTTTCATAAACATAAAAGTGATTACCCTAAAGATATGTCTGCATAGGCAGAATAAAATATATAAAACTCATTCTATCTTTTCATTTTTTCATAACAAAATAAATATTATTTTACTATTCCTGGCAGGCATTGAGCCCTAATAAATGCAAAGTGGAAAAATTACCAAAGGACTCAAGCTTGAGACACAGAAGAATGAATCTAAAATAGATTTCAGAATCAAAGCATTCATTAAGTTAAATTTAGAAAAAAAATGTGGCACTGTTATAGGGATTTATCTCAAACAAAGGCCTAGAGATAAAGTGAGTAAATTAGATAATGCAAATAGCTCTTGGCCTTAGCAACATCTTCCTTGAACCTCCTGTACCATCAGAGTCAAAGGGAGGAAGTGAATGTGCAGACTGAAGCACAAGAGAAAAAAGATGGAGCGGATGTCCAAGTAAATTATCCTGTGTCCCATGAAAGCTAGAGGAGCAGAGGTAAGGGGTGCTGAAGGCTTGGACACTGGTACAAGTTGTTGGACTGTATGCTACTGTTAGCAATAGGTCTCAGTGAATCTGGGACATCACCATCTGCTTGCTGAGACCACTTGAGAGACTAAAGGCCTTCCTTACAACCAAAACAGTCCTGCTGGCCTACTGTCCTGAACTTGTGGTATTCTGGTCTAGTTTTGATCTCATTTGTGACCAAGCATAACTTATGTATAATAAATCATCTTTCTTTCTGTCTCAGCTGAAAAAAGAAGAATTCAAGTAGAGCTCAAGACTTAAGTTTAGTGTTTATAAAGATTTGGGGAGAATGGAGCTCTCATCCTGAGCTATCTCTCCTCTTTAAATAAGGCTGAGGTCATCCTAACTGTCCATAAGGTCCTTAATGCAAAAACAGAATAAGAGGTTTGTTGAAGCAAAGATTCTTTCATAGGTCCCTCAGAGCAGAAATATCACTTTTGGAGGGGTCCCAAAACTCAGTTCCTCCTTATTGGAGTCTCTAAAAATATAGGTGATAATCATCTGTCCCCAGTGATCTGGGTCTCTCATTTAGCACACTATAGCACAGAGTGGTAGATGTTGAGAGAACTAAAGTCATTATGCAAGTTTCTTCCTGATAAATGTCCATTCAAATCTAAGAAAGGACAAAAGGGACAAGGAACAAGGGATAAAAGACCTGTGTGGATGGGCTGAAAACTCAAGTATTTCAACACATATGCCACACCACAACAGATAATATCATATATCTGGGCTGCTAAGATAACTGGGAGGAGGAACAGTAAAGGTGATGCTTTCAAACCTGAAGACATGAGTTCTATTCCAGGATCCACATGGTGAAAGGAAAGAACTGTCTTATACAAGTTGCTCTCTGACCTTTGTGTGTTTGTGTGTGTGTGTGTGTGTGTGTGTGCGCGCGCGCGTGCGTGCAGACATGGAGAAACAAGAGAGGGAAAGAGGAAAGAAGAGGGAAAGAATAAATGTAATAATTTTTAAAATCACATCTCAAATACTAGGAAGACTGCTATGAAAAATCCTTCTTCTAGCACCTGTGACATTAAAAAGCATTCTTTGCAGAACCCTGAATGGCAGCAGATCATTAAAGGCATTTGTCGTCATACCCTACCAACTGTAATTGAAACGCATCTGCCAGGCAGATAAAGAAAATACTTTTTTCATGATTTTTTTTTAATGAGATGTGAGTTCACATCATAGTAAAAGTAATTGGAGCATTGGGCAATTTCAGTCTCCCCTCAAAAGTTACTTTTTTTCTGCCTTCTCATGTAAAACATTAATGAAATGAATTTAAGTCTTGATGAAGAACTGTCTCCATTCTGAATATCAAGAATCAGTCTTCTACTTCATTTAGGATCTGTCATCTTTCTCTAATATGGAAAGCAAATGTTCACCTCTCACCATTGCCATTTTTCTATCTCTATCAGCCTTGCATATACCTTCTAGGACAAGCTTCTCAGTTAGCATATTTAAGATATAACCCATATGCAAATGTGTTAAATTAGCATATTGAAATACAGCAATATTGGAATAAAGTTCCACATTTGTTTTGATATAATATTTTCTATTTTCCTTACTTTTTTCTCCTTGCTTAAAGTTTTTAAAACTTTTTTCTCAGCAGCATCATTTTCTTCAAAGATTTAAAAAAAATACATGAGAATTTATGTAGCAAAATTAAGACAAAAGTAAAATTGAAAAAAAAAAACCCAAAAAGATAGTAATAAGACCAAATAAATATCAATTAGATTTGATGGATAAATCCAAATGTGCAAAAAAGTAAAGTATCTAAATTGAAATGTAATCAGAAAACTGACAAATTGAAACTCAGTGACCCATCAAATAATATTGATCAGCTTAATACATTAACACTAATTCGAATTAAAGAAAGAAAAGTCATAGAAGGATGAATATAAAAATTATTCAGTAATGGTTGAAAGTTTTCTAAATTTGTGCAACCTCTAATACACAGAACCAAATTGTAAGGAGGATAAACAAAAAAGAAAACCAGGCAAATACATACCATGATCAAATTGCTGAAGAGAAACAATAAAGAAAAAATACTAAATCGAACCATAGGAGAGCAAGCAAATGGTGCATTGGTTATCAAAGAACAAAAATAACACTTGAAACTGCTTTTTAAATTTTTTCAAGCCTAAAGGCAATAGAAGTATGTCTTTAAAGCATTGTAAGATTTAGAATTATACACTTAACAAAAATAACCTTCAAAAGTCAAGATGGAAGAGATCTAGTTTGAGCTCCAACATGTAAAGAGCTTAAAAGACATCACTACCATCCTTTCAACAAGACAATGTTGGACAAACTAAAAATCAAGACTCTTTATAGATCCATTAGGGAGCTGATGTCACAGGGCAAGCCATCAACTTGAAATATAGAGAAACAGGCGCATCCAGAATGATATAGCTAACTATGCTTATTTGGAAGAGTTACTGGACCCCAAAACTAGTAGGAACAATGGTAGTTTTGACAGGTTGAAGGATACTGAGGATTGGACTAAGATGAGAGCAAAAAAATCCTAGGAGTTAGAGGAACTCACATTCTTGTGAGATTCTGCCTTCAGCAAGCTTATATTTCTTACATGAAGATTCAAGATAAACCCACTCACAGCTCTGGCCAGAGCAATAGAGGACAAAGTCAGCACGAGAAACACATCTACAATGTTTTCAATACTGAAAGCCTACTCTCCATGTGTAAAGGTCTTTGTAGACCTTTATCACAGCTACAAAAAGGTATTTCTCCCACTCCAACCCCTTTTGGATCACATCTCATCTAAGGGATAACTTTTGCCACAAAAAGCCTTATTTTCATTTGGTACAACATGAGGGGGGGTGTCAATGTATTTAAAAAGTTGTCTAGTGCCTGGAAACAGAGGCTCACACCAAGGCTCTAGGATCAGGAACTACATAGAACCTGCTTAAAGGCTACTGGGATTCAGATATCCTAGTGATACTTAAGTTTGAGACTCTTTTAAAGACACATCTATTCTCTAGTGACAAAAAAGAGAAGTGGTTGCTTGAGGGCAGTGATTCAGAAATTTGATGCAGAAAATAAACACAAGGAAATACGTTTATGTCATAGAAATCTTCTATATCCTTACTTCGGTGGTGAACACATATATTTACCTACCATACTATGGTTACCACAGTGCAGAAAAAAACCTAACAATGAAAATTTGTGGACAACATTTAGGCAGGGGCTGGGAATTGAATACTGAACATTTTAAATTTAAATTGTTTAGCTTATCATACAATAATATTTCATCTTGTTCTTTCTTTGAAAAACTACTGTTCACTAATGCTCATCTCTTCTCAATCTAATGATTTCTAGACTTGAAGCTACCAACCAAGTAATCCCATGTTCTTCTCCCCTTGAAGAAAAGCAAGAGGAACTGCATTAATCTTTGTTAATCCTTGCATTTTTCAAGCCCTTAAATTATTTTGATTGCCTTCTTTGTATTGCCACCATCAATTAGAATTTGTGAAGCCCATGGGGTGCAGTGAAAATTCCTATCTATTGCTTCTCATACCATGAGAAATTATAAATTTTAAATTAGTTATTTAAATGAACACACTATAAATTTTAAATTGTCTTAAATTATATGTAAAAGTACCAAGAGGCAACTAAGATATTGTTCTCTGTCATGTCTAAAATGATGTATTGTTTCACTTGAAGTTAAAACTCATGATTTTTGTTGAATAACCTCATTTCATCTTCCACTAAAGCAGCTTGATAAACAATCTATTTTAGTTGGTTGATTTGGGGGTTTGTTGTGTCTGGAATCAAACCCAAGACCTCTTACCCTATAGGCAACTAGGTGTTCAGTGTACCATGAAGCTACCAACCCAAGCTCCTGCTAAACATCTCTTACTTTCTATCTCTGAATTCTTTTCTGGTTTGAGATTCTTTTGTTCAGCAGAAAAAATTTTAAGAGGAAAAAAACTGTTATTCACAAAGACCTTCCCCTTTGAAACAAAACCTTTCACAAATGCCTTTTTCCATGATTCCTAGAAGTTACACGAAAGACCACTTAACTAGAGAGGCTACCTCTTTACCTGCCAGTACATTTCTCACTGCTCTGTAATATATTTCTCATAAATAATGCTAATGTGTTAATGGTAATGAGACTATGGATAATGACAATGGGCTAATGGTTTTCCCTCTTTTACAATGATTTTACATCATTTATGTTGATCCAAAAACATCTAATAATTATCTACTACTTGATTTGTAATTGATACTTCTTAATGAAGGTAATGATAGAAATCAAGTGTTCATTCAACATACTAAAGTCAACTACATGTTGAATGCTCTTAAGCCAATCACCAGTTACAGTTGGTTAAATAGATATTAATTTATATAATGCTTGTAGTAACCTTACTACATAACTGTGTACAGTGCCTTTATAGAGCACAATATACATCTAGAGCCTATGAAAAGAAATTAAAGTAACCCTTTATTCAATCTGCCAAGGGACTATAGAACCTTATAATTATCTGGCTTTAGATAGAAGAGATACATTGCAATTGGGTACGTACAAGGGCACAGGTTTATGCCTCTGATGACAGATGGCAGGGGAAAAAATTCCAGAGTGCAAGCTTTCTACCAGACCTTTTTAATTTATTTTCCCCAAATGCATCACATCTTAATGCTGGCTCTCTGACCCAGTATGTTAGCTTTTTTTTATGAACTTATGATTAACTAGTACCATGGTTGTAAGACTGAAATTTTCTTCCACTTAAAACTAAATTTTACTCATGAAATTTATAACCCCTAAACACTGGGTGAAAGAGACCAAATGAGGACTGAAAGTATTTTAAAAGGATAAATGAGAACAGAAAACGTAGTCTAGTACTATAATTACCAGAGCATCTGGAATTCCATGAGCCAAATTTAGTCAGTTACAGTCCTGGATAATTCAATCTGAGAAGCAAGGTTCAAGAATTAGCCATACCAACTACTACTACCAAATAGCTCAGTTCTGAAAATACGGATGATATTCCAAAGCCTTCTAAACCATGTAGTACCTTTGAGTATCATGATAACATGGTGAATACAAAAATTACTTGTACATCCCATAAGATCAAGTGCTGTAACTTAGATGTCTAAATTATGTGAGTCAAATCTAGACTTCCAAATATATGGCAAAAATATGAGCCTGGATTATAGTTTGTCATGAAAAAAGGAGCTGGTGTAAGTTGCCACAGATATGGTAGGCTTCTGGCCAGATAGTTTAAGTCATCTTGAATACTTCTTCTATGCACAACTCTTTCCAGTTACTGTGAAAAGAATTTGAAAAAAATACCTGATATGTGTCATAAATATAGCATGACTGAAAAGCTTTCCATGTGGATAACTGATTACTGTACAATTTAAAAGAAAAAACACATTACTGTCAAAATTGAACAATGGACCCATGTTGTGCCTCAGTAGCCCAGATGTTCAAGGCTAATGACCTGAGTCATCATGTTGGAAGAACCAACTCCTGCCAGTTGTCCTCTGACCACCTCAGCTACACTGTGACACATGGATACACACACACACACACACACACACACACACACATACTGAATAAATAAAGAATATGTGAATAAGATTTCCAAATGAACTCATCTTCCTCAAACTGTTTTGTTATCATTCTAGTCTGTTTGATAATGACAGTTGTATATACATTTAAAAGCCTCACTCAATGCTACTCTCTACCATCAATTTCACTACAACTAATTTCTCAAACTATTTTCCTAAAAAAAAGTCCTTTGATGTAATTATATTTTTATTTCAAAAACTGAAAAATTAAAGTCCCTTTGTATGTTAGTAAATGTTTGAAATTAAATTCATCTCGATAATGGGAGCTGGAGAGATGGCTCAGCAGTTAAGAGTACTGACTGCTCTTCCAGAGGTCCTGAGTTCAATTCCCAGCAACCACGTGGTGGCTCACAACCAGGGATTTGATGCTCTCTTCTGATGTGTCTGAAGACAGCCACAGTGTACTCATATAATTAAATAATAAATCTTTTAAAACACCTCTCAATAATAAAATAATAATATTAGATTTAAAATATCTAAAAAAAAACACTCCTAGAATTCCTAAGAATATTTTACAAGCTTTGATGTAAAAACTAGCTAATTTTCTATCCAGTTTTGCAGGAAAGCTAGATGTATTGGATGTTCCACATAAGTGAATTATCTCAAATTTTCTTACCTTGCTCATTTTTCAGTTTTGCTATGATCTCTACCTTCTCAGAACTAAAACATTTGCCTTCAATAATACTTAATAATATTTACTGTAATTTTATGTCATATATAAACTCAAATATACACACACATGTAACCCTATTAAACACTTCTATTTACTAGGAGTGAGTAAATAAAACATGATTTCTGTCCTTAAATAGCTTACAATATCAAGAGAAGTAAAAGGTAGTTATAAGCAATTAGATACGTATGATATTACTTAATGATGATATTTCAATGTCATCATTACTGCCATGAGGTATTGGGTCCCTTACTACATGCCAGGCACTAGTCTAGGAACATTAAATATACAATTTAAATTGCATCATCACTGTAGCTTTAGCCATTGATTAACATTTTACAAAGAAGGAAATGCGAGCACAGAAAGAACAAGCAATGCATTGAAAGAAATCTAAATATTGACTGTGTTAGAGTCTGAATTTAAAATCTAGAAATCATGATTCAAGAAGTCCAAATTCAAAACCACCAGAACATAATGTGTCTCATAACACATAACTAATTCTGTTAGTAGTTTAGGATAAAAGACCAAAGGAAAACGTTCCAGAAAAGATGACATTTTTTTATGAATAACTCAAGGACAAATTGTACCCTTGAATCTCCAGATATGTTTTTATATCTAACTTTCTTTTTTTCTTTTTTTATTGGATATTTTCTTTATTTGCATTCCAAATGTTATCCCCTTTCCTGGTTTTCCCTCCAGAAACCCCTAGCCCAATCCCCCTCCCCCTGCTTCTATGAGGGTGTTCCTCCCCCCCACTCCCACCCCACCACACTGCCATTCCCCTACACTGGGGAATCAAGCCTTCACAAGACCAAGGGCCTCTCCTCCCACTGAAGTCTGACAAGGCCATCCTCTGCTACATGGGCACAGCTGGAGCCATGGGTCCTCCATGTGTATTCTTTGGTTGGTTGTTTAGTCCCTGGGAGCTTTGGGGGGGGGTCTGGTTGGTTGATATTGTTGTTCTTCCTGTGGGGTTGCAATCCCCTTCAGCTCCTTCAAGTCCTTTCTCTAACTTCTCCATTGGGGACTTCGTGCTCAGCTAACTCATTTCTTAAATTGAATTTTGTTTTGTAATTATTTTAGATTATCCAGATAATTAAATATTAAAGGTCAAAAATCTAGATAGAAAAAAGAGCAAAGAGAAGTCTTATGGCATCTTTATGTATTTCTGATAAAAAAATAAATAGAACTGTGAAGGGAAAAAAATAATGTATGCTGTCCAAATGAAGTCTCCATTAAATGAAATCTTCAGTAGTCTGTAAGGATTCATAGTCAAATTAATTTAAGAAGGAAAGATTTAAAACAGTCCACCTCAATTCTATTCATGCCTTCCCAGCCTTACCACTGTGAGGTCTAATATTTAAATGTGTCGCCATGACTGCCTGCTCTTGCAGGAATATTCCGTTTGCCTAAGTCTGTCTTCAGACTCTCTTCTCAGTTGAAGATCTGGGACATGATTTGTATTCATCCTGAAACCACCAGCATTAATTGCTTTACTGCTTTCTGATTACTGTGTCAGCAAAGTAATATAATTTACATTCCAGAAGGAAGAGATTCCTATTTGGCGAGAGTTAACTAATTCAGGGTGAAAAATGGAGAGGAAGGGTCCCTGTAAATTATACAGTAAACTTTCAGTAAAGATTACCTTAAATTTAGTCTCGAATTCTTATTAATCAGATGGGTTTTTAATACTTTATTTTAAAGACTAATCTCACTCTTTTTATACATTAAAGATCTTAATTCCAAATATCATTCCGAAAATATTAAATCTTATCATTTTGATGTTTGATAGCATTTCAGTAAAGTAAGCTTCCAGGGAAGCAAAGCAAACCATAATAGGCCTATCTCATCTTGTTGAAGACTTGTCTTTAAGTAAATACACAAAAGATATGGGTCAATAAAGGGTGTGTATGGACTCACATACAAACTCACCTAGCCCATCAAATGTCCAGTCTACAAACCCACACCATAGTGCAATGCTTCTCAACTTTCCTAATGCTATGACCATTTAATACAATTCCTCATGTTGTGGTGACCCCCAAACATAAAATTATTTCATTGATTATTTTTTATTGTAACTTTGCTACTGTTATGAATTATAATATAAATATCTTATATTCAGGCCATCTGATAGGCAACTTCCTAAGGAGTTGCAACCCATACATTGAGAACTCCTGCCATAGTGGCTGCTACTTGAGTAGGGCTGGGCAAATGACCACATACAGATAAAAGGACTGTAGTTTTCTTATTTCCAGAATTTAAAAAATGTTGTCAATGCTGATGCAATCACTACTACTGCTGCATTATTATAATTTTTTTGCAAAGTATGTGGAATGCATGAATTGGCAGGGCACAGAGTATGTTAAAACAGTGAAACTATTCCGTATGGTGCTATAATGTTACACAAACCCAAAGGATGTGCTATATCAGGAGCAAGCTGTAAGGTTAACTGTGGACTATGGGTGATAATGGTACATCAGTTTAAATTCAGACAATTATGATGATGTACCGTTCTAGTGGAGAAACAGTGGTAATAAGAGGTTTTGCATGTTGGAGAAAGGGGTCAATGGAGTCTCTGACTTCCGTTCAATTTTCTGAAAACCTAAAATTGCTCCTTTAAAAAGAAAGTCCTTTGCCCCCAAAACAAAAGTCTATGGGCATATACAATTTTATAAGAGATTTACTTTAATTTTTACTTGATAGCTGCCATGTTTAATAAAACATTCTTTACAAAATATTTTAAACAAATTAATGCTTATAATTCTTCTGGCTCTTCCCATAGATGGCATTAGTATTAAGAGTTCATCTGCTGAAGCCTATCTGAATTGATTGTATTTAAATACCAACAATGTGTTTGCTCTGAAATTTTCCTCTCAGTGATTCTTCTGCTTTTGTCTTCTTTTCCAAGATAAGACGGTCATTCATTCTTATGATAGTTCAAACACTGATATTTTTGTCTTAAATGATAGTTAGTCATTGTGTTAGTCATTTCCAACTTCCTTGAGGAAATATTGAAACCTTCATTCCCAAATCCATTACCTGCTATGACTAGAACTAAAATCATCCCTTCTCGATTCCTAGTCCTGCCAAATTCTCAACCCAATAACTTATTGGAGGTATGTGTGAAATGGCATATGCCCAGAGGAGAGAAAATAGCATAAAAAAACAAGTGACACAGTATACTATTGCAACTCTGCCGAGCATAATCCCTCATCAGGAAGAAATTTTCTTTCCACTGCACAATTTTCTCAGCAGCTAAGCTACGATTTTGCAAAATTAAATAAGAGTTATGCTTTAAAAAAAAGCTGAGTGTTTCATTGAGCAGCAAGAGATATGTATTGTGCCACACAGTAGCATTTTTTTAAAAAGAGAGAGGGAAAGAAAGTCATCCCATACCACTCCTTCTTCCTATACCCCTAAACAATAAGATTGTTTCAGAGGATATAAGTTTGCATTTCAATTTCTTCCCAACACACAGTGGAAAAATTGTAAAACTGGAGCTTGAAACTAGAAAGTCACGCAGGGCTTTGTGTGTGCTTTGAAGAGAAAGGGAAAGCGATGAACAGAAAGGAAGCAGAAACCCATTGTGCTACTCTGGTCTGCAGCCAACCCACCCCACTTACTCCTGTTTCTGGTGCCTCAGGGAGTTTGTTTTTTCAAGCTTTTGTAGTGAAAAGAAAAATGTATTTAGAAATAGTAGGGAAATCTATTTTGCAAAATGATATTATTTAGTCCAATCCGAGCAATTGGTGATAAAAAAAAAAGTGAAGGCATGGAACTGACTTTTAGAAAATTGTATATGAAAGACTTTTGTATGTGATTGTTGTAGCCTCTAAAGATCAAATAACAGTTCTCTGATGCTAAAAAATTAGCTTTTAATATTTTCTCAGCAACTAAATGAGTGTCTTTTGTCTCCACTTTGCATATTCACAAGTAAAAGTAATGCTTTTGTGAGCTTTCTAGGAGTGAGCTACATGGAGCTCCTTGCTTCACAAATTCATGGTAGAACAGATGAATGCCATGTTGAAACACCGAAGGCCAGCAGTGAGCATGAGCATTATGAAAGGTCATCTCTAAGCCTGCTGATTCCTCTTAAAGCCAAGACCTTCTCTTTTGGAAAATTCTGTAATCCTGGAAAACTGTGAAGTTTCAAAAGTCATCTATCTCTGTCACATGACAAACTAGGGGTTTTTTTTTTATAGGAAAGAAGGCATGGATTAGCCATTGACACATTCCAAATAAGTGCTATCAGAACATAACAATATTATAAAGCAAATCATTTGGTTACAGTCTTTCCTACAATAACCTCCCTGGAAAGATGATAAATGTACAAATATACAAATGCATACATATATACATACATACATATGCATTGCCATACTCATAAACATTTACCTATATGATAATTTAGAGCAAATATCTGTTATATACAGATGTACATCTATATCTAACATGGTATTCATTATTCATATGTATGTCTATAATTACATTTCAAGCATCTAGCAATAATTTAACAACTTCCAATTTTCTCAAATGTATGAAAACGTGGACTAAATTATGTGAAAATATGACTAAAGTATAACTCAGTGTTACAGTACATGCCTAGCATATATGAGGCTGTGGGTTCCATCCCTAGTATAAAAAATAATGGAGATCATTTCTAGGGAGCACAAAATGTTTGGAGATCTAATTTATATTCTTATGGATGCAGTATCATATAAGGAGCAAAAAAGATACTTTAGACAAAATAAGGTAACAACACAGAATCTCTACTGATGAAATGGTTAGTAGCTGCTTATTGTCGGAGAGCTTTGTGTTACTCTAATAGTCAGATAGGAACATTGCTAGGTAAGTGGATCTTTCTTATAAACAAATGAGATAGGCAAATCCTATCAATAAAGATGTTACATTCCAAAACTTCAACTGCCCAATGTTGAAGTTTGACACTGAACTTTGACATAAAGCACTAGTAAGTAGCTTGAGATCATTTTAGACAAATGAGTGTCTTTTTAAGTAGATTCAATTAATGGCAATATTTTGAAGGGTATAGAAATACATTAAACTGTGTGCCACTGATGCATTTAATTAACTTCACCAAAAACTCATTCATTCATTCACCCTGTCTCTAATACTTAAAACATGTCATATGTTAAGTCATATTTGGTCTAAACTTTGCCCTTCAATGTTTCACTTAAACAGAGTTGTATTTCCTATTGGGTTCCACTGAAAAACTTTGGACTTACAAAGAAACAAAAAATAACATTTTTCTCTTTGATTTGTCATTACTTATGTCAGTAATGTTTCATAATCCTAAAATGTTTACTTAGATATTTTGCAACATTGGATTCCATTTAACCTTCAACTTCTCTTCCTTATAATAATTTTTAAGACAAATCTTTCCAAGACCACTTTATGCTAGTTCCTCCAAAACAACTGTGATAATTTTTGCTTCACTCCCTTAAGAGTCCATCCTGTAGAAGTTAACAAGACCTTGACTGTTTACCTTGTGAAATTCTCCACAAAGAGAAGCAAACTGGGTAACTATAGGAATATTAGCTTCTGATTCTAGAAGTGAGAACACAGTACTTGAGTTATAAATAAGAAAAACTTCTACCACTTTTCTGAAATAAGTTCAAGATATGATACCAAAAATTAGAGCCAAGAGAATGCGCATCCAGACTTCTTTAAAGGCAGTTTACATGGAAAACTTCTTAGTCCTCATCTATTCAAGAAGTACCCTAGAAGAAAAACAAAGAGGGAAACTTGAGAAGTTATGTAAGTTATATGCATTCACCTGTTCCAGAAGAAGAATCTATCATGAGTACAAACACTAGCTCTTAAAAAGGCTTTTGCCTTTGGAAACCTTTTCTTCTACTGGGTTGCCTTGTCCAGCCTTGATGTGAAGAGAGGTGCGTAGTCTAATTGTAACTTGCCATATTTGGTTGACATCCCTGAGATGCCTGCAATTTTCTGTAAGAAAACAGAGGATGAATGGATCTGGGAAAGAAGGGAGGTGGAGGGGCACTGGGAGATGTGGAGGAAGGGGAAACTGCTGTTAGAATGTATTGTTTAAGAGAAGAATAAAGAAAAAGAAAAAGACAAACTCTCAGTCCTCCTAAGCCCTTTTAAGGCCACAAAGACATTGAAATAGTGACATTTTACTTTATTTTCTACTGATAAACTTATCTCTTCATAGATACTAAAAAGTCATTTACTTCAAATGTCCAATTCACTACTGTTAGAACTCCCTACCTTATGGAAGAAAACTTCCTACCTTGCTTGCTATGCTGATAAGAATTTATTGACCCTTTTCTTTCTGACTCATCTATTTGACCTTTCCCACTCTCTACACACCAATTTATGTTATGTCTATACTATCATAATTAGTATAAACCAAATTCATATCTGTATCTGATTTTAGAAATATGAAAGGATTCAATTTTGAGCATACATAAATATCAAGCACATAAAGTTTTCAATACAAGAGAGTCAGAGCTTTAACTTAGAAGTCTGGTGGAGCATATTCCCAAATAAAACATAGTTTTAATTCCTAGTCTGAATAGGCAAAGAAAGAGTCAAATGAACATGAGATAAATATACTAATGGTGCCCTCAAATACTTTGACTTGCTAATGTTGGACAATCTCACTAGCCTTAACAGCATACGTATTAAAGGTAAATTTTCACTTTCCAGTCTTTGGGTGTTACAGGGTAGGCAAATGATCCTAAGCCTTTCTGGAATGCCTAATATAAGAGAATCTGAATTGAGTTTATTATCTCTTAAGTACAGAAGTCTGGGAAATGAAGAGGCTAGACCAGAGAGACTCAATCCAGCTAGCGTTCCTTTTTGTTTTTCAAGCTGCCCTGACAATAATGCGGCAGGGTGAAAAGATCAGGAGCACTTTATACACATTGTGCTAATTACTGCAAGTACTTAAAGTTGTAATTAGCTTATTATACTGCAGAGATTCTAACATGGCATGTCTTTCAAAAGAATTTCTCTCCAGATCATTAGTGGGAAAGCTAACAACATCTGCTTCAAATAAAATCAACCAATTAGCACAGGCAACTCCACATAGTTTGCAATCAGAGAATTATATTGTGCCAAGTGCTAATTTCAATGTGAATGCTATCTCCTTCTCATATCCCACGCTTCTCTGCCAGCACAGCTGGTGTTTAACACCACTGACTTCAGCGAAGTCTCCAAAAACTTATGTTAATTTGAAATAACCTAATCAGAAGTGTGCAATACAGACTGAGGTTGATCTCAGCTTAATTAAAACTGACCTTGTCATTTCACTGCCTGTAAAACACCATTATCTCACCATTTATCACTCAACTACCACAAATATTC
This sequence comes from Grammomys surdaster, assembly GCF_004785775.1. NCBI lineage: Eukaryota > Metazoa > Chordata > Mammalia > Rodentia > Muridae > Grammomys > Grammomys surdaster. Next base: position 96,451 of record NW_021604788.1, on the reverse strand, counting down.
CATTTACATGAAAACCTAGGAAGATGGGTCCCAAGCCACTAGAGCTATTTTCAGGAGTACTGTGAGCACTGGAGCTTAATGGAAGGAGAGGTCTGCCTATAAGTATGGGGTAACAATAAAAGTAATTCAGCAGACTCAAAATAACTTGTCAGCTCTACCAGTGAAGGCTGCTTCTGCCCACTTCCGTTGGCTCGAATGACATATTCACTCCAGAGACTGACAGGCATTAGCAGATGTGAAGGCTTTCATTTTAAAATTAATATCTCACCCAGTACCTTTCAATGAGCTGAATCGTTCAATCACTAAGCATGACATGGCAGGTGTGATGTGTACAAGGCACTAAATTCTTCTGCCAAAGGTACTAGAAAACATCTGCTCACATGCGTGTGTGTGCATGTCAATGGATGAACTGCTGAGAAAAAAAATGATTGCAACTAGAATATGTAATATGCGTAGATTCACTAAAATAAAATAAAAAAACAAAGTAAAATCTCATTTCGATGCATACATGTCATCAAATATACCTTGTTTAACCTGCAGTACATCCCCAACCCTGCATTTTGTGTGTGTGTGTGTGTGTGTGTGTGTGTGTGTGTGTGTGTGGTCTACTGTCTGTCAAATTAAACAGCTGCCATTCTGGTTTTCTGCACATTAATATGAAGTTAAAAGTGGCTTCAGGTCCTCCTTCCAGGTTTTGTGTTAATGTTTTCATACAATCTCAGCCAAAGCCATATTGAAGGCAAGGCTAAAAGCATTGTTTTGTTTGTGAAATCATTATAATCAGGAGAAGTTTCTTATTTGTCCTCAAATCACATGCTTACTGTCAACTCAACATAATTGCTGATGTTTTTACTCCATTTAAGTAAATATCTTTTTGGTTTTGTTCTCCCCACAGTCAACCTAATTCCATATTATATCAACTCAAACCCTGAAGCACTTATGAACTGGATTGATCTTTTTAATGCGGATAATGACTATCTTGAATTGTTCAACATGTGGTTTGTTTTTATTCTTTGTGCATGAGTGTTTTGCCGGCATGTATATCTGTATATATACATGCTGTATATTTGCCTGTATGGTATGTATGGAGATTAGAAGAGGGCATCAGATCCCATGGAACTGAAATTACAGACAGTTGGAAGCAACCATCTGGGTGCTAGGAACTGAACCTGGGTCCTTTGCCAGAACAGCCAGAGTACTTAACTACTGAGACATCTCTCCATCTCCACATGGCAATTTTATCTTAGCTATGTTAGATAAATACTATTTATGAGAAATACTATTATTTATGCAAACATTTGTTCTTGTTGAGCAAATAATGGTCATTATATAAAAATTTAAATTTTGCTCAGCTTATGGCCATAAATGCATGTGATCTTGAACCATAGTCAAATTTTCCAATTTCAAATTTTACATGAGATGCATAATATTGACTTTAAACTGTTAAAGATTTTAAGAATGGTAATAACTGTGCCTAAATCAAAGAGTTCAATTTACAGAATGAGGCTCATAGAAAGAAACCAAACATTCAATGAAATATAAAGGAAAAATTATAAGACTACCTATGAAATTTTGTAAAGAAAAAGGAAGTAGCCATTATATACCATTCATATTATAAGCCTACATGCAAATAAAAAAAACAAATGCATTGAAAACACCATTTTAATTGTAATTTTAAAATTAATTTTATAAATGTATTTGCTTTACTCTCTAATATCAGTCCCCCTCTCCTCAGTATCCCCTCACACATCTCCTCCCCCATTCCTCTGAGAAGGGAGAGCCCCCCTGAGTTTTTCCCCTCTCTACACATCAGTCACTGCAGGACTAAGTACATCCTCTCCCACTGAGGCCAGGCAAGGCAGTCCAGTTAGGGGAACAGGATACACAGGCACCCAAAAGACTGAGGAACAGCCCCCACTTCAGTTGTTGGAGTGAACTGCATGAAGACCAAGCTGTACTTTTGTTATGTATGTGCAGGTGCTCTTTGGGTTGTGGTTCAGTCTCTGAGAGCCCCCAATGGTCCAGGTTATTTGTCTCTGTTGGTCTTTCTGTAGAGTTGCTATACATTTCTGGTCCCTCAATCCTTTCCCTAACTCTTCTGCAAGACTCTCCAAGCTCCATCTAATGTTTGTCTGTGGGTGTTTGTATCTGTTTCCATTGACAGCTGGGTGGACCATCTCAGAGTACAGTTATGCTAGCATAACTTATGCAAGCATAACAAAGCATCATCAATAGTGTCAGTGACGAGTTATTGCCCATGTGGTGGGTTTCAATTTAGCCCAGTCTTGGTTGGCCATTCCCTCAGTCTCTGCTCTATCTTATTCCTTGCACATCTTATAGGCAGGACACATTTGGGGTCAAAGTTTTTGTGAGTTACTGCCCTTATCCCTCCACTCGGAGTTTTGCCTGGCTATAGGAAGTGGCCACTTTATGGTCCATATCCACAACTGCTAGGAGTCTCAGCTAAAGTAGCCCTCATAGCACCCTGGTACCCCCCCCACTCCATGGCCCCAGTGTCCCAGGTCTCTGGAACATACCTCCCATCCCCTGTGCCCACTGCCTATTTCTTTTCTCTCTCCCCTGTACCTGATCGCCTCTCCCCTGCTTCCCTCCCCTTCCTCTATCCCACCCAGGTCCCTCCCTCCATGCACCTCTGATATCTATTTTATTTCCTCTTCTGAGAAAGATTCAAATATCCTCTCTTGGACCTTCCTCGTTATTTGGCTTCTTTGGTTTTTCTCGATGGTAGCATTACTATCCTGCACTTTATGGTTAATATCCACTTATAAGGAAAACACTATTTTTAAGCTGGGCATGGAGGCATATTCCTTTAATTCCAGTACTTAGGAGGTGAAAGCAAGACTATCTGGAATTTGAGCTCATCTGAATCTGCTTCTGAGTTTGAGTTTGATAGTGAAGTTCACACTAGTCTTGTCCACATGAGATCCTGTCTCAAAGGACAAAAGTATCCACTGTTTTTAAAGTAGAAAAGTGATATCAGTCTCAAGGGAGTCATTAGAAATACCAGTTTAATTTCAGCCCATAGAAATAAGTCAACCTGTCTCATTCTGCTTAGTAGATAATGGCCCTGTGAGGAGAAGTTACTGTAATTGGTAGAATGAAAGAAGACTAGATGAACAGCTTCACATTCTTTCCAAAATGAAGTTGAAGTTACTTAGGTCATGTTTTTGGATAATGTTATGGGTCACATGATCTCTAAATAAATTATAATTTGGTGGAGATACTTCAATCTCATTTTATGAATGTTGTATGATTCCAGTCATTGATTATTTCCTGTTTTTTTTTTTTTTTTGCCTCTGTGATCCTGGAAAAAATTGTTTTCGAAAATTTCAGACTTCTAATAGCATCATCTATCATTCTGGTTGATAGATAAGAAAATAGTTCATCTCAAGTATTCAGTATTATGCCCCTGGCAAATAGACACTGTTGCTATTTTTCCTATATTTACCCCTGCTATGACAAAACAGTAACATTTCCTAGAATAATTCTGAACATTGCTCATTTGTCACATATCAGATATCAGCTTCTCTGTGTGTTCTCCTTCCAGGCTGGATTATTCACCCTCTCTTTGATTTTATAGAACTTTGTGCGTATTTTACTGAATGGTTTGGGGATAGTTTGTGTAATTTTCTTTTTTGTATCACTATTTTCCTGAAAAAATTTTGAACTATTCAAGAGGAGGAATTTCCATCTTAGTAATGGTTTGGGGCTTAATTTTGATCAACTATCTCATATAGTAGAAATCCAATAAGTATTTATTCAGCAAATGAGTGCATAAATAAATATATTAATGTGCTGGATAAAGATACATAAACATCACATACATTCTTTGAAATAATAAAGTGTTTTGAAATTCATAATACCACACTCAAAAATTTAAAGTACACACAAGGTGTAAATTTAACCTTGAAATTTTTCAAATTTTTTTCCCAAGTATTGTGTTTCTTTTAGAATTCTTTGTGAATTCAATGAAGGATTCCATAAAAAGGATTCTCTGGAAGTTTTTCATGCTTGTTATCATTAAGACAATTAAATAAAGGATTTTGCTACATAAAAAATGTCTTTCCTCAAAATGTCTACTTTTGTGAGTGTAACTATTATAAGACAAGATATCACATGAATAAAATAAATAACACTCAGACTGGATAATTCTGTTCTCACTGATATTCAATACTATGTTATTTTTACTATGAATATTGTTGTGACTATTGTTATTACATTGTAGCTTACCTCAGAATTCCACAGGATGAACTCTAAGCCAGAAATTAAGAATTTGCAGCTATCTCTTCTTTCTCCCTCTCCTTCTCTATTACCCTATCACCTTGGTCTCTGTTCCTTTTATTTTGCTTTCTTCTGTGTTTATATCAGCTTATATATTTACATCTAAAGATTTAGAGCTAGGATCTACAAATAAGAGAAAACATAAGATGTGGGTTACGTAACTTAGTATAATATTAATATTTTCTAGTCCTATCCCTAAATAGGACTCAGGATAATGTGCATGTAAGACAGAGAGAAGTGAGGGAGTAGGGGAAGAAGAGGGAGAGAGACTAACAATAGTAATTAAAGAAAAAAGTTCATGAACTTGAGAGGGATTGAGGGGAGCATGGGAGGAGATGGAAGGGAAGACAAAAGGGTAGAAATGAAATACATCATGTGTAAAATTCTCAAAAAATATGAAATTAAAAAATTAATTTGCAACTAGCTTATCTCCAAAACCAAGTCATCATTTCTCAGAATCAATTCAACAGAAAATATAATTGCAACTAAGGCAAAATAAATTTTGTTTTTATGGCTTGCTATAGAACCCAAGATATCATACATAGTCATAAACACACTAGTTCATTCACTCCACTCCCGCACTATTCAGTGAAGTTAATTTTCCCAAAATTGCACCTACTAAAGTACAACTTATATAGAAAGACACAAACTAGAACATTCCGAGTTTCAAACAATGTTTTAAATATTGCTTATATGACTGTGTGTAATCATATTAATATTAATGTATTAAAATGTGTGTAGCTGAACTGAATGGTTAGCTATTGTAGCTTTTCTGGGACTGTCAAATATTCCTGAGTTATGTTATTGCCTCAATAGATATGCATTCTTCAAACAAAATATTTCAATTTAGAATGTAAAACCTTTAATATTAATATATAACGGTAATTAATCAGTTATGTAGAGTATGCAATGAACCTGAAATTCAATTTTCAGTTATTGATATTGTACTTCTAAACATAAAATCTTATTTATGTTTTTGAAAGAAATATTTGTGGGCCACATGTATGACAATGAATCTATGGATTCATCCAAAAATTACAGGACTTCCTAACAATGGATTTAGGCCAACATTTCTTCAGCACAGATTAATGATGGAAATAATCTCCTATTGTATTTGTGTTTGTCTTGTTAGCTCTATTTTTCCTTCCATTTCTCTCACTGTATGGTAAACCTTCTTACTGCCCATGTTATAACAACTTCCATTCTAAAAATCTCAGACAATGGATGCTGTTTACTTTTTGTTTGCAAACAACAGAATCCACAGCATTGCCAGCAGATCCCCCTGATTCACAGTGAATGAGGAATGGAATTATAGGAAATCAGTGTGTATTGTGTGTCCAGCTGAGATGGATACTAGCAGAGCAGAGTCCAGGAAATATTTTAGAGCATAAATGTGTATCTTCAAGGCCTTTCTTACTCTAGGGTAACTTTTTAAGGATGGCTCTCTCCTCCATACTTTTGTTCAATATATATTCACCTCTCAACTCTTTAAACTAGTCTTTCTTTTCTGGAGATCTTCAGTGCTACATCAGATAAAGTTAAGATGGATAACTAAGACCATACTTTCAGATAATGCTATACTTTGTTAGAGAACATCTGGAAGTTTAGGATCCCAAACTTAACTAATGGGTTTCTTATTATTGTTTCAAATAACTCATAGCTCCCAGGTCAGTGAAGAAGTATTTATTAAGAACAATGAAATGTGTGGTATTTTACCCACTTACAAGCTGAAAAAGTAACGTGTCATGGCTTCTCAAAAGCTGGTGGAAGACAAGAGACTCCTGGATCAGAGACAAAAATAATTCAACCTAGCCAACAAGTAAGCATAAGGTATGTATCAATTCCTCTTTATCAGTAAGTCATATAGTTCTGACACAGAAGAGTGCCATAGATGGTGTTGCAGCACATGCAATGGGTATACAGAATGGCTGAGGAACACTGGGCATATGGAATCTGATTTTTTACTATAAATAGTGTAAGATGTGCAAATCATGAAGACTCAAAAAGAGAATGATTTGTCAACTGTATGAGGAAAAGACTTTTACAAGATGGCACAAATAATATCTTATAGACTGGTTCTTGCCAGCTGAAAATCCAATAAACATGCATGTACATGGACCACAACCACAGAGCTTTTAGCTCTGTGGATTTGGAGTATACTCTAACAATATGCATTTGTAAAAGATCCCAAGTAGAGTTGACATTGTTTCTTCCAACAGTAATCTTTCTTCCCTGTCATGTATGACAGTTTATTTCACTGATTTGTATAAGAAAAAATGAATTATAATTGAAGGTGATAAAGTACACACACACACACACACACACGGCAAAGAAATAAAAAGAACTGATTGACCTCTACTCTTATTCATGGTGAACAATACTGACATGTGACTTCCAAGCCTGTGCACATGATATAAGTTCCTATTTTTTGACTTTCAGCTGGGAAAGAATAAGGTCGCTTCGCTATCATGAGCCGAGGACTCAGACACAGGAAGTTGTCATCCTATACACCAGTCCAAACAGAAGGATAATAGTCAAGCCTGGCAAACGTCATTGATCTTATTTGTTTCCTTTTTATTAGGCTCCATTTATCCTGCTTTTGAGATGGCAAGTATCATGGATAGATAATGTTCAGTTTCTCCTTTCAGTAACATTCATCTGTTGACATTGTATATTTAGGAGATGATATTGGCATTTTTCAAGCTGATAACGCTAAGAGATTCTAAATAAGAATTTTTGCTTATGTTATTGTTATTCCACTTAAGAAGAGACCAAATTATAGCCTTATTTTTAGAAATAAAGTTTTCATTCACCTATAGAGTTACACACACACATACATACACACACGGTTTTAAGTGTGATATAGTATGCATCAGTATATATTTTATGCCCTCTAAGATCAAAATTCAAATTGTCACATAGACACAAAGGTGTAATACTTATATTCTTCACTATCAGAGAAACAATTAACCTTTTAGTCTTTGTTCTGTTCAACAGTTTTGCTGTTTGATGTCACTCATGTACTTTGAGGTATCCTATACCCTTCCTTTCCAATACATCAATTTGGGGAGTATTTATGATTATTTTATCATTTAAGTTAAATGGCCTCTTGACTATCATTTTTCTAAAAGACAAGTAATAAAAAACACAATCCAAAGAATTACCCTAAACCACATCACTCAGAAATAAATATCAATAATATTACATGAGTAATATGTCAAGAATCTCTCAATAATTACAGAGTATGATAAAAACGGATAAATATAATGTTAAAAAACACAAATGAGAAAATGTTAACTAGGAAAAGTTAGATCGGCAGGGACTACCTCATAAATGTGACAACATTCCAAATGTTGTTTTTAATATGATGTATTAAAACTATATCAATTAAAAACAAGAAAAAAGCCAGGAGATTCCAAACTTAAATTAGCAGGTTGAACAAAGACTTTATCTTCAATATATCTTAAAGTAGTGGTTCTCCACTTTCCTAATGTTGCAACCTTTTAATATAGTTCCTCATGTTGTGGTGACACCCAAACATAAAATTTTGTTGCTACTTCAACAAACACGGGTATGCAGGATGTCTGATATATGACCCCTGTGAATAGGTCATTTAGCCCCCCCCCAACTAAAAGTGTCTTTATTCATAATCACCAAAAGGAAAGAAGTACGTAACCTTCATCTGGAAAATGGACAGATCACTGAGGGGACTAGTATTCATTTTGAAAGGAGTAGAAATTGGGTTTTGTAGCAGCTAGGTCTTCTGTTAGCTTTCTATTCTGCTTTTCCTTATAGATAAGGACTCACTGCACAACCCAAATGGAGTAGGACATAAAATATTCCACCATCTACCTCCTACATGTTAAGATTGCAGATGTGTGCCATTTGCTCAGGCATTGGTCAACTCTTAATTTGACAAACATGTTTCTATGAACCCAAATCCCTACATCAAATTTCCTTTTCCTTATCATAGCCTAATCTATATTATATTTTATGCAACCAAGAATCCTAAAAGATTCAAAGTCCAATCCAAATGTGACATCCTCCTCCAACACCTGTAGACCAAAATCATCTTCCAAACCATTAACACTCAAACATGGCATCATTTTTTACAACTTTATCTTCTTTACCACCCTGTCATTTCTAGCTCTTTAATGTGTCAAACACCTGTCTGAAATAAATGCATATCTCTGAGAAATTACAGCACCACACAGACCTATTTAAATCTCATTCATCTTTTGAAAACTAATTCAACATCAGTGCTTGCCTTGCTCCATCTTTTATACTTTGCCAGACATAGCCATGCCTCGTTCTGAAGGTTTACAGAACAATTTCTCTGTTTACCTGCTCTTATTAATGCATTTGACTAATTTTTATTGTTTAACCATTACGTGTTAGAAATTCTTTTTAGAGCTGGAAACACAGAAATAAAGCAAGTAAACATCACCCACTGTCTAGTGGAGAGAAACAGCAAACAAAAGTATACTGCAGAGAGGATTAGATGGTGATAGCCTCTAAGAAGAAAAACAATCAAGCAGAGACAAGACTGAAAAACGCCATGAAGTGTCCCAGCTAAGACAACCACAAAGCAGTTTATGAAAGAGATTACATTGAAGAAAATTAAGTGAGGTAGTAGACCAAGTGGTTGTCAGAGAAAAGATCATTCAAAGCAGAGGAAACAGCAAATGCAAAATTCTAAAGTTAGAAACATTCTACATTTGCTGTGGAAGATTGGCAATTCAACGGAAAAATATGAGGGAGAGTAGAAGGTGAGGTAAAAGAGGTAAGATTGTGAAGAGCCTTATTGATCTTAGTAAGGATCTTGGCTTTTCTCTGAATTAGACTGGGAGTCATTGAAGAAATGTCCATGAATGTGGTCTAACATAGTTTTACTGCATCATTCTGTGTCCAGAGCAGACTGTGGTTGGTGAAGACAGAAGGAAGTAGGCAAGAGATTGTCATACTTTATCAAGATGCTGGTGGAAGTTGCATAGATTTTAAAGCTTCTTGAGCTCCCTTTAAAAGTAGAAAAAGAAAAGGTAGAAAAAATAACTTGAATGGCATATTAAAATGGGAGAAAATATGGATTCAAAGCCATGTAATTAATATTGTGAGAAATGACTTTACATTAGGCAAGAATATGAGATGGCAGCAAGGAAAATGTGGGCGATAGAAGCTCCACAGAAATTCAAGGAAGGCATAGAGATTTTTAGTAGTTATGAGACCAAGGGAAAACAGATGTTAGCAAAAAATAATGATGATGACTATGCAAAGGAGGAGAATTCTCAGCCTCCCATTTGAGATGAGTACAGGGAATAGTCAAGCCCATAGTGCCCCTAAGAAAGCAAAAAACTCCACACTAAGAGTAGACTCCAGGGAAGGTAGCTCCAGACTAAAGAATAAAACAAGAAACAAAATGGAGCAAGGAAATTGATGACGGGGGAAGCCAATGGATACCCATTCCAGGAGTAACTGAAGAGATGAGAGAGGGTTCTACCATGAGAACGTGTTTTTGTTGGTATTGTTCTTTTCAGTGTCCCAAAGCAACACTAAAAAATGAAGCTAGAGGTAGAAAACCACCAAGATCCAATCTTCAGGGAAAGCCTTGTGAAGACATACTTGCAAGTAGCTTACTAAAAACATGAAATACAGAAGAGAGAGTTTTCAATGTGACATAAGGAAAAATACTAGATTCAGTGTTTTTCTCACTTTGGTGGAGATAAAGTTGGTATGATAGCAATCATAAGGTTCATTAACACAGATGCCATACAACTATCAACACTGGAAGGAGGGAGAGTAATTGTAAGACAAGCTAAAGAAGCTTGTTGGTCCCCTGATGTAGACAGAAGGAAACAAGTTTAGAATTGACATTCTGAAAGAAGTCAAGAAGGCAAAACAATGTGATTAGCTAATGTAAAGTTGAAAAAGCCCAAACCTCTGTGCCTCTGGTGATACAGAAGTGGGGATCCATTTGCATATGACACTGAGAGCTCCTGAAAGTACCATAAAACAAGCTCAGAACTGTCTAAGTCACAACCCAGATCAGCAAGCCAAATTCCAAACATTTGAGCAACTTGGAAAAAGCATCCTTGGTGAAGCAAGGAATTCACACTATGCTGAGGAGAAACCATATGTGTACTATTTGGAGAGCATGAACATTATCTTATTTAAAAGCTCTAGTTTGTTATGGAAGCATATGGGAGTATGACAAGACCAGGTCCTCCATATGCTTTTAGGAGATTTAATGTAAATGATTTACAGAGGAGATGAAAGATCTGTTACATAGAAGACAATGTCTATTTTTTTAGCATAAAAGTTGTTAATGGATTCAGCAAAAGGTAGAATGGCTGGATAAAGAAAATGTGGGCTTGAAGTTCATAAGACTTAATTTCAGTTACAGTGGATAAATTTCTTACCTTCTATGAAGTTGTAATTTTCTTATCTCTACAAGTTCAAAGATTCTCTCTCTCTCTCTCTCTCTCTCTCTCTCTCTCTCTCTCTCTCTCT